>NC_088171.1:20484995-20797935 GCF_028769735.1 Zonotrichia leucophrys gambelii
AGTTTTGTGAAACAGAAAAACAAGGGCTGACAATGCCCTACCTCCAAGGACCTTAGATGATATTAATCATGTTCTGAGATGACATTAATCACATTCTGTCTGCCTGTTTCTAGAGTTGTAATCAGTTATGGGCCCAATTCAGGCTGTCCTCACATCTGACTACTGATCCAAAGAATTTGTGGGCTTTAATGTCACTGTCTGAGAATAACTAGGGAAAAATTTTTGGTTTTTTGACATAAAATTATAATAAAGTATGGGAAATGCCTTCAAATTATCTGTACTTTACTGTAAGTTCAAATGCCATAGTTGGTTATGGACTGAAATGTATCCTAAGTCCCTATAGAATAGTGGAAAAAATATTTTTCCCTTAAAATTGCAACCCATTCTAAATTTTTGTCATTATTTTCCAAATTAGACCAGTAAAAATATATGTGATTTTCATTTTTAGTTTAGCAATTGTGGACATTGCTTTCAAACCTTTATACAATATGGTAAGTTTAGAGCTCATAATAAAAGGAGATAAAGTCCGCGGTACAAGAAAAAGAAGCAGAAGAAACTGTGCAATTAAAAAGTTGGTGCAAGATATTTCCAGTTGAATTGATAAAGTACAGTGATAAAGTACAATCTGTGTAAAGTTACACACATTTGGAATTTAGTTGGAGAAAGCTCAAAATAATTAGAAAATACACTACCAAAATCTGGGCTATATATTTTCTCCTTCACAGTCAACAAAAAGGATCATTTTTATAATAACAGGTGGACAATTAATGTAGAAATTGAATTCAAGTAACCTGTAGTCATGACTACTTCATGTTCAAATATAGTAGTTTTATACCAAGCTCCTAAACCAATCTACATAATCTACAGTATTTCCACCATTTTTCTGAAAAATATGGAAGGAATTGTATACTGTACCAGAAACGAGAGAGAAGAAATTAAACATGTAGATTTCTTGGTTTTAAAATACCATAATGATAAACCTTTTGTATTATTGTATAATGAAAATGAAAATTGCCTCCTGTGTGGAACTTCATTCTAGATATATCTGAGAATATGTTCAGGTACCAATGAATAAAAGAAACTTCACAATCTCCTGTATGTAATTAAGGCAACTACAAAGTCAGATTCAATCTCTGAAAGAAATGTTGACTCCTCTTTACAGGTTTGGTTTTGTTTGGGGTTTTTTGTTGAGGGTCCTTGTTTAGTTGGTTGATTGGCTTTTGTTAAGCTTTTGTTGCCATTTTGGGGCTAATTGTTTATTTTTGTTTGATTTCAGGTTTGTTTTTATTTCTTTCTCTTCCCAGAACTGGTTTTAAAATGCTTTGGAAATACTACTTTATTCATTTCACATCCTGTTCTCTCAGTCAATTGTCAATGCTGGCTGTTTTAAATGAAGCAATAAATGCTTTGTTATTTGATTAGTTCTGCATAAAGAGATTTTTTTCCTCTTTTCAGTCACATTATGCACTGAAGCATAAAATTTTATTATTCTTGTAATTATATATAAGTTACAAAAACTGCCAAAGTTATTTCTATTTATGTGTCTGTAAACTTTTATAGATAAAATTATAACAGCGAAAGAGTGATATCAGCAATATCCTTTGGTCTTTAGAGTATACTCTAGAATTTTGAGCTATATTTCAAATAAAAATATTTTTGTCAAATCTGGTTTCCTGATCATTGCATTACTTTGTATATCTTTATTTTAATTATGTTGCTGACCAAAACCTATGTATTTTAAATGTTTTTTGTTAAGGAAAAATTTGTACTAAAATGATTTAAAAATTGGTATGGAACAAAAAAACCAAAAAACAAAAAACACCCCAAAACAAAACTAACAAAAAAACCCCCATCAACTAAAACAAAAAAAATCCTAAAGAAAGAGCAAAGTAACAGCAAGACTGTAATCTTTATTGTTTACTTTTAAAAGACAAGGGAAGTGCATGAGTTATGAGTTAAGAAAATTTTCCAGTGATTTGAAGGTATTCAGGGTGATATAAGCTAGGGAAAACTATGAATAATAGGACAAGTTTTTTGAGAAAATGAACGTGCTTAATGGGACTGTACCCAGTGCTAGATATGAACTAAAAAACCTTTCTGACATCAGCTGCCTTTGCAGGACATTATTATAATCCCTGGAACATCCAACCCCTACAGGTCCACCAGTTATTTTCTATAACTGTAATGGAGATAAACTGTCACAATTTACCAAATTATTTGAACCTTGAGTGACTGGCAATGAAATGTCATGTTATTGAGATACAGAGAATAACATAGTCCATCTTTCACAGGTTCTGGAATCCTATCACTACCACTCTAAAAGAGTGACACAGCACAGTACAGAAACAGTTCCAGGAATATAAAAGCCTAATGTTCAAAAAGGACAAAACAATCAAGGTTTTAGGATTCATCAGGAAAGAGAGAAAAAGGAACGATTTTGTTACAGTATCATTCCACTGGTCACTCATTTCCTAAATGCTCTGCACAGACCTGATTCTACAGTCCCAAAAGAGTATAGTGGATTTTTTTAAAGTCAGAGAAAGGAAAACATAAAGAATAGTTTCCATGTAAGAAATAAGTTGAAACTCCTTCAGTGTATGATGTTGCTTAGGGATGATTGCATAGAGAACAATATGGAGTAGGTGTGTTTGGCTGTTCACATTTTCAGTAAAAAGAGGGTAAAAACAGGGTTGCTTTCTCTGCAAGTGGCAGAACTGCACAAGTTGCTGCAAAAAATGAGAAGGGGGCTATACTTGTGAATGTGCTTCTAGGGAAACTAGGCTCTATACAGAAGGCAAATACATTAAGGTATGCTACATATCCAAAACCACATTTGGTTCGTAAGGTCTCCTCAAAAGGAAATATTAGGAACATTGAGAGGAAGTATCATATGTGTTCATCCTCACACTGACAGCAGTAGAGAGGATATCAAGTGAAATGGACCTTGATGTGATCCTCAGTTAATATTCCTATGTTCTCAAAGTTCTCAAAAACATGTTCCACACTTTGGTGAATTGCTTTTAATTTGCTGAAAATAACTGTCTGTCTCCTCTACAAAACTGAAGTCAGCAGATAGCAGTTCCCTAGTCTCTGGAATGACTTCTCTTTATTGTAGCCTGCTAATCTGATCAGGCAGCCCTTGGCAGCTGTTGTATTCCCAGGTGAATGGAAGGAGACATGAGCAGAAACTCTGATGGAGGGATCTGCAATTTTTATAGTCAGTGACAACACTGCAGGAGGGAAGGGAGAGAAAGAAGATAGGAAAAATAAGTTTAGGGATCATGGAAATTACTGTCAAATCCATGCTGTCTCTTTTGTAAACAACAGTAAGTATAAAATATTATTCATGGATAATTATTCCACCATTAACCTCCATGGCTGCAATGAGACAGCCCAACTCACTGTGGTATTTACCACAGGCTGCAGGGGAATCTCCTGCTCCTTCTTCCCTTACCTTGGTGCCAGCAAAGGCACCTTCTCCTGCATATTCTCACTCCTCTCTCTGGCTGCAAATGCTTTTGTGCAGCAACTTTTCCCTTTCTTTAATCTGTCATCACAGGAATGCTGCCACCATCACTGGTGGGCTCAGCCCTGGCCTGCAGCGCATCCATCCTGGAGCTGGTTCTGTCTGACACGAGAGAAACTTCTGGAACCTTCTCACAAAGTCACCCCTGTAGCTCCCTGCCACCAAAACCTTGCCAGACAAACCAAACACAGAAACAACTGCAACTTTCACGAGGTTCAGCATGGCCAGGGTCTCTTCTTGGGCTGATGTGTATACAGGCAGGCTTTTACACAAGGCAGAACCTAACTCAGAAATCTTACCACACTGCAGAGGCACAGCAACAAGCACAAATAACATTTCTCAAACAAAATTGTCTTTGCATTTTCCTCCACACAATACCATTGTGACACAGAGCAAAAAACTGATGTTCATACAATGAAAATTTGATAAGGGCCAGCCTAAAATGATGTTTATTGTTTCTCAGGCCCAGCAATTTAAGAGGCTCTCAGTGGCTTTGCAGTTCAGCATTGTTGTTGCTAAGCAGCATATTGAGAAAAATCTACAGTATCCTGTAGTTTACAGGAAATTACAATGCAAGCTTTCAAAATTATTTTTCTAGAAGTCCAGTGTTTACTTCCTGCTTTTAAACATTACTGCATGTTTGGCTGAAATAAACAGCCACCTTAGAATATATTTTTTGTTAATGTGTAGAATTTCAAGGTGTTTCTACAGAATTAGGGAAACATTCTTCTGAAAGGTGAGTCAGTGTCACAGATGGGAACATTTAGTGGTTCTGTTCAATTTCATCTTTACGCTGCATTCATTGCCCTATGACTCCATGCACAGAAATAACAAGCAGAGACTCCTTAGTATACTTGTCTCACACAGTGATATGGCTCAATAAGACTCAGAAGAATCTCCTTTGATATGGGCATTACAAATATTATCTAAAACAAATAAAAAATTGAAAAGGAATTGTATTAGAGTAGATCTCAAAAACTATGCGTTTATCTCTTAAAGAAAAAGTATTTTTATTTTCTTAGCAAATATATTCCCTAGCTGAAGACAAGAAGGAGACAGATCTTTGCTGCATGATCTTCTTTATCCTCAGAAACTTCCAAAAAATTGATCAATGGATAGAAGTGTTTTACTTTTGGTTAAACTTTCTGTTGTTTCTACATATAAGCAGATAAGTCTAGGACAGCTATTTTTGCAGCTGATCAACATGGCCATTTTAGCTAGTTCTATTTTAAAAAGTTGCATTACAGAGCACTTTTCACAACATCCAGCATGCATTTTGCCACAGTTCAGAACATTTCTACAGGCAGAAGCAGACCCACTTACAAGTAGTGATACAAACAGATACCACTGCTAAGTAGCAGCTGTAAGTTGAACCCCTCAGTGGGTGATGTAAATTCTTATCCTGAACAAATAAAATTTGTCAATATAAAAAATATGGTTTGTTGTAAGGATGAATTTAAACCATTACCTTAAAGTGTTGTGAACCTCTGAAGTTCACAAAGTACATCTTATATGAGCTACACAAGAAATCAGTCTCTGGAGGCTCTTTCCTGAGATTTTAGTATCTTTTTTATTATAAAACATAAAAGTGTTTTGGAACATCCTTTACCATCAAAGCCAAAGCTTTTAAAGCTTCTAACATTGCCACAGGGACTTGCATCTCCCATTAAGAGGATAGAGTCTGAATACAACAAAAATAAAGAATCAGAAAGCTTGGCTAGTGTTCCTCCTGGGGTAACGTTCATATAAAGCTGAACTTCAAAATACAAATCTCATTTGCAATAAATTTCCATGACTGGCTTGGCAGAAGTAGGAAACCAATAGTACTAGAACTGGCACCTTATCAGAGAGATGTCTGGAAAATTTTGCCCATATCTTTCCTGTTTATGCTGTGCTCAAAGTTCAGTGCAATTTCTTAGGTTTGGTGTAGTCTCATCAGTGTTATTTCCCAAAGCCTGGGCAGTGCATATTGACATCCTAAAGGAGAAGGCTATTCATTAGCAGCAGTAACAAAGCAAAGTTGCTCACATAAATTAATGATCCATTCTCGTGGTAATCCTTGACACTGGGAAATATTAACTTTGTTTTATTGATCAGAAAGACAGAGACGTGAGATAAAATGACTTTCTGCAGCCATGCAGGAAATTTGTAGTAGACCCAGGAACAAAATGCATCTCCTAAATTCCACTTCAGGGGGTTACATTTCAGTAGCTCTGTGATAAATGTGGAAGGAGGAAAAAGATTAGTCCTGTTCCATCAAAAAGAGTCTCTCCTTCATCATTTGTGTCCAAGCAAATACTGCTAACCTACAGCAGCAGTGCTTTCATGAGTAGCTCTTACCTTGGGGTTATTTGGATCCATCCCCATCCAAACTGTATAATTTCTGGTAAATGCTTCCTGAGTTTTATTTCCCTAGTGCAGTAAGTGAGGATGGTGCAAAAAATTGCACTGATGTTGACACCGTACTACACAGGCAGAAGATGGATATGGTGCCTAACCAGTATTAGTGGCAATTCCTACTAGCCAAAAACCATTTAAGCCTGCTGGCCTTATTGCAAACTGTCCCACTCAGTTCTTTATTCTACAACAACTCTATTTTACAACTTTTGATAAACAAATCCTCCTGAATTAAGCAGGATATTGGCTAAGTGTACATGGCTGGACATGAAGCTTTGCAGATTCACAACAGTTGACTCAATACCTAAACAACTATTTCATAAAATGATTTTATTAGAATTTCATGGGCTGCCTAAAAGTGTTAAAATTTCTGAATTTCTTTAGCAAGATATGTATACTATTTCTCTTTTGAAGGAGAGATAAAGAAATGGAAATAATGCTGCTATTCCTTCTTTCCAAACACATATAGACTGTCCATAGCTGGAACATACCTGTTGGAGGTACCTTTGTGGGTTCTGCTGGTAAAAATTCCTGGGATGGTAAGCACTCCCTGGAAAATGTGAGGTCATCAAGTGCTATGCCATCTTTGGGACCTTCTCCAGCGACCCCTTCAAAGACAACTTGAAAATCTTCATCTCCATCTCCAGACAGGGTCAGTGCCTTGCGCTGCCAGAAATTTCCCTGGTTTCCAGTAAGATTAAGGAGAATTTTTTCATGTTTCAATGTAGTTCTCTGGTAGATAATCAACGATCCAATGTGAGCTCCAAACATATGATAATGGAAAATTATCTGTAGGCAAAAACAAGAGCATAAAGTATGCAATAGGTGACTTCAGTCAAATTCTGCTATTGTATTGACTCTAATTCTTAAACTGAGCATTACTAATAGCATCCAGAGTAGTCATTAATTTTACTGATTGAAAAATAATTTAATCAAAAGGCAACAGAACAACTTACTATTTACAATTCTTTAACTATTCCATAAGCCAAACTTCAAAACCAGCATTAAAATATTCAGCAGCAGATCTTGCATCCCTTTGAATAACTCTTGCATTTAAATGTGAAAGAACTAAAATATTTTTTAAGGAAACAGAGGAATGTAGTAGCATCATTTACAATATAGGAAGCAACTTCCATTTACTGAACAATTTTCTGGTTAAAAATGTGTTTATTTAGGCTATAGAATATGCAATTAGAAAATTCAATCTATAGTGGAAGAAAACTTTTACATGGATATATGCAAAAATAACACCAAAGAAAACTAAAATATATAAGAGGTACTTGGATTACAAAACAGTTATTTATCTATTTTAATTAAAAATGCAGGAATTTTTAAATAAAAAAACCAAATACATACATAAAAAGATCATTGTGAAAATTCATCACATTTAACTGCACTCTCAATTCTTTCCAATTCCGTCTTAGATTTCTATTCATTTTGAAGGTGCAGCTTTGTTTCTGAAAGTCTTGTATATAGACAAAATATTTTTATTCATTAATGTCCCTTTATAGTTACTGCTCTTTATTTGTTTTGTATGCATAAAACGAGTCCAGTTGATGTAAATGTTCATTTTTCAATGATTTGAAGTGGTCTAAGGTGCCATACTAAATCTGTTGTAATATGATGAAGCATTTTCTTCTCAAATAACCCATAGGAAGGAGTGAAATATTTCAGGGGACTCTCTGATCTCATGAGATGAGGTTTCAGATCTTGACTTTTTTTTTTCCATTCATACAATTTCCTATACCAATTATTTCTCTTCCTTTGGTATTTGTCTATGAGTACATTTCAGAACAGCTCAAAACTTGCAAAAAGTAAAATATCATAAATATGATCAATGTCAAGAGTTTGGTCTGTGCAACGTGTGTAAACATGTTTGCTTTTGTAAATAATTTTCTATGTGATAAAAACAACAGTTTCCCATAGTTATATTTCAAGCACGTAATTGCATTTAATGTGTGATATGTAACAGTACAGATGTCAACAAGTCATTCTCAGTTATTTGCATTTCTTTACGTATGTTTTATGCTTCATAAAAAAAAGTCAAAAAGTGGAAAAGCTATTTTTAGAGCATAAAACCAGGTAATGCAGAGAAAGAGATACTCATAAATACGATGCTAGAAGCAAAAGGTCAAGATCTCCATGTTTGTGCAAGCAGAATATTTTTAGTATATGTATTTTAGGCAATAGAAAAATTAACATGTTTCCAATTTTGAAGATAATTTTATAATGGTTAGGTTAAATTTTGCTACTTAATATCATAATTATTCAAGTTTTCTTTTGAATCATAAATCAAGTCCTTTATGTTTAATACTTCCTGATCTTAAGTCAGGAAAGATAAAGAATTTACATACTTTTCAGAGAGAAGTGTTTCAGTAAAATGAATTGGTTAGAAATCTCAAACATAAGCAGAACTCTTTCCAAGTTACAGATAAACTGCTCAGGAATATTCCTCAGGAATAGTATGAGGTAAATGAAACTAGAGGCTCATGACTGGGCATTTTGCCCAGAGAGGTCACCTGCATAGCCAATAAACTGTTTACAACTATTTCAGTCTAAGACCACCTTCATTTGATGAGCATAGGTCTGTGATCACACAAACAGTTAATTTCAAAAGCTTTTAGAAAAAATGGCCTCATAAAAATATCCTCTTGAGAGGCCTACTTATTAGATGTATAAAGGTAAATTTTGTAGTTTCAAAATAAGGCATAGCTAAAGTTTCTGGGGCATTATATTTTTAGCAAAGACTATAAAAGATGTATCAAAACCAGGAAGATGTATCAAAACCAGGTTTGCAAAGAAATATTCAAGTTGAAGTAACCAGAATGTGCTGAAATATTTTGGAAGATCAAGGCTTACCCTTCTCCATTTTCTAGAGAAGAGCTGGTAACAAAGCCTTCTGTTACACATCCTTCCTTTTGCAGTTTTATTCTTTTAAAAGCAATTCTTACTGCACTTATAGACACTTCCTCCATAAAATCAGAAACCATTAAATAGTTGTTTATTACTTTGGATGAGTTGCATAAGACATTGTAAATCAGACACTGCATTTACTGGCAGCTTCATCTGAATCTCACGGAGTACTCATTTACTTCCAGAATAACTCTTCTCCTGCAGCAAGATTTTTCTTATGGTTAAAATGAAATAAGATCTGATCCTGACATCTCTACAAAAGGATAGGGTTTTTTTTTTCTCAATAATTATTTCAGTAATCATCTTTAATCATTTTATGAGTACATTCATGGTGCAATCTAGAAATCAAATTCTTCATTCCTGCTACTACCACAGCCTCACATACCTTGCAGTTTTTATTCTTTCTGCTTAAGACAGGACTAGAAATCCTAGCTTTCTGTCCTGATAGCTGAAAAAATGAACTCTTTATAAAAATATAATGACCAGATGGTTCTTGCAGTGTATGATCAGTAGCTGGTCCAGTGCCCAGTTTTGCAGTACTGCTAGTTCTGAGGTGCCAGTTGAAATGATCATTTTCATCTTGCTTCCATCCACAAAGGTCAAACTCAAAATTGCAATGCCCAATAGATGTACCTGAAATATATTTGCCACACATGAAAAGAAATTTATTTTCAAGTAGTTAATTAAGTATATATAGTACAACCTAGTACTCCAATCTGTGGGGAAAAAAATTCACTATAAAAAATAATATCCATGTATCTCATTAAAAAGAGCATTTGAATACTCTGGACTATAATAGGATAAACCTACTTGCATATATATGAGGTGGGTCCAGCGCATTTTATTACAGTCAACAGGATTCTTGGTATAAATGTAAATTTGATTAACAATTTTAGCTCCTTAGGATCTTAACTGGCCCCCCATAGAGCATTCAAGACGTGCAGAAAACCAGCCTCCTTCTGAAGAAATATGTTAAGATCAGGTGAGAACAGGAAGAAATGCCTCTATCTAGCAAACAGACACATCCAAATGAAAGTATTGAGCACCATAAAAACACAGCTTCTGTATAGACAGATACAGACAAAACATAAATGTGGGTGTGATAATCTCGAGCCACATCGCACCCAAAGCTACTTTTGCACAAACCCTCGATTCACTTGTATTTCCTTAGCCAATACAGAAGCATAGATAAATTATGTTGGTGGTAGATTGTCTCCAAAGAAAGTAAGGGCCTGGGGCACAGGTCTGAAGAGGAGCAGCTGAGGGGGCTGGGGGTGTTTGGAGAAAAGGAGGGTTGGGGTGACGGTATTGCTCCTGACAGCTACTGGAAGGGATGTTATAGCAAGGTGGGGCTCAGTGTCTGTTCTCAAGTAATGAGTGATAGGAGAAGCAAAAAGGACCTCAAGTTGCACCAGCAGAGGTTGAGACTAGATACTAGGAAAAAATTTTCATGGAAAGGATTGTTAAGCATTGGAACAGGCTGCCCAGGGAAGTGGTTGAGTCACCATCCCTGGAGGTCTTTAGAAGCCACATAAATGTGGCACTTAGGGACATGGTTTGGTGGTGAAATTGGTAATGCTAATAGTGGGATTTAATGGTCCTAAAGGTCTTTTCCAACATAAATGATTCTATGATTATCTACATATCTCCTTGAGTTGTACTTAAGGCCTAGAAAAGAAGAAAGCTGTCATTATTTTTGTTGATTTTTATATGAAACATCATGCATATTCTTTATAAATTTTTGCATCTTGAATGTCAAAACAGCCAGCATAGTGAGTAAACTGTCCACATAAATTAAGTCAATTTCATCATTCCAGAAGCTTAATTTGTCTATATTTTTCTCTCTATACATCTATAAGTTCATTATAATGATTACCAAGTAAGAGTAAAATTGCTGAAATAAGGTGGAATTTCAGCAGAGAATTCAAGAACCTTTTGACTGTGCCCTGAATATTCTTGCTATTATTGCTAAAAAGGAAAGTGCCTTGAAGAGAAATTTGGAATCTGTATGTATTATTTTGTAGGACAATATCAGAAATTACAAAATATATCTTCCAACAAGTAATCAAAATCTGAGCCTCTTCTGAGGCCTGATAAAGTTCAGACACTTGGAAGAAGTTTTATTTAACTGAAAGGTACTCAGAAGCATCAGCATCCAGGCTAAGGATCTAAATTTCATGGAATCTACACATGGACCAAAACAGGAAAGACAGCTACCACAAAAATTTCAGGATGAAATCAGATAAAATATTTTTTCTTTGAATTTTAATCTCTGAATGTCATAAAGTAAAAATGTTAGAAACATTTTCTCAAAAGTATGAGCTGCTTAGCAAAACTAGCTTCCCTTTTTACCTCTGTCTGCAAATATAGGGCCATCTGAAGTAACAATTAAAACCAACCCAGACTTGATTTGTGAAATTACATGATAATCTCTTATGAAAATCACAGACTGTAGATTAACTCAATTGAATGCAAACTGCCCATAAAATTTTTTCTAATTCTGTTTTCCAACTCATTTAGCTACTTAATATTTCAAGACCATTCTTAAAGAAATTCCTTCCATTATTTAAGAATTCCATCTTGAGTCAATAGAATGCTTACAACTGACCCTTTCATTTTAAAGACATGTTTTCAAGAATCAAGACCTTAAGGCATGAGCACTGATATCCCTACTAATGCTGTACATATTGGGTATTGCCTAATATAAGTTTAGACGTCCTTGTAGGATCTCCATTGTCAACAAAGACAAATATTCATATCTAAAGGACAACTTCTTTGATCTAACTCAAACAACTGATTTTAAGCTGCATGAACTTCAGCCTGAAAACAAGTTCCTCCACTGATGAAAAAGAAAATTCAGGCAGCCTGCTTAGAAGCTCAAGTTACTGCAGATGATTGTGCACTTGCACATTAAATTACTCCTGTGCTTGTAAAGCACTATAAGGATTCACTGTAAAGCTTACAATTAAAATGCAGTTAGGAAAACTTTTTAAAATTCTTGTGCATTTTTTTTCATTACTTAAAAGTAATAATAAAAAACATATTAGAGGAAAGTATTCACTGTATGGGACTGTTTCAATTAATCTCTTCTAGTGGGAAATTGGAATAAAATCTTTATTATAGTGGTTGCAAAATGAAATCACATCAGTTTATTTGAACTATTTTGCCCTTAATGCTTCATTTTATATTTGTCTGATGATATTTCATGAGAAACACAGACAATGCAGAACCCCCCCAAAAAACCCCAAACAAACAAATAAACAAACAAAAAATCCCATTAAGATTTAAAAAAAATTCAGAAAACAAAAGTCAAAGTTTGAGAATATTTTTTTAACAGAGTATTTGCAACTTGAAATACTCTTAGTTTTTAGTTGCAGAAAATCTGAGCTGCTCCCTGTGTAGGTTAGTGATGTACTATTCCTGGATTGGAAATCATTGAGTAGCTTAATAGTGTGAAAATAATTTGCAAAACATGGTTTCTTTGCCATGTACCTTAGCTTTCATAGAATATCAGCATACCTGTGCTTCAAAGAATCGTATTCACTGAAAATTTGATAAACTGAATTAATATTCTCGGTAAAAATGAGGTAACTGTTAATACGGTACCAATCAATGGAGACTTGATTGTGCGAGCATTTCCCACATTTGTAGTGTAAAAGAAGGAAGTGTTAATGCCATATATTGTGATTCAGAAGGAGCCGTTTGATATGAAACATCATTCTTTGAATCAGATACTACATATGCTGCTTCTTGATATGTCTTGTAAAACCAAAATTGCACAATATTCAGATTAAAATAATTTTCTGAGACCTGACAACCCTTGAAATATCTAAGGAGGTAGGCTGCTCGTCTCCCAAAGGTATTATGCTTGAATTTTTTTTCAGCTTTAATACATTCTTTTCATATGGAAAGCAGGATAATTTTATTCTGCTTTTAAAGACAGCTGCTTTCTGAGTTATTTTAAGACATCCATTAGCAGCTCTTTGTATTTTGTATCGTGGGTTTTAAATTAAATAATAATAATTAAAAATCCTTAAAAGCCAAGGAATAGAATTAGATTATTACCTTCTTGTTTGCTTTCTTAGCTGATGAGTTGTCAGGAATATTTGAGTATAAAAAATTCACAGCAGGCAGAGTTATTTATGATAATTTTATTAAAAAACTACCATACTTACTGCAAATACTAGGGCTTTCATCTGAGTTATCTTCACAGTCATTTACAAAATCACACAGATTACTCTTTGGGATGCAGTATTTGTTGGCACACATGAATTCCTCTGATGTGCAAGGTTTGTCTGAGATTAGCAGAGGGGAACAATCTTCAAAGGTAATATCATCCACTGCCACGTCTCCCATGTAACTGACACCACGTTTTGCCCTGAAAATAACCTAATAAAAATTACAGAGCTATTACAGTAAGCCACTGATAAGATAGAGAAAAGCTTATACACACAACATGAAAAGAACAGAGACTGATGGTCTTCACAAATTTTTTAATATGAAGTGGTCAGTTCTTACTGTCAAAGCATAATTCTACAAAATCTTGTACCAGAGTTGGTACAGATCTGTCTCTGTAGTTACTGAAGGACCATCTGCTAACATTACCAAGCATACCAAAAACAAAAGGAAATTAATCATGCCACTCAAAGAGATACTAGTCCTCACTCATCCTGAACTAATGGCAAGGGTTCTTCCTACTTCTGCAAAGAAAGTCTGAAAAAGACTAGTCTGCCATTCATCATTTAATTCCCATGAATTAAAAAGAATTTTAAAATTTCATTAAAATTCCAAGACAGAAGTATCAGGAAATGTAACTTTTTAAAAAAATCTGTTACTGACTATCCTTGGGGATTTTAGTTTATTTCCATAAGTCTGCAACACAGCAAGTATCTCTAAGAGGTTTGGGAATCTGCTCTGATTTCAAAGCAAACATCATGCTCAAGATTTTTTTCCCAAAATCCAGATATTTTTACTTACTGCACACTAAAGAGAAAGAAGTAGAATATTTTAAGTTGAGGATTCAAGGATAGATGGGATTCTCAGTCTTAAAAATGGAAATCAGTCTGAGAAAAAAGAGGAATGGGAAATCTCCAAAAACATGAGTCCAGCTGAGATAATTAATCAGACAGCCAAAGAGATGATTTCCTCTGTGTGGCAGAAGAGGTACATGCATGGTGTGAAAAGGAAAATGAGAAGGTGAAGAATGCTTAATATAGATGTACTAAATAGCCAGCTGTCTAGGAGCACATCACATTGGAAGACACACCTGAAAATTTGAACGAATTCCTAAGAACACTTCTGCTCTGTTCCACTGGGGACCTTGGCTGCCAGTTTGACTCCACAGTTTAGAAGTCTTGTTACTGCTTTTATAGAGTACCTAAAAAAGAAAATAACTTTAGATTACAAAAAAATGTTTCCATTGCCAACTCACTTAAGAGTCCTATAATCGTATACAAGAATACAATATTATCTTGTACATCTAATCCCTATTCCACCACTAAAATTCACAGAATCATAGAATATCTGGAATTGGAAGGGGCCATTAAATCCAGGTCCCTACCCCTTGCAGACAACCCGAAGCTGAATCACACACCTGGGACTGCTGAGGAGCTCCTTGCACTGTGCCAGCCTTGGTGGATCCCCCTGCCCTGGGGATCCTGCTGCAGTGCCCAGCCACCCTCCGGGTGCAGAACCTTTTCCTAATGTCCAACCTGATGCACATGGATATGTCACATTAAATGACTACACTAAGAAAATAATGTTTTAAGATTTTCTGACCTCCTCATAAACATATGCAGCCCACAGCCTTAACTGGACTAATGAATCTCATTAATTTATCCAGAGTGGCTACCAGTGAATCAAAATTGTTCATCAGTGGGTTGTGACTCAGTTGTACAACACAGAAACAGAGTTATAAAGACTTGCTGAAAAATATATTTGTTCATGCATACAATTAACTGCTCTCCCAGAATGGATTTTCTTATCCTGATTCTTATGAAACATTTTGTTTCTTCTAAAAATATTTTTTTTTTTTTGTTATAAAGACAAAATTTAATCTTTAGAGCAATGAAAGACTTGTAAAAGCCCATACCCTTGTAAACAGCAAAGTGGGGAAGGATGACACACTTCAACATGAGCAGAGAGTCCTAAATATTCTTTGGTCCAATCTCTTGGGCATCCAAATTCAACTGAGCTGGCAATAACAAGATGGGTGTTTGATGAAGTGTGTCAGGCTGTGTCTCCAGCCAGTACTAGCAGAGCTAACCATCCATTCACCACTTGCCTGAACTAGTTCTGCTTTCAAGGACTTACTGATATGCTGTGTAATCTTGTTAGGGCAGCCCAGGCATTTCTTATCATGATGAAAAAACCTTTATTTTGTTTTAAATTTATGCAGTCCCACGAGTGTATATGATATTGCATAACAGGTAAGTTCTGCCAAGCAAACAGGAAATCCTCACACTAAAGAGCTTTCATTTTAGGAGGGGAAAAGGAGCAGATAATATATTAAATTGGATAGAAAAACAAGTGACTTCTGACTTTATAGACAGGAAGATCTGCCCTAGAAGACATGAATTTAAAATGAAAATAAATAAATTAGTGGGAAAGGGATTGCAGACAAATGCAAATAATATAGTTAAATGAAGGTATGTGTGTGACTGTAGACACACATGTACGTGTTTTTACAGACTGTAAATTATCTACTCTATTATATATCTAATTCTTGCATCATAAATTCATATTTTCAATCATATCATGAAAACAGGTTAAAACTTTAGAGTAAAACGTGGCCATTAATTTGTGTGCTATTAAAACTCAATGCTTCTCTGTACCTTAATGCACTTTGAACCTTAATGCATTTCAATTTCATTGCAAAAAAGCACATCTAACACTTTGGTAGAATTACCCATGTCGAGTCAAAGTATAGAAACTGAACAAGAAAGGTTCCAACAAATAATCAAATTGAGGTTGCTCAGGAAAGTTACAGCAAATCAATATGAAAGAAAGTAATGGAAACACAGGAAGGTGACCATTCATGCAAATGGAAGGAAAATCTTCAGCAATCTTACATGATATTTGATGGCATGGGTGCAGAAAAAAATGTGGTAGTCTTGGGGAAAGATATGGATAAGAGATCTTTTAAGAACAGAAATATTCCCATTCCTACAATACTTAGAGCATTCTTAGTATAAAAAATGAGAAATCACCTAAATGATTTTTATTAGGTCTCTTCCAACCTAGAATTTCTGTGTGATTCTGTGATTATTCTGTTATTCTTATACCCATTATTAAATGAATAATCAAGCAGTTATAAGCAATTATTAACAGTGTGCAAAGGTTTCATGATTTTCCTGTGGTACATGTTAAAATGAAGTTAGTTTGAGGTGAGGGAGGATCAGTTAAAGAACAGAGGGAAATTGTAATGGGGGTTGAAACTGAGAAAAGAAAAAATCTGTACTATACACATTTGCCTTTTGTGCTGGTAATACTGGGCATGGCTTCTTAGAATTGCTGTTATTTTCTACAAAATATTCTTTGAACATGATTCCAGCTAACATGGGTTCTTACACTGCAAAGGAGCCTGGACCCTGGAGTATGCAAAGTCCAAAAGTACATTAATTGGTCCCAAGCCTTAAAACTGAGGATGAACCATCTTTATCCTCTGATTTCACACTGATTCTGATTAATTAATATTTGGCCACTTTCCAAGCAGCATAGCAAGATCTTTACCCAGTTGGGGGAAATTTACCAATACTTCAAAAAAAATTGTTTAGAAAAATATTCAAGAAAACATGGAACATGCTGCCACAAAACATCTAGCCAGTCACATGGTGTGTAGTTCACCACATCCCACATCACATTTCTAATGTCAACACAAATATTAATTTTGTTTTCAAAACACTGAATTATGTCAGCTTTTTTTATAATTTGAATATTTAAATCCTCATGCACTGCCCACATCCAATATGATACTGACAGGTGACTGGGTAACTTATATGAGCATTTTTTTCAATCCATTCCTGATGCTGTAGGTATTCTATAACATTCCTGGGAAATCCCATTATAAGCACACAGCTGTGTGGTAAAAATAATTGTTTAGAACAATGTTGTTGTGTTATTCATTTCTGTCTGCAGTGACTTATTTGATCTACAAGCTGCTAAGGAGTTAAATTTCCTTTACAGAATAAGGGAAAAGGGTATGGGAAAGCAAATTTGTTGCTTATATGCCACAGAAATAGTTCAATGCTGCTTACATGAATATAAATAATCTCTGAAAGTGATATGTTCAGCTTTCCAAGGAATAAATGCTTTCTACAAGATTTTATGTTGAATTTTGATGCAATTACTTCTTTTACCCATGCTCCCACATTGGCCAAAGACCTTGATGACCAAATATCTATTGCTGCTTTTCAGTGTCAAATGGTACTGTGTGATACAAAACTTTTTCTTGTACTGAATTTCCAACCATGGCATGTCTATAACAGTCGCAATTTTTTCTTGTTGTAGGAATTTCTAATTTATAATTTCTCCAGTATTTGAAATAATTCTTCCTTCATATCATAACATATTGAGAGCAGTAGAATGCCAGCGATTGTTAATTTTCATTTATTAGCAGTCTGGGCTTTAACAAAACGAAAAGAGAACTCATAAATTTCCTCACAGCAATTTCATGCAGAAAAACAAAACAAAACAAAATAAAGAGCACCTCCATACCTCCAGAGATCCTATTGTTGAACCATTCATGTGGTTCCAGAATATGATTTTGCATCTGGGCCCTGTAAGAGAGATGACTGGGGTAGCAATGTCAGCCGTGTCACCAAATTCTCCATTTGAGCTGTCTGCAAAGAGATACCAGCCTTCTTGAGAGCACCTGCTCAGAGAAAAAGGGTTATAACTTATTAAAACAAAACATTTCATCATAATTAATTTAATATATCATTTCCTTAGATAGCATTTGCTGTCTGGGTATCTGGATGCATCTTAGTATGTAGCCAGAATTCAAAAAAAACCCTTGCAAATGCAGATAGTATTTTTACATCAGAGATTGGCAAAAAGAAAAAAAAGATCTGAAGTGAACCCACTGAATCATGCAGATGTGGGCCAGAGGTTCTCTGGCTTTTCCTGCTACCTTCTTTCCTGGGGGAATTTAGAGGGTTTGATCCTGGCTTAATGTCAGGAAAACCCAAGATATTGGATGAAATTTTATCTCCTATGCTACCAGGAAAGATGAGGTCTCTTTGAAGTAAGCGTCAGATTCTGAGTGTACAGAGATACCAGGAGTGCAGTTTTAGTGTTTTGGGTATTTAAGGTTTAGCCCCTAAAAACCTTACTTTCCAAAATAAAATGCAGCTGTTGACCAAAGATAAATTTCTCTTCTCTCCAGCAGAAGTGCTTCGCGCTCAGTACTTCTCAAAAGGATCTTTCCCAACAAGTGCTTAAAAACCTGACAATGGAACTAACATTTTTATATAGGTGCTGCTATTTGGTTTTCCTTTCCTTTTGGTTTTCCAGACTGAACAAGTTCTGAGCAACCACTCTGCAAAGTTGAATCGCTACAGCTGTGAGAAGACAATGACCCTCGCCAGCAAGCACAGACAAGAGAAACACAAGATGCTCAAAGACCTCATGACATCACACTCTTCACAGACTGAAAGTCCTGCCTAAAGAGAAGAATAAAGAATTTGCTGGTACAGGGTCAGAAACAGGCCTTCAAAACTCTTCACAAATCAGAGAGTTTTTGAGCAAGACTATTGCTTCTACCTCCCCATGTGTCACACCAGCAACAAACAAACAAACAACAAAAACCAACCAACCAACTAAATAATCAAAAAGGCAACATTTTAATGGGACAGATCTTCATTTTGCATAGATCAGATACGTTACATGTGAGATCACTGAAAACTGCTCATAAACATAGCAGGGACCAAAGTTCATCTGGGCAAAATCCTAGGGGGAAGGAAGAGTTAGGATTTTTGGAAATCGGGATCTTCTCCACAATCTTTTTTTCCTTTTCATGAAAAGGCAGATAAGAGAATTGCTGCTGATGCTTTTCTTTTATCACTGAGTCCTGGCAACTCAGACACTTTTATAATTACTCCATGCATTTGCTTAATCCTTTAGTCTAAGTATTAAAACATTCTCCAAATAAACTGACTCTACTATAACTAATAGCTGAAAACTTTGAAAACTCATAATTACAGATCTTTCAAGAAATATGCATTTGGACAACTCATTTATTTCCCTCTTTTCTGCTAAAGAAAGCTGTTATTTCAAGGTAGCGATTTTTCTTTTTTTGCCTTGGTGCTGAGTATTCTACCAGAGTCTCGCTTGGAGGTAAAAGAGGGTCGAGTTCTCTCAACATTTGAAAAAATTTTGAAAAATTCAGAATTTACTCTGCTTCTGGGAACTGTTGCCTTCAATGACCCAAGGGTGTTGGCACTGTATTTACAACAGAATTCAAAAGGACTTGTGAGAAACAGAATGACAAAAAGCTCTGAAGAGCAAAAGCACTTACAGATCTCAAAGTTCCCAGAGTATTCAGTATTACATCCATGCCTCTCAGTGAGATTAGTCTGAAACAGTGGCAGGGTACAATCAGTTCTGTGATGAAATTCAGTCATCTATCTCTTGTTAGTGTGTTCTGTCAGACATAGGCAGGCCAAAGATCACATCTATGCCCAAATACCATTTTCCCATAGTGCAGCCTAAGACAAGTGTCCTTGCAACTTCTTTGACCTTGTTTCAGTGTTTGCTATAGTATCACATTTAAAACTAGAACACCAGATGAAAGTCCCCTGTATGAAACACTTCACAGTGCTAGCCATTAAACACAGTGGTGGCATGTGATTACAAGAAGATTAAGGTTATGTGGGCAAGTAATGGCAAATGGAGGGATCAGAAGGGAATGGGTGAGTATGTGTAGAGCATCCTTGTTGACTTTCACTCCTATCATGGACATTTTTACACTGAGGACTACAAGACTAATGTACTTGTGACCCATCTATGTTTAAAAGGAAAGCTACATTCCGGTGGAAATTAACCTGCATTATGTTTGCTCACAGAACAAAGTAATTTCTCTGTCTCGAGTTCTTAAGCTGCCTGGTATAGAAGCCTGCATGCACTAGGGAGGTGCATGATCTGCAGGGGGAAGAGTTTGAAAAAATAAGTAATCATTCTGCTTGCAGAGTTCAAACTAGCTCGAGGGTCCATACCTTCTGTGGATGCAAATTTTTTAGCAGAGCCAATTAATGTACTTGCAAACATCTGCTTGGTGTGTCAAGCTCTGACTTTGAAAATAAAGGATTTCTTAGCTGGCCCACTTTTATTTTAACCTAGTAAAAAATATACAGTGACAAGGTATTCCAAAGCTTCCATAAATGTAAAATAATAAATAAATGTCAATTAACAGCATCTCTTACTCTGCCAGATGGTATTCTTGTCTTCACCCCAACCTCTATTTCTTAAGTGATCTTTGGAGAAGACAACTTTCTTCATTCTGAGAGTTAATCAGACCCATCCTTAAATTAATTTCTTTCCTATTCCATAAAGACTCCCTTGAGTTGTTTTTTGTTTTGGTTTGGTTATTTTAAGTGAGACATCAAGAAGTTGATGATAACAAGTTTAAAACATGGTATTTTTCAACATATATAATAGTGAATAAATCTAGCTTTCAGCATAGATCTTATGTAAGTGCTGAAATTCACCAGAATGCAGGCAGACTCCCCTGGCAGTAGCTGGAAGAACTCAGGCCAATTTAGAAAACTAACCCATGGAAAACCTCTTAGTTGGCAGCTACAGTAAGTGTCATTAAAATCTTGATATTTACCCTCTGAAAATAATTAATTTTACCTCTGTACTACAAGCATTCCCTACACAAAGACATTCCCGTGCCAGTCCAAAAATCCTAATTAATTTCAGAGGGAAATTCACAACATTTTAATGGATATAAAATTTTCAACATAAGCAACTGACCTATATTGGCATACTTGTCTCAGTTAATAGCTTAATATTCCAAATGTCTTTTGAACTATAGTTGGCAAAGAATGGACATTTATAGAAGAATCTTCCTGCTATTTTCCCCTTCAAGGCAATCCAAAGAACACAGTGAACTGAATATAATAACTAGGGAAAGATTAGGTGGGCTAAGAAAAGTTGAAGACCTATCAAAAAATTAGTCCCATCTTAAATCTGGCAGAGTTATCAAATCAGTCTCATGCTGTGAATTACACATTTCACAGTTCTAATTGTCTATTGTTGCAATGTCTGAAAGGGGATCAAAACTTATTCAGATTTACTTTCTTGTACAGCAAGTTCAAGCTCTTATTTAATGAATTTTTGGACATGTCTGTTTTCAAAGTGGAAATTCATCTGTGTATCTTCCAATAATTGTTTGAGAATCATTTAACTGGACTTTTAAAATACCCATTACTCATTCTTTTTTTTAGGACTGAAAACTAAAACTGATTAGAAAAAAAACAACTCCCTTTCACTAAAAAGTTCTGATTTCCTTCCAAATTTCAGCAATAACAAGAAACAAAAAAAAGAAGAGAAGGCGTAAACTGGAGAGAGATATTTTAGTTCCTTAGAGTTGTAAGTATCCCAATGATCAGCTATTTCAAAATTCAGAAAGTAGCAGCCTTCACACGCAGGAAAAATTTCTATTTTTCCTCATTATATATGTCCATAAACACTGTACACTATCTATATAGCAAACCAGAGCTCTACACTTATTGCACCTATTATGCACTGAAAGTATTATTCTTCAGTTTTGCAACACCATCTGTCTGGGATCTGCCCAGGTGAGTGACCTGCTATTAGAGCAGATGGGTTTCTGTATAGAGAAAAAAACAAAATAGTGGTCAAGAAAAGCCAGTAGGGCACTGGATGACCTTGAAAAGAAGCACTCTCTGGACCAAAGGGAATGGATTGTGAAATACTGGACTCATCAGGAAAATGTGGGCCATCAAAGCTCAAGCTGCTGGTTTGAATCAGTCATGACAGTGGCTTCAGTTTGCATTTCCCACATCCTCTGCATCCTTTATCAGGGTACTGGGGCTGTGGGAGATCACTGCCTTCTCTAGCTTCTTTCCCCCAAAGCATGAGTAACCAGAAGGCAGAAGTTTTCCTAAAGTTAATGAATTTGCAGTTTTTTGTTTTAAATTGGCCACGATTTCCTAGCTAAAAACCTTTCATCAGATTTCTGAGAAAAAAATAGTCAATAAGGTTCTATATTCTAACTTTTAATTCCTAAAAAACATATTTATGAGAAAATATTAATGTTTTTTTTTCCATTTTTTTCTTGTACTTCCAGAATACAGCATTGATATTTTAGTGCCTTATATACTTGACACAAAGTGGTGGCAAACTGTGATACTTCAACCTTTGCATCATGCTAACTTCATTTTCTGTTGATTCCTATTAATTCTTGCTTTTTAGTGTCAAAACCAGATGATATGACAGTTCTGGTAAAATGTAAGAAGGTATATAAAGAAAACTTGTTATATTTTCTAGCAACAAAAGTTGCAATACAAAGATTTAGCATACAAAATTCATTATAATATTCCAAAGGAAAGAGGCAAAGACACGATGACAAGTTAATGTTCATATATTGATATAGAGCCCAAGGCAACCTCAATATTAAGTGTAAAATGGGGAAGCCACGTACATATTGTACCTTTTACTTGAAATGTGCCTGTAAGGTGGGAAACTGCTGAAAGGTGGGTTGAAAAAACTTAGAAATATTACAAAATATTACAGAAAGTGTTACAGATATATATATATTTATAAAGAACAGGCCCTCTGTTAAAAAAATGAAAAAGCAAACCCTAATATTTCCCTCAACATTGTATCTGCCTGGAGAAATCACAAAAAATGCTACAAAAGTGAAAGACAATTTAATATTCAAGCACTCATTCAAGAAGAAATTTATCACCTCTTTTTTGGGCTAGATAAGAGATTCTCAATGCTCTGCCCATTGTGCTGGCCAGCTCAGCCAGAAGGCCACAGGTGGTGTAGGAAGGAGAGGGACTAGAGATGGGCAGGGCCAAGGTTTTGGTTAAGGTGTGCAGTGACTGTGAACGTGAAAGAAATGTGGTGGAGCAGATATCTTCAGGAAGCATGAGAAGATTTATGATGAGAGAGAAGGAGAACGAGAAAAAACTACCTTGTTTCTTTTGTATCTGTACTTGTTAGATATTCAATGTCTGCACTAGAAATTCTTTGACTACTTATCCTTCTATCCTTCTGTAGATAACACTGGATGGGATATTATAGGTCATAACATGTGAACAAAACCTTCAGAGTCCTCTTGCAATTTGGCATATAATATATTCATAGGCTTCAAAAAATTCTTCCCTGAATAAAGATTATTGCATCTGTGGGGATATTGTTTCAGAAAAAGGAATATATTCAAAATTAAAATGTTATAAAATGTGTAATTTCCAATATTATTAAAGAAAGGTAAGAACTCAACTTAATTAATTCTGTGTATCAGACAAAGATTTTCTCTGCTGAACACTTCCAACCAACCTTCCAACTTAAATTCTAGTAGATCTTAAAGAGTCAGTAACTGAAATCAGTATCTAACAACTATAAGAAAAAAAAAGAAAGAAAGGCTTTCCTTGAATTAAATTTCAGCATTTCTGTATAGATTAAAAAATTAAAAGAGAATTGAGAGCAAACAGTCATTAGGAATGCAGATTTTAAGCTACAGCCATATGTGTCATATTAATTTCCAACTGGTTATTCCAAAAAAAGACTAAATTCTCTTGTTATGATTTGAAACTTTTTTTTCCTAGTGACCTCCCACATCCATTAACACCTAATATTAAAGCTTAATAAATTCAGAAACAAAAAATGTAGTATGATTTTCGTGTCATAATAAAACAGACATAAATTTTTTGAAGACAGCTTTCTGAAAGAATGCCATAGAACTATTTCCTATTGCAGAAGACAACCTCTGCTTCTGTTCACAGCCTGTAAAATGCTGGACGCCAACTGACCAAGTTCTTTGCACAGTGCTAGAGAAAAAAAAATTCTACCTTGAGCATCTAAACTTTTTCACATGATTGAGGTTCAATATTTATTTCAAACTGAATGGAACCAATGGTGTTTACCACACCAAAACCCAAGTCATACTGGGAGCTGTAATTGGACAGTGACATCACAAAGTCGCTCAAAAGAAAATCACCAGAGAAGTGATTCCTTCTCCAGTATGAGAAGGAATTCTTGCATTAAATAAAGCTGCAGTATATTTATTATTGGATCCTAAAAGTCAAAATTCCAAATGAAGATTTCTGTCCAAATGAAGCATGACCACGCTTCAAGTGTATCACAGAAAACTTTGATGCTTTGTTTTACATAATAAATATGAATTCCAGGAAGAAAATGAGGCAAATGTAGGCAAAGTTTTACCTACACAAAATGATTAAATTATTCATAGTTTAATTTATTTTCATTAGGAGTTTAATCTCTGGCATCCTAACATAAGAGGTGAAAACCACTTTGGGTATATTCTCTTTCTTAGTGTAAAATTAAGTTTGATTAAATTACGATTGCTTGCAATGAAATAATTTGACATTATCTTGCAAATCATTTCCTGCCATTAGCTTATTCTTAAAAGTAGTTGGTATTTATGTTGGACACACAAAGAAAAACAACCCAACAAACCAAAAAACCCAAGAAAAAAAGAAAAACCACCCTCAAAATACTTTATAACTTTTTCTCCTCTTGAAGTTTATAGACTCTCAAATTTAAAACATGTCTTGACTGCTGGGCTTAAACATATTACTTAAAACTTTTAATTTTCCTAAATTTCCTGAATTCTGGTAATGATTGTCTGAAAAGAAGACACAAAAGAACGACAGATGTATTAAAATATGTTTATCAGGGGAACTATTTACACAGCAATAATTATCATGTCAGCTTCATTTTTCCTCTGCATCCATTTTTGTTTTGATTTATTAGATTTGATGCCTGAATTATCATATCAATTAAGTGACTACAAAGTTCTAAATTAACAGTGGTACCCAAATATCATTAATAATGTCAGAGAATTTGCAACATCACTAACCAGATGTTTAAAAAGGAAATAAACTAGTAGACATCCATTTGCTGCTGTCAATTTAATACTTGTTTAACCCTACACAAACTGATACTTTTACTGTTGCAGCTTTTAGAAACGCAACTGCAATAGAGAATTCCATTTGCTAAGTATAGAAACACATCACAGGAGCTCACATTGGAGTATGAATAGTGGCCTTTTGAGTGCACACTGCCAATGCCACCCAGCCCTTTACACAACACATGACAGACTTTTTCTAGCTCAAGCCAGAGACTGAATTGCTCAAGCCAGGCTCCAATGGCAGACTCCCATAATGGCTTCCATTCTAACAGCCTTTGGTTTCTATATACACATACAAGCTGTTCCCTCCATTTCCAAAGTAATTACTTTCACTTAATTAATGTAATTATAGCTTCAAAGACTCACGCCTTCATCTCACAATTCAGCAGCCTACCTGTGGCTAGCCCAGGTACTTATTCTGGGGAAGCAGATGGTTTGACTACAAGTGTTCACAGGTATTTTTGCTGAAAGAACTCACTGTAAGCTGCACTGCCAACTACTCTTGAATCAGAATGAATCCAAACATTTCTATACATAATCCTGCATATTTTATTTTAATTTGCAAGCATACAGGATTACAGTAACACAGCTTGCCTCATCTAACCAGTGGAAATTTGGGGAAAATGGATGAGAAAATAAACTAAATGTTGCAGGGTTTTAATTCAACAAAAGTGCTGCTCTGCTTCTCCTGTGGTAATTTGGAAGCATCTATCTTCTGTACTTCTCTATAGGCCAATAAACAAAGGGAAGGGGAAAACCACAGAACCAAACTGCATCTCATGTGAAACATCACAGGAGCAATACATTACAGAATTGCCTGAAAACTGCAGTCTCTATGGATCATTTACTTTCTCTTTTCATCAGTCCTTTTCAATATATTGTTAGTTGCATTAAACCTTGAAAATATGTTGAAAACCAGTAATACAATTCCATGTATCACTGTGCCAAGGTAAACCTATGCTGGAAAGGTTGTGGGAGGATTTACTAAGTACAAATACAGGGTTGGTGTTGGCTAATAAATAACAAATAAAGAGCAGTCAATGAAAGATTTGACAGCTAATTTATTCTAAACAGTTAGTCTTTTTTATGGGATAAAATTCCCTTTCATATCTAATGTAGAGACCTAGAAACAGCATGACAGCCTTGTAATTCTTTGCTATTGTTGAATGACTTTTTGAGTTTGGTATTGCTGTTTTGGGATTTTGGTAAAAATACAGTAATTTTAATGAAGTACACAGTGACACTAACATATTGAACTCACTCTTTTAATAGCAATAGAAATTCAGGCTGATTAAATGCAAAACAATGTCATTTTAAACTAATAGCAATTAGCAAATATTTTGTTGAAGTGGCCTTAATTTAGAGACCATCTTTGCAGTCTATGGTCTATTGTCACAGAAACTAAACATGCATGTCACTAAAACCAGGCAAGTATTTTTCTGTTCAGAGTAATTACACTGTAAAAAAATTTTCTTATTAGTGAAGTTGTATAGCATTTAAAATTGATTGTACTCAATATACTTTCTAGTTACCTGTAGGGATTTCTTTTTCAATAATTCTTACTGTTACTTTTAACTGGAATACATTGGATTAATGCATTTTTTTAAAACACACTTCTTACTTAATTTTAAAAAATCAAAAAAACCTCCAAAACATTTAGAACCAAATGTTCATGCAGAGAAACTTATTTTTGCTCCTTGAGATAAATCAAAGGAGTATCTTCAGTGGAGCTAGTAACTATCTTAATGAATCTACCCAGAATGCAACATTAATTTACAAATCTTCACTGAGAGAGTAGAAATACTTTACATTTTAATATGAACTTATTACCCAGAGAAATGGTAAAATAAAAAAAGTTGGTAAAAAAAATACCAGCTAAACTGAAGTTGGCTCTAACGACAGTAGTTTTGAATTGTGTTAGTTGAATATTAAATGAGGGCAGAATTCACTGGACTTTTTGTGTTAACTTGTACAGCCCACCCTTGGGCAAAACTGCTGGGATAAGAGCAATAGCTAACAATAGCAATAACAAAATTGGAAGCAACAGCTAACAACTAGCAATAGCTAGTAAGGTAGAAAAGTGACTATAAATTTTCTGTGTGAACAAAGACTGAGAAGGTATTCACCTCAAACTGATGAAGAGGATAACCACAATTAACTAAATTAAGCAGTGCCAAATTAATTACAAAGCCAGCTTTCAAAAGGGAGCTCAGCTTGAAAAGAAGTGTAACAGTAGGATGAAAATTTGTAATAGCAGGAATTGCTAATGCAGTGCAAAGAGCAGTGGCCAACACCAGGTTTTGACAAGCCAGAGATCATCTTGCTGGAGCCACAACCACTGCAGAGACCAGAGAGGGCACCAATTCCCCTGGGAGCTGCCAGCAGACTGCAGCCAACTGCTGGGCTGGCATTTTGGGGTGCTGGACGGCGGACAAGGCAGGACCAGCCATGGATTCCAAACTTGCTTTCCCATAAGGGGCAACATGCTTGTACTCCATATATCCTCGTGTGCGTTTCTCTGGATGGGGAGATACTCAAACTTTTGGGAGTTACTTATAGAAAGATGTTCAGAAATTTTAACCTGCTTATTAATGGTTTCTTTAATTTTGATTAATCTGTAGTATTGATCCTACATACCTACTTCACCTATTGTCAGTCAATTACATGTCATTAATAAATCAGTAAACTGCTTCAGTATTGTAAATGCAGCAGCTTTTCCCCTTGACAACCTACGCATTCTAAACAATCTACACATTAAGATCACACATTGTAGAAGAGACTCAAGCACCTGAAAAACTGTACTCACGTAGTATGATCGGTTAATGGGCAGTGCTGCTCTTCCTCTGGGTAGAGATTTGCTCCTCTTCCAAGTTGCCACTTGAATGTCTTTGTGATAAGTATGGAATAATTTCCTGACATCTGTTCCAAGGCTGGTTGATACCATCCACACAGCTCTTTATCTTCAAAGTCACAGACTTCCGTAACTTTAGAGATCAACAGTGATTACTCATGTTTATACAAAAATTGAAAATCTTTGACTCATGTTACAACCCAAAAAGCACCATGGAAATAAAAAAGATTCAATTTATAGTATCTGTGGATACTAACACATTACTAACATGCAAAGTTTTTTCCTTTCAGACAAAACATGAATTTTATATTTTCTCCTCTATAAGACAGATTCCAATTCTGGGAATATACCAATTCCTTTGCACCTCAGTATCTACCTTCATGTGAGTTGTGACCAGCTTTCAGGTAATTCTAATAATCTGTCATGTAAAATACATGGAATTTCCTGTAAAATTAATCAGCCAAGATCTGTGAACTGCTGTATGGCTCTGTCTCCAGTCCTGTTGACTGATAACATAAGGAAATCATTGTAAATTGTCTACAAAGTCCATGACTATAACTTTAACCCCCCCCCAAAACAAACAAACAAACAAACAAAAAAACCCACCAAAAACCAAAAAACAAAAAAACCCACCAAAACAGATTTCAAGCAGTCCTCACAAAACTTGAAAGTTACATAAAAATGTATATATTTAGTATTGGTATCATATACTCTATTGTTGTCTTACTAAAAAACCATGCAGTTGCCTTCCAAAGAGTTTTTGCTTCCTAAGTATCAAAGTGAGCTCACTACTGACCCTACTTAGGGTAAAGAAACCTTTTTTATTTTCCATTTCTGCTGTGAATATTTATTCTCCAGCACATGGTCCAAGTTGAGTCTAGTCACTCTCCAGAACTTTGTAACAGATTATTACACTTAAGTTTAAGTGACTGCAATGAGACGTATGCAAGGGAAACAAGAATTTATTTTAACCCATAAACCCATAAAAATGCTGCATCAAGAAACCATGGTTTGTTGGTAGAATGTGCCTGATATTTCCTTCCTTGAAGGCTAAAAATGGTAAAGAGAGAGTGAGTTTTGATTTATAGGCTGTATATCCTCACTAAGAAGCAAAGTGCTGCCAGTGTGATCTCATGGGTTGCCCATATGAAGATTTATGATGTTTCCTGAGAATGATGAGTTGCATTAAATGCTTATTCCTCTTTTTAACATGCTCTCTAAACATTATACTTAAAGTGCCTCTGAGAAAGATATCACCTTCCTGTGATCATATTTCTGTTTCAGCCTGGACGTTTTTAAGTCCTAGTTCAGCATTGTCATTTAAGTGATAAATTCCCATCTAAGTGATAGGAGACCTCAGATCGAGCAAATATGTAAAGGTGTAACCTCCACAGTATTTATCTTGCTTAGAATAAAAAGATGTATTGTAAGATAATGTTCAGAAGGGAGAAATATTCAGAGGGCTCTGCATTTATGTTTCAGGGCAAGATTTCAGTGGCTGGTGTTTTTTCACACTATAGGAAAATACTGTGGCACTTAAACATCAGATTCACTTCTTCCAGTTATTTCCACGTAGGAAATAGACACAGGGAGGGAATGATACTTATTTTCACTGAGCCCTCAGCCCTGAGAGAGGTGACTGATTTCCCTTCACAATGTGTAATGAATTCAGAGTTTTATTTTCAGTGACAATGGTTTTGCTTGCAAAGGCTGGAGAGGTCACTGTCTCTAGATGTCTGTCCTCCTCATTAACTGGCTTTGGCAATTTCGAGCACTGTTCTTTGACGCAAAAGGAAGTAATTAACAGCTTCTAAAATGCTACAGTGTGAACTGCTGCAACTCAGAAGCAATCAACAATTGTCTTAGATGTTCATGGGTGTCATGTGTGGACCTTGTACATTGTCCCCCCTTACAGTTTTCCTTTAGACTATCAGAGCTTTGCAGGCTGGAACTCACTTCTGTGTGGAGTAGGCTGAATTTCACAATTATTGCTGATGCTGAAACAATTTTTATATAAAAAATCCCAACAGCCACCCAACCAAACAAAACCCATACTCATTGAAGTAGTTAAGAAGTGGATACTGTTCTCACAGATGTCCACCACAAAGATGAAACTCTAAAGTTTTTCTCTCTTCCAGTCTGGACTAGTGAGCATTTCAAGAAAATATGCTCACTTAAAATTGTCATGTATGGTTACCAATCATTAGGGAACTGAGGATTCCTTCCCCTACCACATTTCAGTAGTAACTTGAAATGTTGAGTCTGAATCAGAAGGCAGAAAGTGCATTATATCACACATGATGAGTAAAATGTTGCTACATTCCTGGGGAAAAACACATTAAAATAGAATCTAGGTGCTAATACCAAATCGTGCAATGTGTTTAAGACCCACAAAGTAGCAAGGTAACAAAGAACATGATTTGATCCACTCACCACAAGCTGATTCATCAGACTCATCAGAGCAGTCAGGTCTGAAATCGCACTTCTGGATCATCTGGATGCAGTGGCCAGAGGCTCGACACACAAACTCTTTCTCTGTGCAGTTGTTCATGGGGAGCGTGGCAGGAACTGAAGTTCCTGATGTAGTTGTAGAAATAGTGGGCAAGTCTCCTTTGAAAAAGGAGCCAAAGGGATGTTGAGCACCTGGACTGAGGCATTCCAGCTTCATAATGATTTCTCCCTTTGCCACTGCCCCCCTTTTCCAGGATATGGCTTTACTGGAATCGTGCCTGGACAGTTGAATGACTGAAATGCTGTTCAGCAGAAGCTGAATTGGAGCTTTCCCCAGTGGAAAGCACTGGTTTTGTCACACTATCCATACAATCTTTGACACTTGCAGGATTTACACCTCTTTCCAGTCTTTCAAATTTGAATTAACCCAGTGAGTAATTTCAAAAAACAGGTGCCAACACTCACACAGCAATCACAGAAACTGATTTTGCCTGTGCACCAAGGCTAACAGATTATTCAGATGATAATGGGTTCTTCAACATGTTGATTACTACAAGGGACTGTGGAAATTACTATGTAACCTTCTTACCTTGTAAATTTATTGCTGAAAAAAATTATTTTCTCATTAGAGAAATGATTCTGAGGTCACCACCTTGTTCCACCACCTCCTTTATATTTCATTCAAACTCATTACCACTTCTTGCAAATCAATTGTCTTTTTTTGTCCTCCTATTCTTTACTATGCACCTTTCTTCAAGCCTACTCTCTTTTCTTGAAAACCTTTGCTATTCTTGTCTAAAAAAGGAATTTCCATTATAAAACTCCTTTTTAAAATTTAATAATTTATGAAATTATTAGCTGTAGCGCACAATGCAGCTGAGCAATACACCTGAGTTAATTAAAAAGTGTGTGTGAAGACTTTTCCTATTAAATGTGTCTGGGATAGCAAGGATTTTTGTTTTTAATCCCTGACAGCTGGAGCACTAATACTGATAATAAATTATCCATTTTTATTTTGAAGGGTAGAAAGCAAATATATGAAATTAAATAAATTCTTTTCCAGTCAAATGAATGATACTCTCAAAATGTCCTAACACTCAAGGAAAAAATTTACGAGAAGGAATGTTTTGAAGTAAGAATTATATGAATTGATAAATTTATCCACAACTCAGAATAACAGCAAGGACATTATTGGTCAGAAATTTTTAAGTACAAATGGCACATTTTGGGCTCTGCCTGATACACTGAAATGGAGGAAGAACTTTTGAATAACCAGAGCCTTCACAACACCTGAAAAGAAAGGAGGATCTGATACTTCTTCTATTTTGAAACAATTTAGTTTCTATACTTTATTGAATACCATTTTGTCCAGAGCAAGCGTCACTGAATAGCCTTTGGTCAGGGCATTTAAATACTGTGCTGAAGCAGTACATTCATGATTCAAAAGATTCAACATCTTTCATGTTTCTTATTAGAGACTTTGCCACCAAGCTGCCAAGCCCACCTCTCCCTGTCAGTGTTTGGTCACTTAAAGTGGACCTAGAGCAATTGGGCAGTGCTTGATTCCAGTGTGCAGGGACAGGGGAACTCTGCTTTTTCAACCTGATCCTACCGGTGTTAAATTTGGTGGAACATGCCATAGTTGTCTATTTTGCAGGCTATTCCCACAGTCTCTTTAACTGCTTTTTTTGCTGTTGGAATATTTTTATGGCATGGAGGAGATAAAACAAGAACAAGACCCTAGGCTGTTTCAAAAATTGCTCTCAATTTTAAAATTATACAGAACACAAAACCTGATTCTTGTCCACCATTATACTTCAGTATTTTCAATTTATCTTTCCACACACAATGAAGATTTTTTCTTAGTTATGAACTTTGAAATTCTGACCCTCTATATTTTCCAATTTCTTATTTAGTATTAAAGTTTTCTTCATAACTAATTTGAAATTATTTATGGATTTTCTGATTAGTTATTTTAAGATTTTATTCCCTGAATATAAGGCACAATCCATTAACTATTTACAAAAAGCCTTCACATCCAAAATATTATAATAACTGCTTCACCCTGTATAAATATGGTAAAACACTAGATAATTATCTGCAAAAGAAACACCATACACAGTTGATATTCCTCATAGAACTAATTATATCTATGACATTTTTGGAGCAGCAGAACAAAATGCATCTGCACTAGGATGTTTTAGAGTAAGTGCTAGGATACTAATATTCAGGCATTGTTTTAAGTTGTTTGCTGCTCTACAGCCCTGTCATGACTTTGGAGCAACTGTCCCACCATATATAACCTGCACTGCCTGCTGCAGCCAACAGTAGCCCACTTAAAATCTGTTCTGTGGTGAGCTCCACATCCTGAGTCTGGTGCCTTGAATACACGTTTGGGATATAATATTTTACAATTCTGTAGAGATTATTCTACCCTTGGTAACAATCACTTTTGACAGTAGGCTTCTCTATCACCTGAACTATTTGTGTGCTGTCACATGAGAGCAATTGGCACAGTAAGTACATTAAGAATTATTATGGGGAGGTGGAAAGCTGTATCAAACTGAATTGGCAGAATGAAGTTCAGTTCCTTCACACACAGCTAAGCTTCTTCTACCTTCTAGGAGTCAAGATCTAAAATACTATGGAAGCTGCATTTTTCTTCCTAAGGACCTCTTTTGGACCTTAAATGCACACCAGAACGTATTTTGTCCTGATGCCTGGATATGAGAGTCTGAGGAGCAGGGAAATAAGTCTGGATTTCCTGACTCACATTTTTTAACTTCATTTTTGCTTTTCTAGTAACAATATTAACAAACAACAGCAATGAATCAGCTCACAGCTTGGAGATGTGCATTTCAATTCTTACCATTGTAAAGAGTACAGCCCAGAAAAGACACATCATCAAGTCCAATGTCTCCGGTGAAACCATCTCCTACGATACCTTTCACCAAAATCTAGAAAAACAAGGATTACAAAAGCATTTTTCAGTGTATAGTAGACTTCCACTTCTCATTAAATATTTCCTATTAATTGATAGAAGAGTCATGTGCCATGTTTCTCACTTAAAATGAAATTAAATTTATTCTGGGGGATACAGTCTATTCAATGACAATTTATGAAAGCGATTATCAGGTTTCACTGGTGGTCACATTAATCACAGAGAACCATAACAGAATGATTGGCTTCACAGTGGTGTAAATTCACTGAAATATCACTGTGATATAAAATGATGGCAAGACATTATCGTAAGTGGCATATTATGATTACCTCCTTTGGTACTTATTGCAATAACATTAATCATGCTAAATATAGTACCATTCATGTAAAAAAATTATAGACTCATACAAATTTCAGTATGATGAAAACAATTAGGCAGGTAAGAAATGAGCTATGGAACCTTTTAAAGAAAAATATTCTACTGCTTCATTAGACCTGTCAATGCTGTATTTGTTTCATTATTTTTTACTGCCAGAGAATAGGAGAAGTTGGTGTTTGTGAAATACTCTCTGGAAGACTAAATAAACCTCCTCTCTTCTGTCTGTTGCTGAGTGATAAATGTCTAGCAGGTGATTAGTGAGAGATTTGATAAGAGTACTCTTAGTTCAACTAAATAATAAACCCCAATGTATAAAAATAATAACGCCTTCTCAAATCACACACTTTTTGAAAAAAGATGTTTTTGCTGATCCAACAGAGTTCAAAAACTGTTATTTCTTTGCCATTGTTTTAAATCCTTATTTTATATGCTACATACACATTCAGTTTCAGAAATGCTGTATAAAATTTCTAATGTTTTTTTTTCAGATTTTTCCTCACTTAAGTAAAAAATTCCTACACATTAATGAAGGATAAATAGTGGCAAATATATGATGGTTCTGCTTCAGAGTACTGTTAGTTCTACTATTTTTGTTGTAATTTATTTATAAAGAAAGGTTATTTTGAACAAAAACCATTTTTCATATGATATGTACAGAGACCTTTTAAACATTACACTTGAAATTTATTATCCTGTAACAGGAGGGAAAAATACTTAAATGATGCAAGGAATGGTCTTAACCCCATAAAAGTAAAAGAATAATATCAGTCTAAATATGTTAACACTGACAAATTTGTTTCTGCTGTTTTGAAGTTGCATGTGAATTGTGGATTTATTACTGATGCTGACATCACCAGAGTAAATAAAAATGATTACACTTCATTTATAAATTATGTCCATTAAACAAAATAAATGAGTATGCTAAAAGAAGACAGGTAAATGTCCCCTACTATGGATATGCTCCAGATGGGCCATTTTAGCACAAAATATATTTCATGTGAACGACAACAATAAATGACAGCATTGCTTTTTATTGCTCCTACAGCAGTATGGGATTCTTATTTTCCCCTCAGGATACCCACAAATATTCCTTACAATATTACCCCAGGCTTTTGGGTATTTTAGATTAAAAGGGACAATGCTACAGTACTGGTACCAATAGCAATAAAATAGTTATGAATGGGAAACAGGACAAACAAAAACATCTACTATTTGGAAAAGCCACGCAAGGAAATTTCCAAAATTACAAATCTCCTTCCATGGTAATGTTGACTGGCAAACACACAGCAGTTTAAATATAATTTTCAATTTGTTTTCAAAGTATGAACGATTATCTACCTGCAATTAATTACTTACTTATTGATTAACTCAAATTTAGAAAAAGAGGCAGTGAGTTAGCTTAATTACACTGCTACTACTAAGATAAACCCAAATACCCTTACAACTACAGTAACTTTCCATAGGATTGGTTTGGGCACTTCTGGATGTCACTGCAGGATGTGCAAGGAGCTTCAGTCTCCAAATCTACCTGTGCCCATGTCCCAGTCCTGACAGACACACGGGCTGAGGACATCCTTATCCAACATCATCCACCCATGTTTCCTTTAAGAGAGCTGCAGTCTTGCACCTTAAGCAAGAATATGTTTTTAAAAGGATTAAAAATATTCAAAGTTAGAAGTGACAGGACACAGTTCTCTAGGAGGAATTTAATTCAGAATACCCTTATACTGATTATCATTATGATTGTGTTGTTTAAAATCTCCCCACCCACTTTTTTTTTTTTTTACATTTATCTATGCACCAGGGAAGCCTGATACTTTGAAATATAGCATGAACTCATTAACAACACAAAAAGTGTAATAGTGGCATAGGTATACACTTAAAACTGAAAATAAGACAAATTTCTGAGTTTAGAGCCTCAATGCATAGTCTCTCTGCAGCTGTGGTTAAACTTTGACCACTTTAATTAATTTGACAGATGTAATTCTGCAAACTTCATAAGATATTATAAAGCAATCTCAGAAATTCATCTGCTGTGAAACTCAGTGCACATCGCATTTGTTACTTGAATAAGAATAAATAGTTCCCAATTTCATGTTTTTAGAAGCCTAAGAACGGACTCAATGAAATCTATAAAGGTATCAAAAGTACTTGACATAAAGAAAAGAGGGGAAAAAACCCAATTCCATGAAAGCAAACTGCATTAGAATGACATTCTGTATACATAAAAAGAATGCTCCCTTAAGATTTTGAACAAAATAGGCTTTTGAATAGTGAAGTGATGTCAGGACAAGTCTTAATAGAGGAATTACAATGGATAATATTGTTCTGTACAAATGCTCAATTTTTACAGTGATGCTCATTTCTGTCAATAGCCAATTCCCACTGAAGGTTACCAAAGTAAAATCTTAATTTCTATACAAGCATAGTTTAAGATAGAATGGAATAATTTCAAATACTGTGGTGCATTCAAAATTCTGAAGATTTTCAAATGTCTAGAAAATAGTGATATTACTTCCAATGTATTCAACTTGTAATTTAGATAAACAGTAACTCAGTTTTGTTACAGGAGATGTGAACAGGGTATTTAGTGATTTTTATTTCTAGTTAGAGCATGGTAATTTAGATTAGGTTTCTATGATGATTTCTGGCAAGAAAGCATTTTATTTGGTTTGAATAGGAAAAAAAAAGCCACACAAATAACTGACAAAACATTTTTCCATAAAAAATTTTGTTGTAACTTACTAAAAGTAAAGTCCTCCACATTTCACTGCATATCTCTGATGTAAACTACCCCTATTTTTTAATGCTAGGGATGAATAAAGAAAATTGTATAATAACTTTGCATCACAAAAGCAATAAATTCCTTATGAGGTGATGGAACTTTTGTAATTACAGACAAAGGTCAAGCCAGAGAATGAAGCTTCAAAGCATCTTCTTTGTTAAAATATTTTCATCCAATGATCAAAGTCATGTCATAAGTCTTCACTGTAGAATAATTTTTTCAAGAACGCATGAACATATTCCTATAATAATTTCTCAAGAAGTACATTAAAATCGAAACTATTTCCAAGAAAACACAATTCTTTCAGAAAAGGTTTAATTCAAAAAAAGAGAAACTTAGAATTGATCTTGAATTTTTGAGTAGGTTTTAATTCACATCAAATAAGATATTGACGGCTTTGCTGAGTCCCAGCATGTTGATTTATTCCTCCTTGGCTCTGTTTCTCTGCTTCCTCAGTTGTCATTACAGGAGTAGGCACTGTGGATTTGAGATTATTCCCTCAATCTCTCATTTAGGTGTCCACCAGTTGCATTCTGTTTACATGGCACTGACCTGTTCCACTGAACCTTCTGCAAAACAGTTTGTCTTAGGGAAAAAATAAAGGATGCCTGGGTTGTCACAGTCTGTTTCAGCTTTCCCTCTCTTGGGGGAATGATTTAGGCAATCAGAGCCATTATGTGCTGCACGGAACCCAATCACAAGTGGAGACCTGCCATCAGCTTCTGGAGAGATTATCAACATTGGGTGGGTCAGCACATCACTTAAATCATACCCACTGAAAAGCTCAAGATCACACTGCCCTTCTTCAAAGCTCATCAGCCCCTTTTTTTCATGACCATTGAAAATGATTTGGAAATTAATGCCTCCAGACTTCAAAAGTTGAAATAAAGTCCTTTCACACAGGTGTCCAAATGAATTGTTACCAGCATTCTTAAGGTTACACACATCAAATATGAAAAATCTTCTGTCAAATATTTGATGTTTTACAGTGCTTGGTTTTACAAGATACTGAGAAACACTAGTTCTAGTTCAGTAAAGCACTTTATCACACTTTGCTATAAGCTTGTGAACCCTCCTGCTGATTTATGATGTTTTTCACAGCATTTCTCTAAAGTGCAGGGATGAATCACATTTCTATCCTGTTTTAGACTATTCAATAATATTGGAGGAATTAATGACTTCATATTCTAGGAGTCTTTACTTTCCTGTATTAAGGTCACAAAACTTCATTCAAGAGAAAAGATCCTGTTGTCACTCTGTAATATTAGCACTGGAAGAATTATTGCAGAAGTACTATATTGTCAGTGCCTAAAAATTTCTGAGATTCTAGGTTTTTAAAACAACATGTTTAGCCTGCCCATTTGAGAAACATCTATATAGCAATTGCAATTATAAAACTATATTTAAAATACCTTAAGTTCATCGTTAATTTTGACTTAATCTACAAGGATATACAACGTCTGCTTTCTTTTCTCCCAAACACAGCTTTCCTCAGATTTTATATGTAAAAAATAAAACAAACAAACAAGCAAACAAACAAACCCCAGGATTCTGGCTGAGTTACTATATCAAATACCTGGGACTTATGGTTCTAAAAGAAGTGTCCCACATTGACCAGGATGACTTGTTATGACCTGAGTATTTCTGTCCCTCCCTTTTGTACAGTCGAGCATACCAAGATATAAAGGGCTGCACAAAGACATCTTCACATGTCTGTATAGGGAAGTCTGCACTGGGCTGAACAAATAGACTTTATCTGATCCATGCAGTGCTTGCTGCAAAGGCAATTCTTCCATGCTGAGATAAGGAGCATCCTAAGAGGAGGCGCTCACTGGTTTCTTCTCAATGCTTGTGAAAGCACTTGTGGTAATAAACAGTCAATTATCTGTTCAGCAGCAAATGCTAATGAGCAAAGGGATCACTATTAGACCTTCTGCCTAATGATGTGAACCTTTTCTGACCCAAATGATTTTTCCTGACTTAGTAATATGGAGTTGCTGCTCCTACATCCATGCATATGGCCTTAACCTCCCAAAGTAAGGAAACAATAACATAGAGATATCACCAGAACATGTGGGTTGACATGAAATCCTGTCCTCATTACAGTTAATGAGAGTTTTGACATATACTTCAGTGGGAGTAGATTTCTACATTGTTCCTTAATTCTGATATAAGCATACTTAATAAATAGAAATTTTTGAAAAAACAGATTGCAAAAAAATATTTTTAAAACTCTCTGCTTTATATAAGGCAATTTCTTTCCTCTGTGGAAGAAAATTTAATTAAATCTTCAACAAAGTACAGCTTTCCTGTGATCTTCCTGTTATATTTTCAAAGATATTGATATTCCTAGATCCAGTTATATTTTCTAGATCCAATTAAGCCATGAGATAAACATCACTACCATTTTCCTTCTCCTTGTAAAGTCATCCAAGTTTTATTTTCCTGTTGAGCAGTTGCTGATAAGTAATATAGTAATATCAATAGGAAATGTGAAACAATACTCTTAATTTTCAGGGAAACATAACTCCTCTCTTACATGATGCCCCTTGAATGCAAATGGCCCAACAGTCTCTCAGTGGGCTGTGGGTTCTGAAAGATGGTGAAAACTTTTCATTACTTCAGGTTTTCCATATTTAAAACGAGCAGAACTTGACAGTTCAGTAGAGAATAGAAAGAGTATTTTTACTTTATGTGATTTCCATTGAGCAGCCTGCATGTAAATATGGACAAAAAAGGTAAAAAGTTCTCACCCCAGCCCCCTTCTTTTCTCCCCTCTCAAGAAAAATTGCAAGGAAATGACAGACATGAAATTAAGAATATAATTGTCACTGGAAAAGGTATTATTAAAGGTAGATTAGAAATTCTCATTCCTGGTCCCCTATGTGCACATGTTGTGACTTGATGACATCATGACAGGTTTTCCACAGCATATCAATAAAACAACAGCACAAAGAATAAATTGTTTGTATTTTTAGAGTGGATTATATCTTTAGTATTCTGATAGCACTGGACAAAGGGCCACTATCTTTCCCTAAGACCTGAACTAAGCCCACAAAATTTTCTCTGAAGGTTTATCCAATGTATTTTCCTGATTCCTCATGTGATCATCTTGTTTTCACAGTTTTCTATGTTGAGAAATCCATTTATCAAAAATGGCAAAACCATTGTTTAGGATGGACTTTTAAAAAAACTCACACTACTTATTTTTCAAATACACAGCATTGTACCACACACATTTTCAGCATGAAAATTGTCTGTATTTCACTTCACACTGTAGGTATTGAATGGTCTTCGCTATCAACGCAAAGTTCACCACCAACCATCAAATCTTAAGGTTGTTTTTCCACCCCTTCTCACAAGTGCCTTGGTTCCCATGTTGTCCAATTTATGTGTATATTGTTTCTGACCTAGACTGTGGACTAGTTAGGAAACCAGAGCATGAACTCCCCAAGCTAGAGCCTATACAAGCTCTGCATGAAATATGAACATGAGGTTGAGATGAGATATGTCATCTTTTGCTCCTGGCCCTCTACAGCCCCTTGAGGCAGTCCCTTGAGGATGGGGCATGGTGGAGAGTTTAGGACCTACAAGTGCGAGAAGTAGAGCTGCCCTACCAAAAGGCATTGTCACTTCAACAGGACAGACTTGGACTAATCCACACAATTCGGCCTGACAGAGCAATCTCTGGCACAGTTTAGATACCCTGAAACTGTCTCTGCACATCATACCTGCCAGGACACATTCTAAAAAGGCATGAGTGTTAAGTACAGATATGATAACACTTTTTTTGGGTTTGAGTATGTGGTTATTGTTTTTGGTCAGTTGGTTGGTTGGTCTTTTTCCTTTTTTCTTTAAATAACTTGAAAGATTGTGTAGGCTTTGCCCTGGGCTTAATATAAAAAGTGTGGCCAGCCAGACAAGGGGGTGATTCTGCCACTCTGTCCACCATGGTGAGCCCACACCTGGAGTACCACATCCAGCTCTGGATTCCCCAGCATGAGAACACCATGGACCTGTAAGAGTAGGTCTAGGGGAGGGCCACAAAAACTGGTCAGAGCAATGGAACACTTCTGCTATGAAGACATTATGAAAGATTTCAATTTAGAGAAAGGAAGGATATGTGGAGACCTTACGGCAGCATTTCAATACTTAAAGCTGGCTCATAAGAGAGATGAAGAGAGACTTTTTTCCAAGACTTATACTGACAGGACAAGGGGCAATGATTTTAAATTGAAGGAGAAGAGATTTAGATTGGACATGAAGAAGTACATTTTTTACAATGATGGTGAGAAGTGTGCTGGTCAGGTTGGATGAGAATTTAAGCAACTTTTTATCTGGTACAAGATGTCTCTTCCCATTCCAGTGCATTTGGATATTTAAAGGTCCATATTAGCCAATTAATAAAAACTTGCTTGTGTAGGTCTGCCTGAAACTACAGGCTGTACAATGCCACAGTGAAAACAAAATGAGAATAATTACTGTAAGCAGACCAGAAACCAACAGCACAATGTAAAAAACACAGAGTATTGTGCAATATGCAAAGAGGTATCAGGGATGAAAGAAGGCAACATACAGATCAGAAACAAAGAAGAATAGTCAGAAAAAGACCTACTGAGATGCAGCAAATGTGTCTAGATATTCATTTATTTGAAGTACTATTGGAGGAGCAAGGTGGAACAAAAGCAAATGGCAACATTTAAAGGACAGGGAAAAAAATTTAAAAAAAGGAGAATTCCTGAATACTAATCTCAGCAGATTATTTGGGGAAGTTCAAAGGAGAAGAGTAGGAGAAGGAAGATGAGGAGTGATAAATTGAAAATTGAAACTGAAGCTCTTTTTTGAGTGGAAATCCATGCTCTCTAAATCTTTGTGTGGAAATTACTAGCAGGGAATAGGTCAAAAGCAATAACATAAAAATGATCACAAGTAGGTATTAGACACGTAATAAATGTCTTAGAGAAGTCCTTGATAAGTTCAGAGCGGCTTCAGCATCAGATTTTAATGAAAAATATGTATCTGACCAACTAAACATTAACAAACTCCTACTGGTATGTCAAAACACGCTGAAATGAGGCCCTGAAGAAGGAAGCAGGTAGACAATCAAATCAAGGCAGAAGGCTAACAACACTTGACAATAACAAACCTGGTTCAACAAGGGCGAAAGCGACTGCAGAAAATCTGAAATCACAGCTAGAATATCAAAAAGAGTGAGCCTCCCAAGGCACCAAGAGCTCAGTGCAGCAGAGTGCCTCACAGTGTGAGCACAGATGTGCAGTGGCAAGGTTGGCTGTCCACAGCTCAGTGTGAGTCACCACGGGTGGCATCACCCCAGCAATGCCACATCCTGGCACACTGTGCTTCCACCCAGGCTCTTAGCAGTGTATGGCAGGTGCGAGGTTGCAGCCTCATTATTGTGCTTCTAGGCCTTAACTGACTTTGCTTCTGATAATTTTCCAAGTTACTTATTGACTTCATTTGCAGTTTCTTGCACACAAAACATGTGTACAAGACTTGTGTATACACAAAACATGTGTACAAGACTTGTGTATGCACAAAACATGTATACAAAACTCATTTATCACCAATGAACTATAAAACAGGCCTGTGGCATTCACATTCTCTGAAAAAGTTCCCTCGCACAGGATTTTTCTCCTGGGAAGCTGAGAAGCCTCAGAGAAAAGGAAAATAATCCTTATCTCATTTGCTTCTCCTCTGTTTTGCTCATGTGGAATGTGTTTGGAGATTGTTTACCCAGAGGTGAGTGTTTCATTGGATTCTGGTGTGAGTTGCTTTGACTCTTGGCCAATCAGGGTCTTTGTGTTGAGACTCTGGAAAGAGCAATGAGTTTTCATTATTATCTTTTTAGCATTGAGTAAGTATCCTTTCTGTATTCTTTAGTATAGTTTAGTATAGTATTTTTAATATAAAATAGTATCATAAAGTAATAAATTGGCCTTCTGAGAACATGAAGTCAGATTCATCATTCCTTCCTTCATCTGGGGGCAACGCAAATACGATACAGGCCATCCTAAAATACTATTTCCTTTTTCTTGAATTGTGTTACATTACGATTTCATAGAATACCTCTCTTGTCTCCATTCAGAAAAATCACTAATGATCTTTCTCTATGAAGCTTTTTTAACACTGTTGATTAGATGTTTCTCTGCTAAATCTCAAGCAACTCTCTGAAAGGAACACAGTTTATCCAGTGCTCTAGAAAGGGTTAAACTTTTCAATATTTTTTTTTCCCAGTTTAATGTTCCAAAAGTAAGGGTAAATACACAATTACTTTGATTTGGTTTTTTTCTTCCTGTTCTTTCCACACTAGGAAATAATACTTCTCCTTGGGACAATATAGAGTAACGCACACTCTTCCTGAGAAGTTGCAGGCAAAGAAGTTTGGTTAAGTTTGATTAGCTACATGTTCTGGAATTCACCCGTATAAGTCCAGAATTTTAACCTGATGCTTATCAATTAATAACTAGACAAGACTGAAAATTCACATAAGTCCACAAAACTATCATTGTTACAAACCCTATTAAAATATTCTCTCTGAGGGGCTGTAAAATTGAATACAAAATCTAAAATTTTTAATTTCCATAATTCTAAAGCTTGTTATGTAGGAAATGAAATTGTATTCTTACATAAAAGATATTATAGCTAACAAAGAAGACTAGTGAGTCATTATCTTGTCTTAAATTGGCAAAAGGGGTATTTAGTTTACTATAAGTTTCCCTCTACTAATAATTTATGAAATATAATTAATTATCACCACTAGAAGTGCATGAAAGAAAAACACTACATTCTGAAACCTCAAAATTTGCCCCAGCAGACACTTTTTGTTTGAAGCAGAACCCCAAACCACTATAAAAATAGTTTTTAAACTGGAATTACACCAAAATTTCTATTTACCTTTAGAATTCTGAGTTTTTCATTACAGAAATAGCTGGTGGGGTGAGGGTGTTGATCAGTCCTCCCTTCCCTCAGAAAAGTAATTGCAAGAAACAGCAAGAATGGCAGAAATAACTGAAGGGTGATTTTTGTGATGCCATTTCACTTATTGCAGAGCAGATCATCAGAAGCCCCAAAGAACAGCTGCAATCTCATCTCACTGAGGAGTGAGAGGGAAGAGTAGAGGGTGAAAAAGCAGAACAGCCTATGTGACATATCCCAACCAGCTCCGTACCCTAAGTACGACTTTCAGCACTTCCTATCTCTCTTGAGAAGACGAATGGCAAGAGCTTGGATGTAAAAGATGTATGCTCACTACATATGTATTTGATATGAAACTGATATGTCACTCATAACAAAAACATAATACAAGTACCCGTATATTAAAAAAAATTAATTAGCACAACAGATATAAAAGAATAGTTGGAGAAAGAATGTTGTTTTATATTTGTGTTCACAGGACATAGTCCTATTCTATATTCATAGAAACTGCATCATTCTAATTTTCAATCAATATTCCATTACTTCCTAAGTTAATACTTAATTGATAAAAAGATTAAAATTATTATAGTTTATTTTTTGTTTACTTTTCTTAACCACTTGTAAAATAGGAAATTGTCAAATGCATTTTATATCTACTTAATTGCAACGTTATTTTGCATTATTTATTTTCTTCTGATTTTGGTCCTTATTTTTCACACTTAAATGGAGAAACTTTTATATTTGAAGGGACAAGTAAGGTTTTACATATGATACTTCGAATACTAAAATTTTTAGTAATGAAATCAAATATAGCAGTAATAGTTAACCATGGACTTAAACATTGTACTTGCATTTTTAAATTTCATAAGAGTCTATGAAGAAAAATGCAAAACTGACCTTTATAAAATCATCACAAAATGATGATAGACTCCCTAATGTACTACTTACACTTGGCAGTATCAAAGATGTATAACCATCTTTGTTTACAGAGATAAATGTATAATCTGCATGAGAAAAAAAGGGAATAACTGTACTGGGATAAAGATAATGATTCTTTTTTTAATATGTTCTGCAATATTGTAAAGTTGCCCTAGGTCTCTTAAGACAGGCATGATAGGTATGTGATTTCTATCATGACAAAAAGGAGACTACAGTACCCAAAAGGATTGAGATATAGAATTTTGCCATTTTTCACATATCATCATTTCCTTTTCTGTATCATCAGAAATATGAAAAAATAGAGCAAGCTAAGAGAGTAAATTTTTTAAAAATGTTAAAATAGAACCTTTGCACCTTTTTCTGAGCAAAAACTATTTCAGATATGATTATTCCAAAGAAGATAAAAGCAAACACTATTCATCATCAATATGAGTAGGCTATCATAGACAGAATTTTGTTTTTCTACCGTTTCAAGTATTTATCTAGGAAAGACATGTAAGTAAACTTCTCAGGATGAAAATAAATGCAGAACAAGTAAAGAGACAAGGACACTCAACAGTGGGGTTTTTTTCATGCTGAAACAAGTATCCTGTAGAATTAAAATGAATAGTTTATAAGAAATTCATTTTAACTTGAATTTTTCCAATTAAAATTTTTGTATAACTTCTTGCAGATAATATCATTTGCAGAGGAAGAGAAACTCTAGATCAATAAAGCTGCAAAAATTTTATAAGCATGTGTATTTGGGACTATTTTTTATACTTCTCAATAGTAGTAGTTGACAGAGGTGCTTAATTTTGTCTTAGAAAACTGCATTCCTTTTGTTTAAGTAGTTTAGCTCTGAATTTACCTTTTCCTCCTCTAGCTACTCCCATTGTTCTCAATGGTGTCACATCTAACACTTTGTTGTAAAACATCTGATGGAATAGCAACAAATGTCATCATGGTTTAATGGCAGCCACAACAAAGCTTTCTTGACAAAATTAAGATTCTGAGGCTTATTGGGAGTGGGAATGAGCCAAGGGACTCTGCTCTTGCCTTTGGGTTTCTGCCAGGGCATTCAATTAAAGGGCCTAGAGTTTCATACCTATAGAGTTCAAAACTTTCAAAAAAGAATTTGACTTTCAAGAGGGCCTCAAATGCCTTTTTTTGCTGCTTTGAATTTTTGGCTGACAGTTCCTCCTTTTCCTAGCAGTTGGCACAATTGTTCATATACTCCCAAAGCTGGCTTCTCATGCTTAGCAAATAAACTGAAAATGTGAGTTGGAGGGATTTATTATTTATAGTGATTATTTCTCTTACTGGGGTCAACAAACGATCTATTTACATAGGGCAGAAAGAGGAAGAGGACACATCTCAGATATGTGGTTATCTCACACATTTAGAAGAGAAAATACAAAATGAAGGTCTGACTGACAAAGACTTGGACAATCTTTGGTCCTAGGGTCTAACATTTTCTATTCACTAGGAATCTCTGAAAATCCTGTAAGAGCTGACAAGATGCTCTGGTTAGAGACAGAGAAGATTATGAAGCCAAGATTTGTATTTTGATCAAAAAAATATTTAAAAGTTCTATCTTTATTTAGACTAGTTAGTTTTTAGGCTTTAATGAAAAAAATCCATTCTCAAGTGAATCTAAACACTTCATTTGAAGCATTGAGGTGAACTACAAGATTTAAGCATGTGGTGTGAAAGCAGTGAAACCCTAAATTTATGGGATATTGGGAACACAGTATAGTAAATGTAGAAGGTACAGCTTTAATACTTTTACACAGCCTGGAGACAGCCTAAAACCAACTGAGAGGCAGTTCTAGTGCACATCTCAGCAGAAATACTTCAAATATAGTGTATTTAAGTACTATACACTTAAAAGAACGTTTGGAAAGAGAAAGACAGATTGGAAAGCAATCAGCACTTGGCAACACAGTAGAAACAGAGCGCAACTTGCTCTCTTCAATACTCCTGAGCAAACTCCATTATAAGATACACAATACGCAATGAACATCAGATCTTGATCTCTTTCTTCAGAACAATCAAACTTATACCTCACACCCCTCAAAAATGACTATGAGAAATCAAAATAGATCAAAATAATATCTTTGAAATTCCCTGCACAGAACTATGAAAGTATAACAGAAAACCCTATAACAATAACATGTGAAAAACATTTCAATTACTGAATAGACCTTCCTAACTCTCAGGAGGTCAAATACAGGACAGGGAGGTTTACAGCTGTTCAGATAAACCACTAAACAGGGAAGGGAAGGGAAGGGAAGGGAAGGGAAGGGAGGGAAGGAAGGGAAGGGAAGGGAAGGGAAGGGAAGGGAAGGGAAGGGAAGGGAAGGGAAGGGAAGGAAGGGAAGGGAAGGAAGGAAGGGAAGGGAAGGGAAGGGAAGGGAAGGGAAGGGAAGGGAAGGGAAGGGAAGGGAAGGGAAGGGAAGGGAAGGGAAGGGAGGGAAGGGGAAGGGAAGGGAAGGGAAGGGAAGGGAAGGGAAGGGAAGGGAAGGGAAGGGAAGGGAAGGGAAGGGAAGGAGGCTTTGATAGCATTATGTTTATATGCCTTTATATTTTTACAAAAGGTCTTGGCAGAAAATGAACACACTCCTTCCATGTGCCTCTTTGCATCCACAGTATTATTAATGCCTTTTCCTCCAAAGAGGATATAATTTCTCTTTACTTAAAATTAGTGTTTGGGAAATAATAATGAACAATCTAAAGAAAAAAATGCACGGTATCAGATTTAAAAGGAAGGTGGAAGAGGTTTCTTTTTTATAATATGGCATGGGAGGAAAGGAGAATGGTAATTTTAGGACCAGTTGACAATCGAGTGGACCAATGTCTCCTCTAATAACGCTGCAGAATATCCCAACTGGAATAAAAAGACCGCACACAGTTAAATAATATATACAATATTTAAAAGAGGAAAATATAAGTAAAGATTTATAGCTGTAACTTATTTCAATCGTATATTTCTCTAAAAAATTTTTGACTCTTAGTCTAACCTGGCAGCCAAACGTTTTGTATTGATGTAATTTCAGGTATTATATAATTAAAAGTTAATTGTAGCCCTTTCAAAGTTAGGTGAAGCAGAGGATATTTTTTTGAACAGAATTAACAATCAAACTATTTCGTAGTAGATTTGGATAAGATTTTTTTCACCAAATCCTTGAAAAAACAAACTAGTATCCATTTTAAAAACACATATTCAAAATATTAAAATTAAGTGGTATAAAGTGGGAAAAGTCAATATAACCACAAGAACAAAAATATTTTACATATTTCCTCAAAAAACCCTACAAACATATTTTGAAGCAAAAGTGATCAAACAGTTACAAATAGCTTTGAGATTGTGCAGTTATTTATATACTCTCAGTGCTTTATGACGCAGGAAATAAACACTTCAGAACTTAGAAGGATCATACCTGAAATGGCTTAGAACTGCTGATGAAGAGTGTCTGCCTGATCCATCTGTTTTCTTGATTTCCAAACTTGTACCACAAGAGCCATCCCTTAGCATTGCTCACAGTTCTTTGGAAGACTGACAGCTTATAAACTTCTTTTCCAAACATATGATAATGGAAGCGGAAAGCACAGGTTCCATGGGCAGAAGGGTTGAAGAGAGGACTGAGCAGAACTGCTTTATCCTGGAACTGGCGTGGCTCAGAGGACTCCAGGTACAGGTAGTGTCCTCTGGCTGTGCCTGTCGTGTGGTCCTTCAATGGGCCTGTGTTGACTGTGGGCGTTGGACCCTGTATTCTGATCCAGTCAAAGTCATCCTCCACATCCTGCTCCCAATTGCACAGCCCATTTTCAAAGTCACACTGAAGGTCAGGGTCTGAAACGTAAAGAGAACAGACCGTCAAAAATAAAAAAGCAGTATCAAAAGGGGATGGGGGTTTAATTTTTTTTTCTTACCCTTGCAAATATTTATTTCCAATTTATACCTGTCAAATTGTACTTAATTTATTGAATAAACATAACTGTGAGTAAAAGTATCCGTGTTATTAATTTTATGTATTATTAAAATTAAAGACTGTAAACTTCTTTAACTGAAAGTGAACAGATCAAAGGAGTTAAAATTGAGGTTAATTGAATGAAATAAACCACACTGTACTGTATTGTAGGTACGTGTGATAAATGATCTAATGTATTTTTGCTTGGCAGATGTAGTCCTAAAAACACATTGGGGTTTAGATCTTTATTATCCTCAATAATATTAACATGATAATTTTACCAAGGCTAAATCAAAGACTTTATAACACAACTGCATTTTTTTATTTGACACCAAGGTAAAATGTATTGATTACTTCTAATATAAAACAAAAAAATGTGTCAGAAGTGGTGAACTTGCATTCCAACTTTGTATCTGCTTTTAATAAGCAGTAACTGACATTACAGCATTTTTTTAAAAATAAAGCTGTTTCATTTAATGGTGTTTAAAACTGCAACTCAAACCTCATCACAGACCTCAAAATGGGTTATAAATAAGCTAGGCATTTCTGCCAAGTAGAAAAACTAAGATAAGCTGGAAAGCCTTCACTTTCTTTTAAATTTACAGCAGTTTTAAGTTGATATTCAGCAATTATTGCCGCAGACTGATATCACCTCGAGCATGTAAGGTGCCCCCCATTCTCAAACTGATTGTGATTTGCATAATTCAGTTACCTCAGGAAGTGATAAAGCAAATGCTAGTTAATTTTGTTTTATATTAATGTTCTTGAGTTCTTAAAATTGATGAATGCATGCTTCAGGGAAAAAACCATCAACAGCACCCTTCAAGCACTCAAGGTGAATGTCAAAAATGGGAACAACTCACAGCCTCCCTCAGTACTTTCAAGTGCTTCCTTTGAAAGGGACAAACAGGTTCAGCATGGCTCCTATATCTTTAGTATAGATGTTTTAACTTTTTTTTTGATAGGAAGAATGTAGGTCCTAAGAAGAGTTAGGACACTCCTCTCAGTCCGTCAGTACATCAGTACTTGTGTCAGTAAAATCAAAGATGGCATCTTGACTTTACATCCTCCCTTTTAAAATAAACTTGTGACCAATGTTCATGTTTTACACAAGATTAAGAAATAGAGTGGCTTTGGATAAAGGAGATAGAATTCCATTTACCCTCAGTTTAACTCATCATAAGCACTTAAGATTAAAATTATCATTCTGGTCTATATCTAACTATACTGAATGGAATCATTACTGGCTGTAGCAATCCTGTGCTCTTTCAGCCCAGGGGTGAATTGGCAGGTCAAATTTTGTGTGGTGTTAGTAAGCAAGAGTGGAGAGTACTCACCACAGCTCTCTTCATCTGACCCATCCCCACAGTCATCAATGAGATCGCAGACCAACAAACTGTCAATACAAGCTTTTGTGTCTCTGCACCAGAAGTGATTTGGACCTTCACAACTTAATGCTGGAGGCGGGAGAGCACAGTTTTCAAATCTAATATCATCAATCGCTGAGACACCCTCATAAACACCCAGACTGATTTTATCAAGAGAAAATTGGAAAGGATGTGGAAGGCGTCCAAGCTGAATGACTGCCTTCAGCCACTGATTTCCCTCGCTGTAGTATGTCCTCCAAAGGACTGTAGGCTTTTTCAGCCCATCCACAAGCAATCGCAGCTCTGCTGCCCCAACTGACTCTCCGTAATTGTAATACCTAAAATGATAAAAATAAGAATGTTAAGTGGGCAAATGATGAAAATGTTACAATGACCTCTATCGTTTCTGTTGTATCTCTGCAATATATAGGAAGTCCACAGGGCCTGTAAGCCAATCCATTTTCTGAATGATGGTAGGATAGGCTGCTATATCAGTCTAGGCCTGGTCTCAAGAATTGAATATTTTGAAAGAAGAAGCATACTTCATTAAATTGAAACCCAGAACTGAAGAGTCACATTTGCTTTTATATTCAGCAACAAACACTGCTCACTCAGATGCATAATTTCTTTTTATAAATTTAATTCAGTACATGATTATAAAGTTTCAAGAAGGAAAAACAGAACACCTACTGAATGCATAAGTATGCTCTCTATCTATGTTAGTTTTTGTTAACATACTGCCTTCTAAGCCTTCAGCATTTAAAACTGACAAATACTTAGGTTGGCAATTGTACAACAAAACTCGGAGCAGAAGCACATATACAACCAACAACTTGTAATATCCAACTTCAAGACATGAATCTTGGATAAAAAGACAGTTCCACGTCCTATGGCAGATGTATTTGACATCACTGAGATAAACTGCACTTAATTGTTATTAAGGTCAGGCCAAACCTTTATTTAAACAGTGACACCAGTTTGGCCTTAGTAAACTATCAAAGCTATAGTAAATTATCAAAGCTATATTTTTTCTGTCTATCTTTGACAAGTTTGCACAAAGACTGAGACAAAACAATTACTGAAAATGTTTGTTTGGGTTTGATTGTTGATTTTAGTTGTGGGGTTTTGTTGGTTTGGTTTGGTTTTTTCTGTGTATATGAAAAAATAAGTGGAAGCAAAGAACCAATTCTCACACTGGAACTTCTACTTAATAATAATAAATTGGATAATCTAATTTTGAATACTCAAGGTGACTCAAGAACCTATTAGATTTTTCACAATGCCTTTCTTTTCTCAAAAAAAAATCACATTTTCAAATTATTTACCAAAGAACAAAGAATTAACCAAAGAATTGTTAGCAAAAGGACTGTAGTATTTGCCCATGTATATACAGGCACAATCCTTTACTATAACTTTGCTCAGAGCCTGACAATGTCACGTCCTGTTTCACTTTTCTGCAAGTGTTTCATCTGACATCTGTATTGTTCACAATGAAGACTATATGCTGACATAATAAAATGAAATAAATACTTCAGAGAAAGATGTATCTATTTCAAACTATAACTTCAATTTCAGTCCAAGAGAAGCAATGTGAGATAATCCAGGAATTTTAAATGTAAAGTATTTCATACCAAAAGGACAGTGTGCAATTTGATCCTGTTTGCCTGAATTTTGGGCTTTGTAGCCGAGCTATTTGTGAAATACTGTTGCTGGTCTTCAGAATGAACATAAAATGACCTGTTAAAATAAAACAAAAAAGCAACTCTTCAGCTCAAGAAATAAAGGGTTTATAAAGGTTTTTACAGCATTCATGGCCATCACTTAAAATCTGGCTATGAAGCAGGTTTATTTATTCCACTTCTCTGTTTCTAGGCCTGGCTTGTCTTACCTTCAGATTTGTTATAGGTGTGATCCCATGGAGGAGCTTGCTTCTGAAATGCAGGTGGAAGAGCGCTGCTGGAGCTTCTTACCCAGTCAAATTCATCTGCATCTATAGCTTCAAACCAGCCACAGCTCTCTCTTTCAAAGTCACACACAGCAGCTGGAGTAAGGAAAGAGACATTTCATTTCTATATACAACATCACCAAAAAAGCTTTGCAGCATGAAACGTAAATAAAATGTTTCGAATATGTCATGAATATTCTAGGAGTAAGTCTAGGAAAGGGGTGTGGAGAGGCAGAGTCGCTTTGTACCAGACATGAGGAACTTGCTTAGTAACAGCTGAGTAAAAGAGCAGCCTCAGAGGAGCAGCCAAGCCATGGCCATGTGCTCTGTTCTCAGTGAAACACATCCTTCTCTCTTGGGGTGCTCCAGCCAAAGCATTCAGAGCAGGCAAGGAGGTGCTGAAAACAAACCTCACAGTCCTCCTGGTATGGAGCAAGAGCATTGGGCACACAAAGCAGCCACAAACCTTCTGCAAGATCTGCTTTGTTGTGGGAGGCAGAAATTAAATCCCTCTTTTCCTAAATGCCAGCAACTATGTTAATAATAACAAAATCCTCCCTCTGTTCATAACTGGAATGGAGTTAAATATCAGGCATGAGTGAGAAACTATGATATTGGTAATCTCTGCAACACAAACTACTGAAGTGAAAAAGATCTAAAAAAGCATATACAGCTGCATTCTTCAATTCTTCAATTTAAAAAGCAGTGATATTTTAGATAATGTGTATATTACAAATACAGGGGGGGAAAAAGAGTGGAAGAGTGTAATTTATGAATGAATGTAAATAAACACAGGATCATGGAATGGTCTGGATTGGAAGGGACCTTAAAGATCTTTTAGTTACAGACCCCTTGCCATAGACAGGGACAGCTACCCCTAGACCAGGCTGCCCAGAGCCCCATCCAGCCTGGCCTGGAACACCTCCAGGGATGGGCTGTTCACAGCTTTTCTGGGCAACCTGTTCCAGTGACTCACAACTCCCTCAGTAAGGAATTCCTTTTCATCAGTTTTTTCTGTCTGGTATTTTATAAAAATTTTCATTAAATCACAAAATTATAATTTTTTTATTCCTGCAAATACAACAGGCTTTAAAGGGAAAATATTAAGGGAATTAAAGACTTTTAAGAAATAATTTATTAATCATATACATAGAATAAATAAAGCAAATATTCAGGCATGACTGCCAGAATTATTTTATAATTCTTATCACAGCTTTCAGTCATCATATTATGCTATGGCATAGTATGGTATGTAAAATATACACATATCAGAATCATATGAAGTCCCCTGAAGAATAAGATTACATTAGTGTTTAGTTATGGAAAGCATGGGAGGTTTTTTCCATTTGTTGTGTTTGATTTTGTTTGTTTTCCTCTTTAGAAACTATGTTACACTGGTTATACATACTTTTTAGAAATAATGAAAAATTACTAATGAGGCATATTAGTAATATTGATAGCTATATCTTCTAAAAAGAAAAGGGTTTGTAAATTATTGACAGTTGAAAGTCCACAGTTAGCTTAAAAAACAATCTACAAATCTGGAAGAACAAATAATGTTTAAGAGATCCAATAAAATATATGTTTTCTCTGCATATGGTGTATGTGGGACAGAAATGCCTATGATAAAATGATACAAATCAAATGTGACTAAAAAACAGAAGGAAGGAATTTTTTGACAGAAAGTTTTGATAGAATAAAATGAAGACAAAATATATCTGCAAATATTCAAGGACCTAAGCATGAGAGAAATTACTGAAAATTCCCAGAGAGAATATCATGAGAAGGGAATATGGACTGCTATTTTTGATTTGCTTTTTAGTCAATTGAAGAAACCATCACATATTCCCAGGAGAACAGCCACAAAGTATATGACAGACCTTGGACACAGATGGTTACACCAAATGAGGCAAATAAACAAGATAAAACTGTTAAGTCTGAGCCCAGACTTCTTGCATCTGTAACTTGTAACACAGACAAAACAGAGAAGAAAGGATTCACTAGACCATTTAGCTTAAGCATGGATGAGTACAGAGAGATAAAATAACCCTGAAACCTTCAACTAAATCTCAAACCAGCTATTTAACACCTAGGAAAAATACAAGCATACAGAAAGCTGGTAGAGCCTGGGTGAAATGCACTTGGATCTTGATGCTTGATAACACTTCAATTATCTAATTGTCTTGTCCCGTAACTTCTTTGACTGGCAGTTTAATTTCAGACAGATTATTCAGCAAAAAATCTCTAGATTGGGTACTTTTGTTTTTTCTCTCACAGTGAACACCACAGTCTAATCTGCCTTCTCTCTTAAGACTTTTGCTTTAGCTTTTCTCCTCTTTGCTCCTATTTGCTTTTCTTCCTTTTTTGTTTTTTGTTCTCACATACTGTGTATATACTCTAATCTCACATGAGCCTATGCACTCTGCCAGGCTGACTGCTCTTCATATGCTGATGAATTTATTGCTAGTGTTTCTTAAACTTGTTTTGTCATCCTTATTATGTTTTTACAATTAACCTAGCAAAATTTGTCATTTCTTCTATATTTTTAAATTAGAAAATACTTCAACCATTTGTTTGATGCTGTTTAACCCCTAGTGGTATCCAAATGTATGAATACATTTTTCTTTGCTGCCCCTTTCACCACCGTTTCTAGCATTTCTAGCGTTTCTTCCTCCCTAGTCAAGATGGAATCAGAGATCCTTGAGCATCACATTTCAGAGTGGTTTGCTTTGTGGATGCTTTGAGCAAGCTGCCTTTAAACCTTCAACACATTCAGTTTCCTCTGAGCTGACTTGTTACCACAAAACACTAGATTTCTTTTGGGCTCTTATGCAGAGTACTTTTCCCCTTCCTGTTTTGAGAAGTTTTATTCTAAGGCCTTCACAAATCAGACGTGCAGTTTCTCTGTTAGCTGAGTGATGTCTAACATGAACTTAATAAAGAGTCTTGCTCAAAACAGTATTTTAAAAACAATTGTTTAAGATATCAGCATTTCTTAAAGAATGGAAGTTCCTAAATCTCTACAACCCCCAAAATCTCTACTTGTCTTTCAGCTCATGTAAGTTTATACAGAATGCAAATAAAAAATGCAGGTGAAGAGATAACATCATCATTACTGGTTTATATTATCTTCCTTTATTTAAAAATGTTTCTAAACCGTCAAATATCCCAATAAACTTTAAATAAATTTTCAAACAGTAATTATAAGATAAATTTAGGAATTTATTGCAAATTGACAAAATTTGCAATAAATGGCAAAAATATAATTATCATCAGTTCTCGGAACCAGTTTAACTCTGGACACAGTCATCTTAGACAATTATGACTCTCTTTATAGTACAAAGACACCTGCCTTCCTATTTTTATATTTTCTATCCCAGCTACTATCTACTAATTCCATTGTATACACTCTATCAAGCAACACCATAATTTGCTGGTGCTGTGGCCTAATTTCTACAGCGACAAACTGAATAGAGAACAGTTAAAAAAATAACAGCAACAGCAAGAAGAACTGCTAACTGAACAAACAAACAAAAAAACAAAAGACGAAAAGCAAGTCACTACTTGAAGATCAAACATATCTGATCTTTACAAAATCCAAGGCAAAACTCCCCCTTCCCTCAATTTCCATCTCCAAATATTATTTGCTACTATTTTGAAAAAACAGAACCAAAAAATTCACACTTAAACATAAAGGTTTAAAACAAATAGATGTGGTAGTTTTCTCTACAGATGGCTAAAGGAACCAAGTACTCAAGAACATTTTCTTTTGCTAAATTCTGTTGGGAAATCCATTTCAATAGCCATGAAATTGCAATAGACTTCTTTGTGATTTCAGTCATGTGGGCTTTTTAGTACTAGACAGACATGATTTGTACATAACACAAAAGTGTACATCACTTGTGAAATGAGAAATAGCTTTGCCTGTAAGGAAGGCAAAACATGCAGATTAAAAAGGTTTTGTTATAAATAAATCCTGTGATATCACTGTGCACCAACATTTTTAACAGCTAACTGCACTAAATATCTCCTAACTTAGCTGTAGGACTTAGAAAGATTGAGATTTTTACAGAGAGAAAAAAATTCTAAAATAAATTCTATAAAACTGAAGGGAAAGTTCTTCTTTTTACTGAACTATGCAAAAATAAGATGCAGTGGTCACTATTCAGGTCTTCTTGTTATTCACCCTGTTTTCTCTGCCACCAAAGCCCATTCAATATTTTTTACCAAAGTGCATAATTTGCTAGAAACCAAATGAGTAACTATTAAATGAGACACAGATTTTGCCCCCAAAATACTATGTAGATATTTGCTGAAAGAAGTAGACAAGTTAGATTCATGACTTCTGGGTTCTATAGAAATTCTGAAAGTGTGTGTGGTCTCTGTTGGAAAAATGTTCTTGCTCTTTCCTCAATGCTCTTCTTTTCCATAGCTTATTTCCTATTTTACCTATTACACAACTTTTCTTATGTGACCCCTTATTTCAGTCGAATTATCACTGAAAATCTGGAAATCCTTATTCTCTTACCTCAATTCCCCAAGCAGCTCCCTGATCCAGGTCCTCTCATGTAGTCTCAGCTCTCTGACACTGAATAGCCAGATACTATACTGATCCCTCCCAAAATATCACTGTTCCACATTTGTATTCTTCTTTCTCATTCTCTCCTTGTTTTATTCTCTCTTACCAGACATTTAGTCTTCCATTATTTTTCTCTCTCCTGACACTGATCAGCTGCTCCCAGTTTTCCCCCCAGAGCAGCCAAGGTCCCTCCTGCCCTGGCTTCTTCCAGCCCCTGGTATCTTCTCTCCTACACCAGCAAGCTCAAGGAATGCAGCCTTTGCAGCCCATTTCTTATCCACTGTCAAAGGTATTTTCCTTCCTCTGTAGATGGGATTTCAGTCCCATTCCTTCCCCATTTAACTTTCATGAGCTGATTCTTATGCAGTAATCTAGGCACTTCCAGCATTAGGTACCTTCTCTAATTTACAACCTGCAATCTTTTCACTCGAACTTAAGCCCATCTCTCTGATCTGGCTGCCTTTTCACCTTTAAGAATTACTGATTTGCCTGGCAGAAATAGAGTAGCAAGCATATGAGACAGACATTTTGGTATGCAAGTTTTGACTCTAAAAATGAGATTTAGGAAGAGTTACTGTATAATTAGAGCAGAAGTGGGAAATATACGGAATGTTTCTTATAATACTGAGGAGATTTTTATTACTCATATGAAGGTAACCACTAGAAACCAAATAATATTTATCTTTAAACAATTATGCCACTAAAGTAGGTTTTAAGAACCAATAAGTGCATCCTTCTCTTTACTTGCCTTCTAACTCAAATTAAGGTACATAAAACTGTGTACAAACACATAGATTATGTCCAGTTTATGAATTACTTCATTTAAGGCTAGCCTTAGCATGCTTGTGCTGCCCTAAATTGTACACCATAGAATAATAACTATTAAATGCATCTTTCATTTAGACATAAATGAAACAAAACACAAAACAATACCATGTGTCTATGTGTGCTGGTATGGGCTGAGGTGTAGTTAATTTTCTTCACAGTAGCTGATAAAGGGCTATATTTTGGATTTGTGCTGGAAACAGTGTGGATTATTCAGGGATATTTTAATTATTGCTGAGCAATGTTTATATGGAGCCAAGGCCTCTCCTGTTCCTCACACTGCCCCACCAGCAAGGGAGGGAATGCACAAAAAGCTGTGAGGAGACACATCCAGGAAGGCTGATCCCAACTGAACAAAGGGATAGCCTACATCCTGTGGTGTCATGCTCAGAAATAGATCAGGGGATATATCCCAAGTGATGATGTTGATCTTCCCAAGTCACTGCAATGTGTAATGGGGCCCTGCTCCCCTGGGGATGGCTGAACACCTGCCTGCCCACAGGATGAATGAAATCCTTGTTCTGCTTTGCTTGTGTGCATGGCTTTTGCTTTCCCTATTAAACTGTCTTTATCTTGACCCATAAGTTTTCTCACCTTTACTCATCTGCTTCTCTCTCCCATCCCACCAGGGCAGTGAGTCAGCAGCTACGTGGGGCTGAGCTGGGGGATCAGCCATGGCAGTCTTTTCTGGCACATGTGGCTTGATGGGTTTGAGATAATGAAAAGTGTGATTGGAATGTGTTGGATCAAATTTATAGCTTGTATTGATGTTTAGACATTAATTGGCACACTCCTGTGTTCGTCATGGGGCCTGCTTTCCTGACTGTTCATTAGAGCCTGAGGCTCACCATTGGCTGCTTCTTGCTTTTACTGCTTGCTGACTGCTTATCTCCTTACTCTGCTGTGCCTGGAGCATTTTGATAAGAACACAGGTGATGAGCCTGCTGGCACATGGCCAGGTCACTGCTGCTTCTGGGACTCCAGTGGGGACGTGAGTCAAGGGGACTGTGACCTGCGGATGAGGCCACGTGGGACTGGGACTCCCTGGGCTGTCTGTGCCTGAGAACAGCCCATGCCAGAGCAGGTACATCTTGTGGCCATGGTTATGTCTGTGTGGCAGCAGGTGTAACTCTGAAGGCTAAGTCCATGCTGGAGAAAGTACACCTCAAAGGATCTATGGCTGTGGGTGAGTCAGTGCTGCAGCAGGTATGCCTCAATACATCAGTGACTCTGAACGAGGTCAGGACCTCAAAGCATGTGACCATGGATAAACCTCTAAAAATATGCTATATTTCATATAAATGTAAATTATTTCTTATTTATTTTATATAGAAACCCACATAATTATTCCTGATGATCCACACCATAATTAGACAGAAAAAAAAAAAAAAGGAGCAAACACATAAGACAGAGCATAAGGGAGAAATAGACAAAGGGCAGACAGAATATCAAGAATATATTTATGTTAACAGATTTCTTTTCAATCTGATCTTATTCCATCAATATAATTCTTAGGGTGCAAAAGTGAGCATTTAGACTACACCAAATGCATAGGATGTAGACCACAGAAGTCATGCTGCACATCCATCTTCCAGAGCACAAGCACACAATGTGATAGGTGTGTTAGGTCACTGCTGTAAATCTGCAGTTTGAAAAAGGCTGTCCCATTTCTCCTCTGCTTTAATGCGTGGAAGTCAAGTATAAAAAGTATAAAAGCTTTATGGCCATAGTAAATTCTTCATCTGTAGAAGAAAAGCTGTGATCTAATAGTCAGCAGCACTCAAGAGAGAAAATACTTTGTCAATCCCAGAAGGGGTAATCTGCGACTGAATTCTTGCAGGCCTGACAGAAAAAAAGGGTACTCATTTGAGTGGAAGTGAAAATCAAGAGATATCTCAAGGATTGATAATGAGAGTTAAAAAAATTGTATGGAGATCTGGCTTATTCAGTGGGTGTAGTAGACCCAAGCATCTAACTAAATCATCTTGCTGGAATTTAAGATTATAAGATTTAAATGGAGCATAATTGGAAAGACATTTTAAGCCCATGCAATATCCTTGCCTGCTTCTCATACAAAGAGAGAAACATTAACAAGGTCAAGGTGCATGCAATCACTATTAGATGGAACACCATGGGAAAAAAATCTTAATCTTGGTGAAAACAACAATGTAGTTGGAAGAGGTGAACAAAAACCTGTGCATAGCCAAGTTCAGAAACAAGGAAAATGGAGAAATATGAAATGCTTGCATCCAAGAGCAGGAGCATGCAAAGAAAATATAGAAAATAACGATGCACTACATAAGCAGGAAGATGATGAAATACTATTTGAAAAGAATTACAAGAGCTATTCTAGTGCTGCAGACTACCAGATTAATGTGCTGAAAGGCAAGTTTATTGCTTAGAAACAGTCAACTTGCCAAACTGCTTGCTGTGTCCTTTGTGTACCTACATTCTGCTTCCCACATTACAAGCTGTACTGCTAGCACACATTGAGCCAGCTCAGCAGTAACAATGATTTATAAGTCAGCAATATACTTAGAGCAAAGATCACCATAAATATAATGGTTCCAAAGTTTAACCTTTAGCATGGCATTGTTAATGTATTGTCTTGACAAATGTGACTTGGGTATAATAACAGAGTCTTCAATCATATAATTAGAGGAAAAAGAAAAAAAATCAGTTGCCATATAGGCTACTTGTAATTAAGGCTGGTCTAGGAACACCTAGCTGGATATTTGTCTTCAACCAAAGGTACAATGTTGAAATGGAAAAAAAGGCTGAATAGTTAAAAGGAAATATAAATGGCCACAAAAACCGGATCTTAATTTTGTTGATTATAAGCTACCACTTCACTGCTATCCCAGTGCAGCGAAAGTTGCATGCAGCTAAATCTATTTAGAACATTTTTAATTAAACTATTGATTTGGAAGTGTTATTATTTTGTCAGAGAACAAATAACCTTTACCTGAATTTAAAAAGGGTAATGTGAGAAAAATCCAGACTATCATAACCCAATGCTGTATAAGGTATGTAATCATAACTAAAGTAGAAAAAACATAAAGTGAATTAAAAACTGAGTGTTTTAATATTAATAATATGAACAGAGAAGGAGTAAATAAATAAAAACACTTCAGAGTTGTGCCCAGTGAAATGAGAAGTAACAGACACTTGTTTTACTGCAAGGTTGATCAAACACTGGGACAGGGTGTCCAGGCAGGCTGGGTAGTCTCCATTCTCATAGGTATTCACAACCTAACTCTGTCAAGCTCAGGGCATTCAGCTCTGGTGGTCCTGCTTCAAGCAGGGTGGTGTTTAACCACCAAGTAATCTTCAAATATGACTTCCAGCCTCAGCTGTGCTACAATAACATCCAAATTTTCTTAACTCTGGCCCACAAGAGGAAAGATATTCTGCTTAGTGAACACTCAATAGTAATTTCTGATTTTAACTAGGCAAACTGTTATCTACTAAAACAAAATGCAGTTCTATATGTCAAGCTTCTGTATATTTTGGATAGTAGTCTTTCTAAACACTTAAAATCCTCAATATTAGTGCTCTAGCTGAAGAAGATTCAATGCTAAAATTGAAGAGAAATTACATAGAAGCTGTAATTATTTCATTTACCTGCTAATAGTCAAATAGATCTTTGTTTATCTGAGCAACAACTCTCAAATCTCCAAATAAAAATCATAAAATATGAACAGTGAAATTGGATTATATTAGTGCCTCTAAAGAAGTTTATGTTTTTAGATGCATAACAGGGCATAGAAAATAATTTGAGGACCTTGTCTACAATATTTCTGTCATTTGTGCTAGAAAGCATCATGCTCTATTTTTAAAAAGAAAACTTGTATTAAATAAGGTTCATGGCAGCTCTTTCGAAAATGCATCACAAGTTCTACAGAAAAGCTGGTGATTCAAAGCAAGAGACTCATTTTGAAAAGTGCAAAGTATAACTGTGATTTCTTATGCAAAGCAGGAAACTGAATGAATCAAAAAGACTTTTGAAGCTGCATATTAGAGACCCCGAAACATTTCCAAGCTCCCTGCTGACTGTACAGTGGAGAGGGATTCTGAGATGCATCACCTCCCTCTGCTTTCCCACGTGTTTGTTTCCATGCAGGGAAAGCCCAGGCATGTGGCCCTGACAGGAGTCACAGCTCATCCAAACTGAAGACGCTGACTCTGCTTAAATTGTGTCTGTGACCAGGCTCGTGGTACAGCTGTAGTACCACCGTGGCATCTTCCCATCTAAAGTATATAAAGCATACAATTTGAATGCAAATCTGTGACCAGTGCTTTAGAATTATAAAATAAAATACTATTTTTTAAGGACTGTCTTCTAATAAATAATTAATCAAAACCTTTTCTTCTGATTTTAATGCTAAGAGTGAAGTAGTTGCTACAGAAACTAAAAGGGGAAAAATCACAGAACAGAATCAAAGTGAAGTAACTATTTCTCGAGAGCTTTTACTTTTAATTAAATTTCAAGATTTATGAGGTCATGAAAGCATTGCAAATAGGACAAAGGAACATAGTCACAGGAGCTTAACAACATAGATTTCAAACTTTTCACTTACGGCACTTGGTTTCATCGTGGTTATTTGGGCAGTCAGGCTTAAAATCACAAAATTTATCAGGCGAAATACATTGCCCATTCCCACATGAAAAAAATCCCTCTGGACAGTAAAAAGATGAAACATTAGCATCTGCAGATTCTCTTTCCCCTTTAAAAATCAGAAAAAGACATGTAAGTAAACCCAAAAGTATATAAATTATAAGAAGTGCTTTTTATCTCCTCTTAATATAGCAACATTCTCAGCACAAGGAACAGATCAGTCCCTGTGCAGTGTACTGGATTATATTGCAGCTGATAAGAAGCACAGCTGATCTCAATGTCTGATGGCCTTAAACTAAATCTTACTCTCCACAATATTCATACTTTCATGTGAAAAGTTATCAAATACACCTTGGTGCTACAGAGCCAGGCTCCTGCTCAGAGGCAGAGGCTGGCACAGCTCCCTGCTCTTTCCCTGGGAGCCAGGTGCAGGTTTTGCACCAAACCTTTCTGCTGTAGCCATGCTCTCTCTGTGCTCAGGTCACAATGAAAGCTGCAAGAAGCCAAAATTGGGTGCTGCACCATTACTAGCCTGTACCTCAATTTAGACACTAGAGAAAACCCCAAATTTCAATGAATGGGGAAGAAAAAAGCCAGGGTCTACTGGTTTTTCTTAGTAGATTTCTGGAAAGTGAGTAAGTGAGAGGAATGATGAGCAGCTTTTCATATTCTTTAACTTAACTTTTTAAATACTCATATTTCTATCCAGACAGGGATTAAAAAAAACCTCCTTTCTAAAGACAATATCTTTGTGATTAATGGATAAACGAAGGAGTTGTAAGGAAAATAATTGAAGCAAAAAAATGTTTCTCTAAATACCACAACCCCACTGTATATAGGGATCAGAGAAGCCTTAAAAACACAACACTGAAGTTCTCTATTATGCCTTTAAATTTTTGGATATTAAATTCAGATACCTAATGGCTCTAACTCATCAACATCACCCCTGACTGCATATGTGCCCATGCCATTTTTGAAAAGCATCAAGAGGACCACAAGCAGCAGTCTGACAGGTTATGTTGTTTTATATTTCCATCCATTGGCTCTTCAAGACTACAGAGTGTGGGTACAAAAAAGACTTTGGTGGACATTTATTATATGCCAGATATTTAGCAGTAATGATGGGAGAAACCTTTTGCCCTAAAGGTAAAGCAGCAGAATTTGCTCTTTAGTGCAAAATTTAGGATGCCATGCTTCTGCCTCTGCATCCAAACATGAATGTGACCAGGTATTACATAGTAAGTGTACCAGGAAATTCCCACCAGAGCTCACTTTGCAGAATTAGTGCAAACTTCTCACAGCTGCTAATGTGTAACACAAGGATGAAAGCCTTCATTATAGAGCTATAGAATGGTGTGGATTGGGAAGGACTTAAAGATCATCTAGTATGCCATGGGCAAAGACCCATCCAACACAGCCTGGAACACTTCCAGGGAGATGTCTGATTACAGTATACCTTTTTTCTCAGATTATCCTCTACTTTATAAAAAGTAACTTCAAGTTGTCAGTAAATCACAGTTATATATAGTAGACATTGGGGAAGAGGTATTGAAAACCATGAAACTTGCCTTCACTTTCCTGGCTGACTCCTGGGAGTGATCTATTCACAATTACACATTCCCTTGTTATACTGATATCATCAATAGCAACAGTAGCATTTGTTGTTAGAATAGTGCCTCGCAAGATAATCTGTAAAAACAGAAAAAAAGTTAATTCATTAAAGGTGAATGATAATATGAATATATAATAAATATATAAATCATATATATATATTCACTATATATTCAAAAAATATATAATGAATATATGAATCATATATATATTCATTATATATTCAAAAATATATATTTTTTATCATAAAATGATAAAAAGATACAAACATACACACACATTTATTTATATATTCATTTATAATTTCTGACCTCTTCACAGGAACTAAATAGCTTCTACAATCAACTCTGAACATCAGCCAGGAAAAACTACAACTGAGATTTGGTCAGGTCAGCAATTTGCTCCTCCACTGTCAAAGCCATAACTATTTTTGCCTAGGGAAAGTTATGCAACCCAAATAACCTTGCTTCAATCAAAACTGTTTAAAGTCATCACTATTGAATGAATGGTCTTCCTGGTGGAACACATAAAAATTATATCTTAAATTAGTTATTCAAATATGATGATTTACACCAATATTTAATTGTGTTCATCTATACTGTGCCTGATGAAGTTAGCAATGTGGGGATAGATTGTAGGGATAAATGTAGGGATTGGTGGAAGTACTTGCACTGTCAACTTCACCTCTCTGTCTGGGCAGATCATGGAACAGATCCTCCTATAAATTATGCTAAGGCACATGGAGGACAGGGAGGTTGCTTGAGACAGCCAGCACAGCTTCAACAAGGGCAAGTCCTGCCTGACCAACACAGAGGGCTTCTATGATTAAGTGACTGCATCAGTGAAGAGTTATGGCTCCCATATCTGGACTTCTGTAAAGCCTTTGACACGGCCCCTACAACATCCTGCTCTTAAATTGGAGAGAGATGGATTTAATGGACGGACTGTTAGATGGAAGAAGAATTGGTTGTATGGTCACATCCAGAGGGTGGTGGTCAACTGCTCAGAGTCCTGACAAACATCAGTGAGAAGTGATGCCCCTCAGGGGTCCATATTTGGACCAGTGTAATTTAATATCTTCATTAATGTGATCGAGTGCACCCTCAACAAGTTTGCAGTGGTGCAGCAAGCTGAGTGGTGCAGCTGACATGCCTGAAGGACAGGATGCCATCCAGAGGGATCTGGACAAGCTTGAGAAGTGGCCCATGGGAATCTCATAGTGTTCCACAAGATCAAGTGCAAGGGGCTGCCCCTGAGCTGGGGTAACCCCCAGTGTCCATCCAGGCTGGGGATGAAGGGATGGAGAGCAGCCCTGCCCAGGGGGACCTGGGGGTGCTCTGGGTGAGAGGCTGGACGTGACCCAGCCAGGGCACTCACAGCCCAGAGAGCCAAATGTGCCCTGGGCTGCCCCAAAAGCAGTGTCAGCAGCAGGGCAGGGAGGGGATTCTGCCCCTCCAATCTGGCCTTGTGAGAGCCCAGAGTATTGTGTCAGGCTCTGGGGTCCCCAGCACCTATTGGACTGAGTGTAGAAGAGGTCACCAAGCTGATCAGAGGGAAGCAGCATCTCTCCTGTGAGGAAAGGCTAAGAGAATTGGGTTTATTCAGCCTCAAAATGAGAAGGCTCCAGAATGACCTAATTGCAGCCTTCAGCACATGAAGGGAGCCCACAAGAAAGATGGAGAGGGACTACTTACAATGTCATGTAGTAACAGCACAAGGGGAATGGATTCAAACTTTAAAAGAATGGGTTTGGATATTGGGAAGAAATCTGTTACTTTGAGGGTGGTGAGGCACTGGAAAGTTGCCCAGGAAATTTGTGGATGCCCCATCCCTGGAAGTGTTCAAGGCCAGGCTGGATGGAACTTTGACCAACTTGGTCAAAAGAAAGATGTCCTTGCCAATGGGGGTTGGAACTAAATAATCTTTAGGGTCCCTTGATGTTTGTTACTAAAAGTTATTCTAATGCTTAGAATACTGAAACAATGGCTATGCTTTTTAATACATGGATCTGTGGAAAAAGTGGAATTAAATTTTTTTCATATGACCATTAAAGAATAGAAAGTTTCTTTTTATATTTCATCATTAAAAGTAAGTTAATCCTAAAGGCCAAAGTAAAATATCTTTTTGAAAGCAAAGTAAATGTGATATATAGTTACCTGAAAAGGTAATTTCTCAGCCACACTTCCTAAAGGTATATAAATTTTTTTCCAGTTCATCTCAGGCAATCCTGAAATGTCATGTAACTTTTCCAAACTTCCATTTAATGCAGTCCTCTTAAAGACAGAAAGCTGGGAATCTTGAGATAACCAGTACCAAAATCTTACCTGTTAAAAGATTTTTTAATTAAAAGCTTTAAAAAATATATATAATCAATCTGCAATAAATTCAGTAACAAGTAATATATGTACATCACAACAAAGGAAGACATGATGGTTTTAAGCACTGACTTGGCACAAAAGATGGGGATGTTTGAAATCACAGAATGTTGAGGAGCAGTACCATGTTATAAGACAAAACTATATTTAAAACTAAAGCTCATTTTTACAATTTACTTTTAACTTCTATGTATCAACTGATGCACACTGAGTGATATTACTTCCCTTAACCTCTTTATCATAGTAAGCACTTAGAGACTTCTCAAAGATTATTTTTCTTTACAAATGCTGAATATATGACCGTTTCGTAGGCATGTTAATCTCAGAAGAGCCATCACTGAGATTCTTGTATGAAGGAAACCTTATGATCTGTTATTTCCAAAATCAACATAAATGAATACAGAAGACAGATTTTTAAAATCTATTAATCTCCTGGAACAAGCAGATTGACCAATATATGGGAGGAAAATACAAAAACTGTATGTGGGTGAGACTGCTTGTGAGGCAGAAAAGATAAGAAAACAGTGAGAATCACAGTTCACTCCCTTGCAATACAGAGTAATTTAATAAATTTAATTTATTTTTCGTACTGATACATTATTTTTTTAATAATACCCAGGCAAAAATTCAGCTGAGAACTGAGGGAAAGAAATAAGATTTTCAAAGTCTAATTTTTTTCTTTCCCCCTGAGTCCTTCCTGCTTCTCTACACAAAGATCAAAATTTCTTCAACTGCAGTGTCCTTATTTCCCTGCAAAAGCCTTGATATTGATAATACTTGTCTCTTCATGAAAGTAAAACAAGAGCTGGATCAGTCATGCAGAAATATTCCTGTTAAAACACACTGCTACTTTTTAATATCATCTAGCATCAGGTCTGGCAGACTCAGCCTCTCAACATTTAATTTTACCACCTCTCATGAAAATCATGTCTTATATAAAAGAGTGTTTATCCTTATTAATAAATCGAAATACTTTCATGTAACTCATTCCCCCAGCAAAAAAAGCTTAAGAAATAGAAAGTAGCAGGTATGCAAGCACTTTCCAAAGTGAGGTGTTTGAAGAATTACACTCTAAACAACTTAGATGGCTTTTGTCCTTCAAACAGCTTTTCAAACAAATCTATGTTTTCATTAAATGTTGCCTTCCTTCTTTATGTCTACATGTCCTACTATACAATGACTATTGTGCCCTTTAATGAGCCATAAACACAGAGCTGGAACTAGAAATTTGCTTCTACAAGTGCAAAACCTTGAGCTAAATGAAGATGTTTCTTAGCATACATCTACAAAAAGAAGCTGCAGAAAGGAGTTACTTCTAAGCTTCAATTAACCAGAAAGGAACAATATAAATCTGTTACCCTTCAACTCAAATATTTTTTTTTTATCAACCAGAGCTAAAGAACTTGTAAAGCTAGCAATAAACATAGATCTCTTTGTGCAGATCCTTTTATCCTCTCAGTGGGATATCCAACAGAGGGCATCATCTCACATTAATAGGCAGAGAGCATAACACATCCTAGTGAGCAACCCCTGCTCGTTGCTCTTTCCCAGAAATAAAAGTCTGCAGGGATAATGTGGCAGAAAGCCAAATTTCCAGTCCTCAAAAACACTCTCTGACAGGCATGTACCGTTAGGTAAGAACTTGCTGTAGCTTTTGTTGGATCTAAGACTTTTAAATTCATTCAATACATGCATACTTATAACAAAACTTTCTTCTTTTCTGACTTTGAAGTCGAGAAAAATATGTGCATCCCCACTGCATCTGTGTTTATTTTGAATGCAGACCAAACTCTGCAATAGATCTTACTAGAATAATTCATTGATTCAATATCAGTGGTGCCCAGTTTGCCTTAAGGGTTTCTACGATAAATTAATCTGAATCTGAAAGGTGCTTATCTCCTCAGCATCAAAGTCAACAAAAGTGAGATGGAGCTGTCTAAACAAATGTGCTGTGAGTACAAAGGCTGTTGGGTGTCCCAGGAGTTGTGCACACACACAGGGCTTCTGTGGGATGGTTCAGGGCTTCTGAGTTCCCTGCAGCAGCATTCTGCTTGAGTTTATCCTGCATCTATTTTATTTCTGACCTTCTACAACACTAAGAAATCACGTGAAGATTAAGAACTGTGAGATTGCCTTAAGGGATTGCAAGGAACCGTTCTTGAATTGTTTCAGAGGTTTCTGCTCCTCAGCTGCAAGTGGCAGCCATTCAGCTGAGATCTGGTAACTCACTGATGTGTGTAGTCCAAGTGAGCTGCAGTTTCAAGTAAAACAGATTCAGCTAAGCTAGCACTTGTCTCTGGTCCCTTCGATGAGATAAAACCTAAGAAGCCTAGATCCTGCTGGAATAAAATTCTGCTACTTGTTGGGGCTTCTAAGTGCATCTCCTTCTTTTCTGACTTTTTCTCTTTTTTTTGAAAAAAGTTTTCTCAAGTGGAATTAGCAGTTTCTGTTCTACATTGAGCCTTAAAAGTTAAGCAACCAGTCTAAACTTCATTTTGTTTCTTTAGAGCCTCTTTTTTTTCACAGAACATAATAAAATTATTTTGGCAAGCTTTCTCTGTCTTTTCCTTTTCTTCTCTCTGACTTTTTAAATGAGAAGGGATTATACAGTATCAGAAGAAAACCACATCATAACTACACAACTTAACTTCTCCCAAATACAGCATAAGCATTGAAAAGTTACAGAATAGAAAATAAAAAAGCCTCATGAAAGAAGAAAATAAAGAAAAAAGTTATAAAACTGAACAGTGTCCATTAATTTTATTCAGTGGCCAAAAGCACGAATAAAAATACAGCTGTGAATGTAATGAATAGTTGCTGTTCATATTTAATATATTTCTTCAAGTTTTGTTTTAAAAATACAGAATATTGTTGAAAATTAAAACTGTCTAGTTATAAAACTGTATTTTCATTTTTCATCTAATACTTTTCTATTTTTTTGTCCCTCCTGATTCATTTTTTCCTGGTACCTTTCTAGTTTTTCAGCTCAACCACTATCCTGGCTGGTTTCTTTTGAGATCATCTGTAGAGCCACAAGACATCTGACAAAAACACTTATTTCAGAGTAGCTCCCAAGTACTGCACTGATCAGCTTAAAAAGCATCCTCCTCAAACCTTGAATTAAACTTTAGTGCATGTCTGGGGTACGGAAGCTATATATGGGATATGGTGTTGGTCACACCAACACAGCCTATGTACACAGTGCCTTCAAGCCATAGATGGCCCATTATGGACCCCTGGTTATGTGACTTTTCTGCCTGCAGAGAACAGAATGGCTGTTTGATAGAGCCCTGTTATCATTGTCCAGATACCTTTGCCAAAGTACACAAAAACCTGGAGCATGTCCTGAAATCTGAGTCACCTGCCGGGTGCTTTAAGAAAAAATAGTAATAATCAGATATAAAAATTTGGCAGCAAAACAGTAAAAGTTGCCTTCTCTGTCCTCTCAAAGCATTAGTCTGTAACTGCTTCCACTGGTATTGAAATAGAGCCCTCAGCAGCTGCACTTAGAGCATGAGAAATACCTGACCTGCACCAGCTGATGGATAGGTCACAAAAACAGGGACAGTTCATATCAAACTGTTACCTGGCAGCAGGAGAGCCCAGGGGTAAGCCTGACAAGGAAAGGGCTTCCCAGGTGAGACGTGGCTGTCTTTGTGCTCCTCTGGTGTGATCCACTGAAGTAAATAAACGATCCTGTAAACAAATTTTATTTTAAAGTAGGAGAAATATGTCATGCTCCAATGGCAAATAGCTACCTCAGAGAGGTAACTACATGCTTCATGAGACACATAAAGCTTATTCATAGATTAAAACAATCTAGACTGCTTTGCCATCAGTTCAGTCTCTGTGGATAATGAGGAGAGTGTCATAACAGGCTGTGATGAGCAATGTCTATGTGAGTAAAGACAAAACAGAATTGCCAAATGGTCCTGGCTCTTCCCTCTTGTAAAATTGTCATGACTGATTCCAAAGACGAGGAGAGAGGGAGAAGGAAATAAAACTTTTTGGGCAGCCATTGCTGAGACTACTGTGTCATGGTGCCTGCGAACACATAAATCCAAGGAAGTGGCTGCAGAGCCCCTTGAAGGCAGTTCAGGTGCTGAGAGCATTACTGTGCAGATCCACTGGATGTATTTTTTATGTGCTTTCTTCAAGCAAAAGCTTTAGGATCTCCAACCTGAAAACACTACAAGTATTACCCATCACCTTCACACATTGCCCATCAACTCTCTGCACAGACTGGGGAGAGCAGGGGAACTGAGACACTGAGCAGCCTGGAGATCAAGCAACAGAGACCTCAGCCAAGATCCCTAAAGGACACATTTTAATTGGCTTAAATATTGTTTCAAACAGAATTTAAACCAGAAATTATTTCCTTTAGGGTACAGTATTCACTCTCAGCACAGCCCAGCCACTTTTAAGCATGCTAACAATGTTGCAGACCACAGGAGCCAATGGAATAAGCTGTATTTTCTCATGGGGTCCACAGACTTGACATTGTTGTCTGTGCTAGTGGGGATGAAAGCTTAATTAAAGATCTAATCTGAACTCTGGCAAATGCACTGCATTTGGATTTGAACTACAGCAGATGTGCTTCAGACAAAGGTAGGGAAGGATAAACATTTTCAAGGGGCCCTAAAGCAGCATATTTTGAATGCCGTCAGTGCTGCCTTTGCTGAATACTGAGACTTTTTCATGAAAGTCTATGCAAAACAACACTAAAGGCTCAGTCTTTTTTGAGCATTTATATTACACATATTGCCTTACATCTTGGAAAATCAGCTATTGTGCTGCCACAGTCATACTCCTTAGCCACTTATTTCCCATGGATCTGAAATGAAGCCGAGGGTTAGGTCCAGCCCCACGTGAATAATGGCATTGCTTTAGCAAGGTTGGCACAAAGAGGGGACCATTCCAGCTCCCTGTACAAACAGGAATGCTGCATTCCACAGAATGAGGGAAGCTCCCCTCATTGGAATGCAAGGGTACTTCAAAGGACCCTCTTTAATTTGCAGCTGAGCCTCTGCTGTAGCCTTGTTAAGATCTTCATTAATCAAAATTTGCTACTGCCCTCCCCAGGAGAGAAGGGAGATGACCACTCTGCGGTACTAAAGGAGCAGTTGCAACCTGAATGATGGTGATTTAATGTTGGCAAAAACTTGCTCAGATTCTGGAATCCTAATTCTGAAGTCGTGGCTGTAGCAGGCACAATGATAGATTGGTACAAAACCACCTTAGAAATACCTTTTCAGCTAATTTATACAGAGAATGCAATATTACTGGGCTTGAGAGGTGGGGCAGAGTAACCTCCAAATCTGCTTGAGGCTTCAACCTGCAGCAACACTGAAACAAGCTTGTAAAAATTCAGGTGTCAAAGCAAGTGAAGTGAAGCAGCACATAGCTCCACATGGGTGATGTTAATGTGATCCTGAGGCTGCCAGCAGCCTTCCTTCTCACCACATTACCCCTCAGACCTCATCAGCACCTAGAGCAGAGAAGGACACAGGCAGATCAGTGCACCCTTCTGGAGCTTTGAGCTGGAAACCTCCAACACAGCAGTGTTAACTTAAAGTGCACTAATGCAGACCCAGTCCCACTCTACAGAGAAAATAAAATGAAATATCAAACAGGGGCTGGGAAAAGTGAGTAGCAACTTTGGTGCACTTCATCACATGAGGAGCAGTGGATAAAATATGAGTGTTCATTTAGAATCATTTTATAGCAGGCACACACCTACTTTACCCACTACTGTCGCTCAGGAGACTTTTAATCCTGAGGGTCCTATACCTAAGGAGGAATACTTAAATGCCACATTTCTTTAACATGAGCATGGAAGAGAAGCATGGAGATCTGGCTGCAGATAATATACATAATTAATTAAATCTAAATTAAAGGGGCTCTGGACCCAGATCTTAATCTTCTCTCCACTGGAAGCAGCGCAATAGATACATTTTAATAAAATTAAAGTCACAGGATACTTGTCAATATTATTTGACAATGAAAAACATGCTTGGTAGTTTTATTTTTATGGAGTGTGCTATAATAACATTTTCACTTTGAAAAATTAACAGCCCTCTTCTGAAATGGTTTTCCAGCTGAATACATTGTATGGCAAATATAGGCTGAAGGAAGGACAACTCTTTAAAGGAAATTATACTCCCTCTATTTTTCTCAGACAATATGGATTAATTTAACTGCACTCTACAAAAAGCTATTTGTCCAAATAATGCTTCCAAGAGTGGCCCCTATGTGAATATTGGGTAAACAATGGTTATGATATGCACAAACAAAGTCAGCTGTCAGTTCAAAGGTCAGTATCTCAAAAAAACTGCATTGAGTCTCATACCTCACTGATTGTGCCAGCCAAATATAAAGGTTACAAAGACAGAGTAACTAGATCACAGCTAAAAAATATTATCTCCAACAGACTGGCTTTCTGTAGCACATTACCTGTGTTATTTACATACAGTATGGCATCCATTTCAAACCAGCTTTTATTTCCACTCTGTGACCATTTACAAGTAGGAATTTTCATGGCAGAAGGAGAAAAATCATGATAACTCTCACCATGGCCCATATTGGTTGCATGACCTCTGCCAGGGAGTGCTCTGTCCCAGGGAGCCTGTCCTTTCATTCTGCTCCAGTCAGCATCACTTTTGCTCAGTGGCTTCCATCCACAGAGGTCAGTCTCAAAATCACATAAGGTGTAATTATCTGTGGTAAGAACAACAGCAGAGGATCAATAAGTTAAACTGGATGCAACAGTTTAATGCCACAACTCTGACTGTTTTGTACTTAGATGTATTTAGAGTGTTGAAGAAGCAAAAATATGGTGCAGGTTATTCAGAGGGATAATTAGTTCTGGAGTACAGGTAAGAGGTTGGGCAGGCCCTTCCTTTCTTAATCAAACTCAGAACCATGAAACAAACTGCCTATAAGAGAATACACATAGTAAAGACCAGTGCATAGATTGCTGATGTATTATAAAATAATATTAAATATTTTTAAAGAAGAATTGCACCAGTAATTTAGTTATGAACATGTGAGAAAAATCAAATGCATTTAGGGCTTAAAATATATGGAAAGCAAAGATGAATCAAGCTTTCATTTAATTTATTTTTGAAAATGAGATTTAAATTTATCAATTATTCAGGTTGCCTGGAAATTTTTATTGCAAAGTGAAAGACGACTTTCTCAGTTGGTATGGATTAGACCAATTTAAATTGTATAAAAATTTCACACACTCCTACATTGATTGAGTACAAATAATTATTTTGATAGAAAAGTTTTATACCCAGAGTTTTCTTTCCTGGTCCAGAACAGCTTCCCAAGGTGCTACACTTAACTCCTGGGGTCACTTATTGCAATTGCAACCATTATTTTAGAACTGTATTTGTCACTTTCTGCTCCCACAGCACATTTATCTGGTCATATCAGCCTCAGAAAAGATCATACATATTACTCCAATTTTCAGATTGTACAAAACCAAAATGAAATGCATCTTTCCTTAAGCATCATTGTAGCAAAGCTAAATAGTAAAAGTTTCCCAGAAATATAGAGGTTATTTAAGCAGCTAAATCTTAAGGTAGAAAATAAACCACAAATATGAGTGTCTCTTATCTGGCTTCACCATATACATTAAAATTTGATGGTGCATAGTTTTCTGTTTAGTGCAGCACATTTAGTTTAAAATGAAACTTGGCAAACTTATTTGATTAAATATTCATGCTTTTCACAAGGTATCTTTTTAATTAGACTTCAATTGCTAGTACATTAAGGTTGAACATGCAAATTGATATCCAAGACTAAGCTGTTTTGGTGATTAATACTATATCTAGACATTTTGCTTTCCTTAGCTAAGCAGTCTTGAGAGAACCAATGTGACACAAAAAGACAAACATTCTTTGCTTAAATGTCTCTGTCTCCTGGCCTCCCTAAACCCCACAAAAGGTCTTCTGCATAAACAGCTGACTGCAGTGCCTGCACAGGAATATCCAAAAAGACATCCATATATGACCCTGTAGGCACCAAAGAAAATGAGTTAAAATAATTGTTTAAATATGAAACTAAGATCAAGAGAGTACTAATAACTATTATATTACAGCTCTAAAAGTTATTTAGCATGGAAACATTTTTTAAATTAATGTTGTCTTTTAACTGGAGGCATTTGGGACCAGCTTTTGCACGATCGAAGCCCATCACTGCCCTTGCTGTTCAACAGGAAGAGAGGTGTGGTGAAATCAGCATTTCTCACATTGGTAGCCTGTAGTACAATTCCTTCTAACCCTATAGATATAGAAAGAAATGTATAAATGTATTCAGTCTTTTTAGGCTGAATATATAAGCAGTGGGGGAAAACAAGACATGTGTACATATCAAAACATGATCCCAAATGAAATTGGTTTTGTCCAGTCATTTTTACAAACTTTATTCAAGTCTGAACACAATTATAAAGGTAGCAAGACAATTCATGATGGTGCACTTTGGGGTGTTTTTTTGGTTGATGTTCATGGTTGGGTTTGGTTTTTGTTGATGATGCTTGTTGGTTTGGGTTTTTTTCTTTTGGGTAGTGGAGAGGAAATAGAATATGGCAATGCTCACCACACTTTATAGGCTAAATGGTTTTTTTTAATGCACCTTTCACTTGAAATTTAAAGCTCTAAACAAGCACCCAGTAACGAAGAAACACTGACCAGAGCCAATAACCAAACCCAAGTGTTGCCCCTATATAGTATCTGGAAGCAATACTGCAATTTAAAAGTGTAAATATGTTGTAGAACAGCTACCCTTCAACTTGAGTGAAATGCACTTGTCCAAATAAACAGTCAAACTTAAACTTTATCCCTATTTAATTCTAAAAAATTAAAGGGTACTTGTAAATATTTAATCAAGCTTGAAAGAAAAGTTCAGCACTTTGGCTAAAACCCAAATCCAAGTAAGAGAGTTTTTCAGTGTGTTTTTTCATTCCTCAAACATTAATAAACCTTGAGAAATGTGCCTTTCCTATCAAACATTCAGCATTTTTATCTGAACCTTCAAGGGATTATAGATAATCTTTCACTATCCATAGTACAAAAATGAGTGACTGCACAGCCTATAGTTTTTGAGCAGTCATGCTGCAGTTAAGTTTGAGATAAAACTCTTTTCTGATATATTTTGTCCCTTCCTACTGGAATTCTCAACACCAGAGCTTATGTTTTATATATCACTAGGAAGATTTCAATGGATTCTAACTGCAGATAGGTTTTCGACATTTTCAGTGGAAAATGAGTCAGTTCTCTATTTTAGACCTTTATAATTCAGCAAAACAGAAATGGAAATAGAAAGGAAACAACACTAAGTCAAATTTGGTTTTTTTTTAATTCATGTGAATATATCAGTATGACTTAATTAGTGAAGGAGTAAATTATTACACCATTTCTACAAAATCCAATGATGCAGCCAGGAAAAAAAAACTTGTTCCCCAAAAACGTTTTGAGTTTCAATAATAAGCGTTGGTTACTAAAGCCATAAAATACACTGAAAAGATTTTTCAATGAATACAATCAGTTTTCAACCTATTCAAAAGAAAAAAAACCCAACAACAAAACCAAAACCAACAAAGCACATATTTCAAGAGTACTAGGAGTTGAAATGGAAATACTTTTTCTTTGACTAGCTTTATCTATCCCATCTTCTCATGCTCCTCCCAGGGCAATAACAAAGCAGTTCTGTTAACTAGGCTGGGTTATCAGCCAAGTCATATTGCTTCAGCTTTGCTAGGCTGCAAGAGCATGAAAGTTTTCAATCCTGCTCTGAGAGCTCAAGTAAATGAACACAAATGGGAACGCTCAGCTGGTATATCCATCAGGTTGGTGTTTCCTTGAACAACAGTAGAGAATGAGGAGGGCTGCTCCTCTCATTCAGTATGGCAGCACCTAAGTGTGTTTGGAATTTGGGGTAATAACTATTATTATGAACAAAAACCAAAGAATCTCTTTACCATTAATATTTTGTCATTTCTGGCTAACATTTAACGTCATTTTGTGAAAGTGAAGGGTTACACATATACCTTTTTTTGAGTGCCTGTGCACTTTCCCTACCATTTTGTGATTAATTTTATTTCCCTAGAATTTTTTAAAGGATTCATACAGAAATATCCCAGATGGCCACAGATCATCCAGCCTGAACTTCCTCATGTCATAAGTCATTAGACAGATGACTCATAACTCTCATAGGTGAGGAGGCCTCACATCCTTCTGAAATGACTCAGTTCCCTGGCTTAGGGTTGAGAGGGTTTAAGAGAATCTCATGTCCACCCTTGCTATGCAGAGGTCAGGTTTGCTTGGAGCTGCTCTGGTGAAACACAAAGGGCTGGAGAGTGCTGGTCAGCAGCAAAATCTGTGAAAATAGCATGGGTGTAGCTTCCTGTTCTCCACATGCGCATACGGGATCAATGAGCAGAGACTCACAATTTCAGGCAAATTCAGTGTCACAGGAAATGCACAAATGTTTAGTAAAACTAATGTTTCAGACGAAAAAGTTGTCTTTCCACTTCAGTGTCGAATGGTAATAAAAATATTTGCGTCTGTGCTCACCTGCTGTGGAAGGTTGCAAGAATTTGCAATTGTAAATTGCTATACTGTAAATGAAATGCTGTAAAAGCTACATGTGTTTAAAATTATACAGGTTTTCTTTATTCTACATATTCCATATTCATAAATCACACAAATTCTATGAAAAGCTGAGAATATTTAAGGTAATATCAGAGGTGTTAAATTAAAAGCAGAAGCAGTAAAGATGGCTGTTTTAGGAAAGCTTCTAATTAAGCTAAATGGAAGTGATCCTCTTTCAGAAATACCTGTAGGATGACCCCATCCCACAATGATTTTGAATTTACAGGGATGCTGATGAGCAGGTAATTTCCAGAAACACTACTGCATCAAAGTGTGATATTACCTGAAAATAGCAAGTGCTCCCTAGAGTTGTTTCCAAGCTGCTAGGACTGCTAGCAACTCATTCATTTGTATTTATGGGTTTATAAGTATTGTGAAGGTTATGTATAAATAATGTAAAATAATAATAAGTATAGTGTTTGAAATATTAGTTTTTTGACACAGTATTTACTTCGTTTATATTGGGTGGGAAATAAAGAAAAGGCACCACCATGAAAGAGATCTTTATAGTCCTTTAAATTATCCAAGTCCTGCTTCTCACTTTCTGTTCAAATATATTAACTAGGTTTTCATAATTTTTTATCACTCACTGAAATAAAAAATTTAGAAGTGATCACAAACAAGAGCTGTCAGAAAAGACATAATGAAAATGCAGAATTTAATAATAAAATCTGTACTTTCATAACTTATCACTCCATTAGATTCATAGATTTTAACAACTCACATAAAGATGGTTACTCATATGCATATGTTTCCTAGACAATTTCCTGATTTTTGAGACTTTTAAGTCTCCTAGACTTAAATATATCTTTATATTAATGAGCAGAGATTAAACAGAAAGATTAGGAAGAGTTACAAAATATTTATGTGTTTGTTCTTGTAGTAAATTGTGTTATTATAACACTACCCATGTCAAGTCAACATGATCAAAAAGAAACATTATTTTTAAATTCCTTATTATTAAGAAAAAAAGAAATTCTTAAAGGAGGGGAATCCTTCACATTAAGTATCAGCTCTCTGCCATTGTTTTTGCTCAATAGGAGATCTGTCAGCTCTTTCAGTACCTGAGAACACTTCAACAAAGGAAACTACTGAGGATGTGCCCAAGGATAGATGCTAAAAGGCCTAATAAAGGCTAAAACATGCATCTCTGTACCAGATAGGAAATTTTACTGAAAATCAATATGAATGAATATAGTGAACTCTAAACATCATGGAGGACAATATCAAGGTCTTGTGGAAAATTGATATAATGGGAATAAAAGAACAAAAGACAAAAATAAATAAGAACTTTTTTCTTTACACCTTTTTTTCTCAATACTGTGGAAAGTGTCTAAAAGATGAATCCTCTAAGCTGACTAAACTCCCGAGTAGCTATATTCCATTAGGGCCATCTTTCCTGAAAAGTAGTGTGGGAAGCATGCAAGACCATATTATCCATTAAAATGGGCAAACTTTAACAATAGCTATTGTTATTTTAAAGATGGCACATTTTTGTGTCCTCTTTCTCAGCCAGTAGTCAGAGAAATAAGCAACTACTATTGGCACTTATACTCCAGAAAATAACCTGTTTCCACCCTCTTTTTGGGGGATGAATATACTTTTGTGCACTGCTTCAATGAAATGATACCTCTTCAAACTGTGAATATCTCAACACATAGTTAAGCAAGAAACACCCATTCCTCAGTTTCAACTGAGTGTCATATTTTCTTTAATTTGAAGAGAGTTAGTGGAGAACCAGTGCCAGTAGAAAAACCAAAGTTAATTGCAGAAGCAGCAGCAGAGAATGGAGCACTAGGCAGAGATTTTGAAGAACATTTTGCACTGATTGTGGCTCTCATCATTCCCTGTTCCAGCACCATAACTCTGGAGATTCCACAAAGGACTGTGTTGAGACCATCGGGTCATTCTGACTTTTTCTTCTTTGCCAAATCTCCGTTTTTCTGACCCACCAACATCACCACGACAGAGGAAATAGTCCCAAAGATTCTACTGTGATCTTTAAAAGATTGACCAGATCTAGGTAATTTTTAATCTTTTGTTTACCTAACTTAAATGTCCAGTGTCTGAGGCACAGGCCTGTAAGTGTTTGGAGTTATCTTAATTTTCATCTTGTGTACTATGATTAGAAGCTCCCTTCAACTGCAACAATTATTTTTCATGATCCTTTGAAATCTTTTTTTTTTTTTTTATTTCCAGTTGCTCTTCACCGCAATGAAGAAAATTCTTTTTCATTGTTATGAAGTGGGATCGCTAAATTGCTGAGAAATAAAGTCCAGCTTTGAAAATACAATTCACTTCCATTCCATTCCTCCCAAAGAACTTACAAGGACTCTCCACACTCCTACCTGTGGAGGTAGGACAGACACAGAGACATAGACACAGCATAGGGGTCAAGCCTTGTAAAAATCAAAAAGAGCTCTCAGAGAGGGAGCCCTTACAGACTTTAATGTTTGCTTAGATTCTACCCACACATAAAACAGAATATACCTTCCTATTTAAAATGTTATTTCAGCATTTGCACATATTACTTGTTTCAGAGATAGTTCCCATATGGTTATTTAAGTAATTGAAAAAAATTAAGGATTCTGATTGTGAGTTAAAAAAATGACATGCAGTCACAATTATTTTCTGAAGTCTCATCGAGGAATTAGAAAATAAAATATTATCAGTGTTTTTAATCCTGCTACCTTGAGCTGTACACAAAATTTTAATTGGCACCTCCCAGCAGCAATATATTTCATCACTGGTATCTTAAATATGTGCACATGTTTTAGGTTAAACACATATTTAAGTGTTACTACCACAGGCAAACATACATACTTATGCATGCCCTATAGTATAAATTTTAGAAGCGATAGGGTCCCTAAAGATATTTTCACTTGGACATCTAAAATTACTTAGAATTATTATAGACATTTTTCAGTAATTTTAATTATTTTCTTTTTACTCTTGATTGTACAGTAGAAACTGTGGCTTCTAAACAAACTTACATTCAGCTGCAAATATAATGGAGATGCAGCTTCTGAACTACATTTCTGTGGTGATTTGTATCATAGTGCAAATATAATGTCACTTAATGCATTTTCTGACAGTAATTCACAAAGAGTCTAAATTAGAAAACTGTTCAGAAAACAAATCCCAAGGCAGATTTCATTCCCTTGCAAATAAGGGTTATAAAAGTGGTATACAGGGAATATATTTAAGCAAAAACACAGTAAATGTTGTATTTTAGCCGGTTATTAAATAAATTACCAGCTGTATCTAAAATGATGAGGCGAGACAGAGGAACACATAGCAATGGAAAGAAGAAAATGCTTTTTTTTAACCTGTATGCCATTAAATATTCTGGGGAAAAGAAGCCGTAGAAATTTAAAATATTTTTCGAGGGATTTGTTGAAGGGAATGTTTAGCTTCCACAGCACTGCTCAGCAGGCTGCCCCCCTAAAGCAATGGGGTTCACTCACAGCAGCTGGCTGGGTCCTCATCGCTGCCACCAGGGCAGTTCTGGTGGGAGTCACAGGCTGCTCCAGGGGCCACAGGCTGCCCATCCCTGCAGGGGCGTTCCTCCCGGGAGCACAAACCTGCTGGCTCTGAGGGTGCAGCATCCAGGAGCTGGATGCCACTCAGGCAGATGAAACCTGCCCTGCTCTGCAGTGCTCCTTTAAACACAAGCTGTCAACAAAATATTTGTGTTAACAGAGAATGGAGTGAAACTGATTTTTATTTACACAAAAAAAAGTTCTAGGTGTAAAAAGTGCTTCATCATTTCCATTGCAAAACTGTCATAAATTTCAAACCAGAATTGGAAGTTTTGTATGGCTATCTCAGGTTGAAATTATGGAAAATTTTAAGTTGAACTTTGAAGAAAGAATTTGAATAATATGCAAGAATTAAGTTTAAAAGAAAAAAAGTCTATTTTAAAGAAAAACTTCTACTCTCATAAACCTTTAGCTAAAAATTAATAATGCCCCTGTATTTTAGAAACGTGTCCTGACATTTAATATCCTAAAGACTCCATCTCCCTTCCTGAAGTGTCTTCGAAAGCTCATTTTGCAGATCCCCAAGAGAACATTTCCGTTTTTAGGTGTGTAAATTGGGCTGGGGACTCTCCTCAGACACCAGTTGGCATAGCAGAGTTTAACAATTGATAACTGTTTCATCACATAAAACAAAATGGATGCACTCAGCCTCTGCTGGGGGATTGGTCCCTGCCTGCTTGCAATCCTGGAACTGTTCTGCGCACAGGATTGGAGGTGGCTGATTTGCTTAGGTCAAACCTTTCTAGGAACCATGCCAATGTTTTAATTATTTGGACAATCACATGCCAATCCTGAGCCTGTGCCTTCACCCTGCTTATTTTACTGCTATTGACATGGACACAGAGATTCAAGGAGCATTTCTCTCTTCCCTTGCTCTGAGCAGATTTAGCACAAGCTGATTTATAGCAATGAAATTCCAGAAGAGCATCTGTTGCTCCTGGGCACGGTGCAGCCCAGCTCTGCTGGCTCTCAGAGCAATGAAATTATCCCATTTGTGCTCTCAAGGTTTCTTTTACCTGAGTTAGGGCAGTGAGCAGGAGGAAGAAAGCTTGGATTAACCAAAGATTAGGAGAGCAATAAAAGAAAACACTGAGAAAAAAAGAGCAGGAGTTGGAAGAATAAATAAAAATGGATTTGTGGGTTTTCTCAGACTGGGACATGACCAAAGTGTGAGTCAGAAAGTAGTTTTGTGCAAGGGTCAGAAAGCACTGTGTTGAAGTATCTGACTAAACAGAAAGAAACTGGAACAGATCTGATTTGGGGCATAAGCAGAAGGGTCTAGCACACTCCCCAAAGCCTGGCAATTAGGTTGGAGTGAAATCTCAAGAGGGATTTTTCTTTCTAAAACATGAGTTATGTATGTCATTGTCTTCCACTAGAGAAAATTTCTTCAAAATGACAAAAGTCATCTAATGCTTCCATGCTCTCTCTATCAGTTCAAAAAACAGAATGCTGTGCTGAAAATATAAAATAAGCACAAATATTAAAATAGTATGTTTCCTTCCCTAAGTGCAAGGGATCCTTGCAGTTTTTGTACAAAAATACACAGTTTTGGCTTCCTACTTATATACATACAACCTAAGCAGATGTTTATTTTTAGATACTACAGATAAGTTAATTACACATCTGCTTGTTTATTCAAAATTATCCTCGTGGGAAAAGGAGAGACAGGCAACAACACACCCTTAGAACCTACTAGCTTAATGAAATGCATTCATTCTAACATCTGTCAAAACATCAATTCCTGCAGTGGGTTTAGTTTTTGTCCTTTCATAGAGATTATATTTTCAGCTGACTGCTGAAGCAGTACAATATGATGGTTACTTACAGAAGTACAAAAAATTGTAAATGGAAAGTTACTTAAAATGGAAACGCGTAAATTAACATAAAAATTAAGTAGCTGCAATTTAGCATTTATCTTTTTTGTCTGAATTTTCAAGGAAAAGCTATCTTCCCAAATAGTGGTTTACATAATTTCACTGAAGTTCCACAAAGATCATTTACATCATCTCACTTAACAGTATAAATACATTTAAATGAGTTGGTAATTCCTGAGTTGGCCTCAGATGACTAATTAGAATCAGATGAGATTTTTATTGATTTTCTTGCATGTTATTCAAATGCAGCAGCTTCTGTATGTCATGTTTGTGTAGATATTTTATTGAGATACAGCCAGAGATTTACTCATATTGAAGCAATGGAAAAATAGCAAGACATTCAATATACACACCATTTAAACAATTTTTTAGGCTTTCTAGATGATTTACAAACAGCAAAGTAAACCATCTTCAAAAATTGAGCACATGCCTTTTTCATTCATACCTTTATATTTTGTAGCCCTGTTGGTAGCTGTATATTCACTTTGACCCATTCCTTCTTAGTCATGGTGTTGCTTTCCCACAAGACATGCTCCTCCTGTAAAATGTAGAAAACAATGTTATAAAGATAATTTTTGTTCCTCCAGAAGTTATTGAGGCCATTTTTCGTCCTCCATCTTTTCATCTCCCAGCCAAACAACCACCATATACAAAGTTGCTCTGTGTGAAAAAATAGTTTCTCATACTCATTTGCAATCTTTGCACTGAGGTCAAATGAAGAGAGGGGAAATAACACATGTTTTTTGTGACTAAACAGACTAATAATATAATTATCAGGAGTTGAGTTGGTGGAATTAACATTAATTAATATGTAAATTAAGCCATGTTATTGCTGAATTTAACAATATGTTTCCATGGTGTTCTCTACATAAGCTTCCTTTTCATAAATAACTGCTTATATTATGTTGTGTAATTAATTATATTTCGTTCTCTTGGAACTGAAGTTTGGGTCTGCCAGAATTACCCAATCAATTAAGCTAATTTTTTTTAAAAAAATCTGTAAAGCAAGCACACAGAGTAACACCTAACAACTTTTACTCATGAACTGAATTACCTTAATCCTCCCATTTTAATTCCACCTCTTAAGGGTAACAGGAAGAGTGCTACATTTGGTAAGGCTCCCTTTATGCAGCCTTTTTGATTCAATAATCTGGTAAAAGTATCTCACACTCATTTTGCTTCTGGTCATTGTCCTGCTTGCAACATACTGATGCATAAGGGAGAGAAGGCAGAAATTTGAACTTTATATACCCACACAAAATCTTTTCAAGAAGCAGTTTCAAAATAGAGCAAAACCAAAAAGACAGAAAAAACCTGCAGGAAAAGTTTAGACTATACATACAAACACACTCAGTATTTAAAATATCAAATATTGAGACTCCTTTTAGGAAGCTGCAAAGTATGGGTCATACCTTTTCCACCAAGGATATTACAGAATTAGTGGCAGTTCAGAAAAAGATGCAAAGCAGGATAAGAGAAATGGAGAGTCTCTTGTATGACGAGAAATTGAAAGTATAAAAACAATTTATCTTACAGGAGATTAATAAAAGGAGTTATGATAGGCATGTGAAATGTTATCAGTACTATAGACAAGGACAGTTATCTTTTTTCCTGTTTTATAATATAAAGAGAGGAGAAATGTGCTGCCTACTGCTTGATAGGCTGTGAGCCAGCAGAAGGACATTGGAATTATTTGTGATGTACAGACAATTAGTGCTCTTTTCTTACCAAGGCCATTCTGATATATTAGCAAAGCTGGAAGATTAAATCCCCATTGAACATGTGTTCAAAGATCACAAAAAAAAAAAAAAAAGAAAAGGAATTTTGGATAACTGCAAGCCAAGGCCAAGGCAACACACTAATTTCAAACACTCAATGACAGAAGAGATCAAATTGGATAACACACATGGCATACTTGATTTTAGAAATAAAAGTCAGCTGTGAGTTTCTACATTACTATAGGATGTATTTGTTCAGTTCTTTACATGACATATTCAGTAAAAGTCTTTCAATATTGAGGACACATCATTCTGTGTAAAACTTGCTTCATTTTACTAAATAATTCAGCTTCTAAAGGAAATCTTTCAGCCTAATCATATCTTAGGCACATATGAGATACAGAAAAGGATATACTAAGAACCATACTGCATGGAAGGTTAAAACCATAGCCTGTGGTTAAATTTCTGCTTTTATTTAACATGCTCCCTCCCCACCTGCATGTACAAACCCTTCAAACACATTTGTATATCTTTTGGGAAGCACTGTATTTGCTGAGTATTTGACTGGATGCACCTTGATACTACAATTTTGCTCACATTCAGGTAACAGCTTGGAAACCCAGCCCCATGACCATTTTTCTCCCAAGCTAATTTTACTACAGCAGGAGTAAATAGCTTGTAGCAGTAAACTTGAGTTTTCTGTTCAGTAGCCAGACCTTCTGAGATTTTATTTACACTGAAAGCTGTAAATCTCCTCAGATGAAAGAGTATTTTAAGCAGATTTTACCCTGTGATTTTATACAGCTCTAAAATGTCAACAATATCTTTTCCCTTCCGCACTTGTAGTATTTGTAGTACAAATACTACAAGTACTTGTAGTATTCGCCCTGCTCGTTCTATTCTTTCACCTCTTTGCTACAAATGGGTTAACTCCTTGAGCACATTCCTTGTGTCACTAGTCTTCTTTCAAAATATGGAAGGTGTTTCTTTTCCAGTACTTTCCTTCAAGATTTATTTTGGTGATGCAGGGAAGCGGTTGCTCAAGACAACTTTTCTCTATTCCCCCTTACTGTGATTTATTACTATCAATAAACAACCTTTTGTAAAGCTAAAATGGGCAAGAATTGCTACTTTTCCCCACAATGTTTTTTTTTTCTGACATAATGCTGCTCAGATTTGAAGGATGGAAGAGAAATTCCAACTTTTTATAAAGGTCTCCATCTATAAAATATTTTTATCTTTTTTTTTTGACATTTCTCTATCAATACCTGCAGTGCTGTGCAACTGCATCCGTTATTTTGTCCCTACTTCTCTTCTCAGAGAGTAATTTGCAACAAAAGCTTATTTTTACCCCCACAATGATTAATCAACTTTACCTTCTGCAGAGGAGTGTACTCACATGACTTTTGCAAGTCATGTTGAACACACAGAAAAATTTTAGTGCATTAGGATATAGGTATACTTGCATGTATTAGCATTAGTTGAAATTATCTTTTCTTGCTTAATTTCTGGATTTTTCAAAGCCATAAAAGATGAAAAGATTAAGGCAATAAAAGGAAGATAAATAAGCCCATTACTTAAAGGGAGCAACAAACAAGTAATGAACAGCAAGTGATAGACTCCACATGATATTATTTGGTTTCCATTTCTACTGAAAATATTAAAATTTATCTGTCAGCTAATAGACAGTTAATTTTGCTAATTGAATGTACAGACTGAGGAATGAGTTGCTGGAGAGCAGAGCCATGGAAATGGACCTGGGGGTCCTGGTCCATGGCAAGTTGAACCTGAGCCAGGAGGGCCAGCCCTGTTCTGGGGGGCATCAGGCACAGCATGGCCAGCAGGGCAAGGGAGGGATTGTCCTGCTCTGCTCTGCTCTGCTCTGGGGCAGCCTCATCTCAAGTGCTGGGGGCAGTTTTGGATGCCACAATACAAAAAAGACATTAAACTGTCAGAGTGTCCAAAGGAGGGCCATGAGGATGGTGAAGGACATTGAGGGGAAGCCGTGTGAGGAGCAGCAGAGGTCTCTTGGGTTGTTCACCTTGGGGGAGACTAAGGGAAAACATCATTGGAGTCTACAACTTCCTCATGAGGGGAGGAGAAGGATCAGACACTGGTCTCTTTGTGGTGACCAGTGACAGGACCTGAGGGAATGGCCTGAGGTTGTGTCAGGGGAGGTTTAGGTTGCATATTAGATAAATGTTCTTCACCCTGAGTGGGGTTGGGCACTGGAACAGCTCCCCAGGGAAGTGGTCACAGCTCCAAACCTGACAGAGCTCAAGAAGAATTTAGATAATGCTCTCAGGTACAGGTGTGACACTTGGGGTGTCTTGTGCAGGGCCAGGAGCTGGACTTCAATGATGATAGTGTGTACCTTCCAACTTAGGACATTCTGTGATTCTGTGAACATTTTATGTTAGTTGAACAGTTAATACTGCTAAATGGGAATTGAAATATAGACCAGAATAGACAAATAATGTTAAAAATACATATAAGCCCTAAAATGAATGGAATCACAAGCTTTTAACTAAAGGTTGCATACTGGAAGGAATATTTTATTATCAACAGCAAGCTCTGAGAACCTGAGAAGAATGTGTGGGAAACCAGACAACTGGGAGAACAAAGGACATCTATGGCAGCTAAGGGATAAGTAGAGTATGCAATTATAGCCAAGATGCAGAACAACTCTTAAGACTTTGGAACAAATTGCTAGCAACCTTGTAAGCACCTAGAGAATTAGAAACTGAGAAACCCATATGTGCTGCTTCTGATGAGGAGCAAGTTGTGTTTTGCAGTGTAATATTTTTTTTCATCATAAATAGACTTGAAAATTTAGTTACTTCACTTTATTAAGGTTTTTAAACAATCTGATAAACCACATGCTTAAAAAAATGTGGTGATTAGGTGTAATGAAATTACTGTAAAATGTGTGTGCAAATAGAAATGTGAGCTTATTTCAAAGAGGAGATATCAATAGTTTTCTATTAAACTAAAAGAAAATTATAATAAAGTTCTGCATAGGTCTGTTCCAGAACCTGATATAATTATAGTGCTGACTAACTGATTGGAGAGTCAGATGAAAAGTAAATTTTAAAATAACATAGAAAATACTGTACTGGGAGGAATTGCAAGCACTGTGAAGGACAACATTTGCATTTAAAATCATCTCAGCATACAGAAACCAGTTTCCAAACCAATAAGGCAAAGTTCAAATATATAGGAGTCACAATAATGAAAGAAAAATCAAATAGTTAAATGCAGTAGTTTTTAATGAAGAACAGTTTGGCAAGCCAGCAAGAAAAGAGGAAAAGCTGCAGATTATCATGGACTGCAAAGTAAATGTGAGTAAACAACAGGTTACTGTTGACAAAATAGTCTGTTTTCCTTATCCTTCTTCATACCCTAGAGCAATTTAAATTCCCTGTCTTACACTTGATACCACAATATCTATATCAGAAAATATGTTCACTCATCTTTGCTCTCTCTCTTGAAAGAGTGAGGAAGGCCAGGGATAAATTTACAACATCTTCATCACTTGCCTCTAAGAACAGTTCTGAAACTGTACATTGGGTATAATCCAGTCCCAGAGCGTTGGGCCTGTCAGTGCTGGGATTTAAAAGAGTTATTCAAAGACAAGAGGTTTTGATCAATAAATATAGTGATAGGATGTGCAGGAAACTGCGAGGTGCACACAGTTGAGAGGCTGTTTTGAATGGCAGCTTCCAGGACAGTGGCTCTGTTTTCTTCCAGGGTCAGAATAAGCACTCAGCCCTCACTTCTGGTTCTTAATATTGGCTAGTTTTGACAATTCATTTGTCTTTCATAAACAACCTAATTATTCAGTAGCAAAATGTGAAAAAGCCAACTCTCCCTTCATTTCAGTTAAAGAAGTCTTAAACATGAGTCTGTATGTTGTTTTATTTTTCCTGAAACTACCAGCAGAAGCTTATGTTCCTGAAGATTTTTCTGGCAAAGTTTTCAGTATGAGTGACTCACACCATCTTTAAATAAGTCTGTGTGCAATAAATACACCTCTGATTTCTGAATTTCTGATTTCTGAAGGAGAAATTCAATGACTAAAACATAGAAGGGCAAAGAGAATCTGTGGAAACAGAGGGGACTGATGTAATAAATGCTGGAAAATGTTCTTCTAATGAGCATGTAAGGACCACTTTATCAATTAATTCAATTTAGGTTCTCAGTTCTATGGGAACTCATATGTCAGTTCTCTTATGGTTTTCACTTACATAATTTGCTCTGTTTTCAGGGAAAAACAACTCTTGGATTGGGTCCATTGATGCTACTTAGGTGAACTACTGAAATCAATATTCCTATTCTGTCTCAAGGTTGCTGAGAGTGTCATACCTGGGGATTTTTTGGCAAGTTCTAAGGCACAAAAATCCATGCATTCTGACCAGGACACTGATTATGTTACAATTCCCTGACACAGTCATAGAAAAATACAACTATTGGCTTTTATAAATGAAACATGAGCAAAAGCCTGGAGTTGTTTTCATGAATATTCAAAGACATAACCAGAAAGAAATAAATTGTTTCCATTACCTGTCCTAATTTTAAGACCTTTTGATTATGTTATACTTAGGGGTTTTTTGCTTTTAATCTTTGTGAATGAAATGGATCCAGTATTTAAATATGTATATTGTTGGGTGATAAGAATTCACCTCCAGCACCAAGATATGAGAGCCATTAACTGAGTGAGAGCAGCTCTACTGATCTTGCTTTCATGAAGTACCAGTGCAAAGCATCAATACTAACCTATCAAACCAGACTTCCAAAAGAGAACATCCTAGTAGTAGCAAGTCTCACAAGGTAGGGGAGGTAATAAAGATGGAAATAGCTACCAATGCTCAACTGACATGTGTGCTTCATTCTGGCAGGGCTCTTTTATTGACTAATAGGTAGAAGAATAGGAAAAATACTGATCTAACACTTGGGCTAAGCAAAGCAGGTGTTTAATTAAGAACTTTACAGCTATCCTGTTTTTTAATATTTCTCCATAGACAAAAGCACCTATTTTCTTAATTCCATAACAGGAAGAAGGCTTGAAAAGCTGTAACTATAGATTTCCCCCCTGAAATCTGCAATTGATTTAATTCTGTAATAGCTGGGTTTGTCCTTGAAGTCTTATTGCAGAACATTCACCCATCAAATCAGTTCATTGCTGAGATGGTGAACACTCAGGCTTTGCAATTGCACAGACCAGTGGAATTACTGGAAAACCAGTAACCAAGTGAGTTAGTGCACAAACAGACTCGGGGACAGGCATGCAGCAGCAGGTGTGTCCTGCATTTTGTCTGGTGACACCTGGACTGCCACACCTTTACCTTTTGGAAATGAACACTTTTCTGCTTACCTGGTTCATAATCAGTACTGCCTTGAGAACACTGCTATCTGCCATGGAGTAATGAAAGTGAAAATGGCAATTCTTGCTGGAGCAATGACACATGGAGCTGTTTAGATGGGCCCTTTCATATAATGCCTTGTCATTAGCTTCTAACCACTCAAAATGGCCTGAAATAAAAAGAAAAGGACATAAAGGTCACTTCTTCACAAAGCTTTTTTTCCCCAGTTGTTAAAAATAAGGACTAGTCTCATGTAATTCCACCAAAGACCCATTCCAGCAAGAATTAAATCTGATCATCATGCTGATGATGTGACATGGATATCATCTATTTCCTATTAAATAGATAAATATATATATATTCATTTTATTCACAGATAGCCCCAGCAACCATGAATTACATCAGTTGATAGTATCTCAAGTTTTAATTGGCATGCTTAAACCTGCAAGAAGTCCCAGCTCAGCCTCCTTACATTTACAACCATTCAATATGTAATGACAAATATATGTGCAAACTGGGCTTTCTTCCCACTGTGGTTTTCAGGAAATATGCTTTTCACAGCAATGCTTAAAAAACAGCCAAAGAAATAAAGGTCATCTGCACCACTGCTGCAAGAAGCAGTCACATCTCCACCATGTAATCAAGGTCTTTACTCCTCAGACAGAACTTCTGCAACAAAACATTGGAAGCATATTGTCTTTCCATGTGAAGCAGAAAAGCAATTTATGCTCTGCTTGACCTACTGGCCCTTATAAAAGCATTCCTACAGAGATCAAAGGAGTTCTCCATCCCCTCAACAGCATCTATTAGTTTTCAGAAATAAAAAGGCTAAATATTTTTTACTAAATATATCAGCTCTTTCTCCTGCTTCCTGAGTCACTGAATATTTTGCTGCCTTCTGCAGCAACTATTAAAATAATAAACAAGGTCTGATTAAAGGTTTTAAGTCTGCAGTTTCTATGTTTATTTCTTTAAATAAAACTTAACTCAAATGCAAATGTTACACAATCTCAGGGTGAAGGAAGAAAGTGTCATTTCACCAAAAAAAAAGCTCATTTTAATAAAAAACTTCTATAAACATTCTTTTCCTTTTGTTGCTTGTTTACTCTTGTGTTAGGCAATATTTACACTGTCATATATTCTTGAAATTTCCTTGGAGTTGAGCTTACAACTTCATGCCACAGCAACTAACTTTTATATAGGAAAATATTGTAGATTAAACCCAGATTTCTCTTTCACAGACATGAACAAGGCATCTACAATTTTATGACTGCTATCTTGTGCTGAAGAGAAATATGCAACACTTGAAGGTATTCTACCAGTTGTTTATCTAACTTCAGAGTTCTCTGATGCCATTATAAAACCAACCAATATTATTATCTGAGCCCAGTGATAATTAACATTATTTCCTCTCTTTCCTTTCAAGAACTTGAATCTTTAAAAGCAGGGTAAAGAGGAGTTGACATGATGTTTTGACAAAAAAGCAAGTGCTGTGCTCTAGATAGACCAAAGTCCTATGGAGCATCCAGAATGAGCCTGTATCCAAAATAACAGGCTTACTCTACTTTAGGAATGCATTTTGTGAAAGTATTGTGATTGCTTCTGCTTAATCCAATGTAAAAAACATAAACTCTGGAAAATATGATGGCCTATATGAAGCATACATGAAAAAATAAAAGCAACAAAAAAGTACTTTCTGAACACTACTACAGGGGAATATGAAACCTCTGTAAGAACTTTTGAGACCAGAGAAATTAAGAGGAAAAATTATAGATAAATTGCCTACAATACAAAACTAGAGGAGCAAAGCAATAAAGAAACAAAGAAAAAAGGTCTTCCAAGGACAGAAAGTATTTTATTTAATTTAGGGATACCAGCAAGGGAGGATTATTCAAAGGCTGTAAGAAATATTTTCTTTATAAATAGAATTGTTTATAGTCATAGTCTTCCTATAGTAGTTATAGTCTTTATAATTTTATTTCTTAACTCTCTTCTATTTATAGAAGTAAAAGCTTTGATCAAAATCATAATATAAAACTAAGTCAAGCTCTATTTGCATTGCAAGTTTGAGCCCTCAAGCATGGTATTTTTGCAGTTTGCATACCATGTCTTTAGTTTATAGAACTTTTTTTATATTCAACCTCTTCATTTATGTCTCAACACATCTGCATGAATAGAAAATACTGAATGTATTGAGAAGTCAGCAATCACAGTTCAGATTTTTCAATACCTTTTCAATACCTTTCAATGCTAATGATGAATTGAATTCTGTAGTTGTTTTTCTCTATGACTTAGAAGCACAGGGAGTTCTCCTAAGCAGTGGGCGAAGTTCAGCCTACTCAGCTGCCTGTGCATATCCATACAAAAATGCCCAAGCACCTCTGCAGGAAATATTTCCAAATATATTCTCTTTCCATAGACAGTGCAGTAATACATTCCTGTAAAAGCCCTTACAGAATTTCAATATCTTTTGTGTTCTCAAGATTGCCCTAAAAGGAAAATCCATACCAATTACCAGCCCTTAAGGTGTCATGTTAAGGTGTGGCACAGATACAATGACTTTCAGGGAGGTTTTTCAAATAAAATCAAATTAAAAGTCTCTTTTTTTGTGGAAAAAAGAGGGGAAACTGGAAGATTATATGAGTCTTCTCTTCACATTTAAGGGGGAAAAAAAATCTGCTTTACTCTGTGCTTTTCATTATGCATACCTGCAAAAATTAGTTTCAACAGAGTGTATACACTCAGGTACTTTTCCTTGCTATTCAATAATAATTTGACTTATGGCTACTAGAATTTATTGAAATGCATACTAATTTTTTTAATAAAACAATATCTAATATTCATTCAGCTTCTACCAGTGAGATGTGCTCCATTTCTGTGGGTTCAAAGTTCAAGCAGTAATCCCCACAATATCAGTTCTTCAAAGCTGCACCACAAACTGTACTATTACAACTAGCAGCACTTGACCCCTCTGAAGGCAGCCTCAGTACACAAGGCAAACACTTAGCAGGCAAGACAATTCCATCTCACAATTGAACACTCAGAGATTTACATCATTAAGCTTTCAAAAACCTTTCCCATACACCCATAGAGACATAATACATAGTGACTTCAAAAACAAGTGATGCTCTTTGCTTCTTAAAATTGCATCTGGACTAACTTATTCATTTTAAAGGTAGGACACAATTTTCCAGAATAATTGTTTATTTACATTTGCCCTAATAAAAGGTTTAAAATGAAGTTCCAGTCTGTATGCTCAAGCAGAATAGTGCTGCACAAGTCAAATTGCCAAGCATCAAAATCAAAACAAAACAGAAAAACACACACAAAAGGGCTGGGGCATAGATGAATTTTATTTGATTTAATTTAATTTCACCAAATTCTTGCACAGATCTCATAAAAAACAATAAACTGGAAAATAAATTAGCTAGTAGTTTGTAATAGAATTCTTGTGTTAATATATTTCATGAATACCTGAAAAAAAATCATTAATTCTTAAAATAAAATATTTATGTCTTACCCAGAAGGAGTGTTCATGATGTCCTTATTAAACAGCCAGAACAAAACCTAATTTACATACAAAATATATACAAGTACTTTTCGTAGTTTCCTTCTGTTTTGGCATTGAGGCACCATCTTGCCATAAAAAGTGCTATATTCTTCATGAGAGCTAGTAATTTTGAGTCAGATTAAATGCCCACCTTCAGTATTGTTGCTGGAATCCTCCAGGAAGGAACAGGAGACAATCGTGTGCCCAGCTTGAAGCCGTGCCCCCTGAGCAGGCTCAGCTGCCTGGTCTGAGTGCCACTCACACAAGCCAAGCTCAAAAATGGAAATCTGCGGTACTAAAAGACAAACAATCACTTCTTAAGAAGTCATTCTTTATGAGACTATTCCCAATTAGAAATCTATGCTTATTAAACTCCTTAGCAACATTTCTGCTTCTTCAAAAGGTTGCTTCAAAAGCCCTGTGTATCTCTGATTGCTGCCCTTCACTTCAGCCTGCCACCTTCAAATATTCTAAGAAATCATTCCCTCAAGACAGATGCTTCTTTGAAAGCAATGGAGTGCTATTTATGTTAGCCAGTCATCACAACCTTCATGAATTCAATTCTGCAGAGAGAGTTGCCAGGTAACATAAAAACTGCCATGTAATAATAAGAAATACCTATTTACTTTTCTAGGTGATAGATACAGAAAAATCACTTTTAACAGGTTAAACTCAGCAGCATCTCCACAATACTTGTAAGAGAATACTTCTTTTTAGAGACAGAAAGGTTCTGAATGCATCACCACATATTTTAGAGGGCTTTTAACAGTATGCCTGACTAATCTATCTGCCTCAGGATTTTAAGCAGGATTGCACTGTGACAATGGAAGTTCCACTTCTTAATGTTATTGCAGGGGAAAGGTAATCTCCTGGTTAAGTCATATTATTAAATAGCAGTCAGGATATCTCAGAGAAAACACAGAGATTCCTAAATGTATGGAAAAAACAGTTTCAGGTTAGTTCACATAGATGTTACTGTCTCCTTCATCTGAGAGGCATTGTATTATTTTCATTACTGACACTTCAGTGAAATGGGCTGTCCAGGCAGTGCTGCAAACCTTTCATTTCTTCCTCGTTCTAGTGCTGAATAAATGTGTGCTGTTTTCAGACCACATGTATTGTGTGAGAAAGAGCTTGTCAAAACCTTGTATCCCACAGAAAATGCAAAACTCCACAAGGGTCTGGAAAAGGATGGATCTTGTCAAATTTCAACATTTGCAAATTCTTTCAAAAGGAATCAAGATCTTCATTTAACACTTTTGAAGTATTGACACAAAACATTTTGAGTCAGTCTGTGGGTTTTTTCTTTAATTTAGTTTATATATTTTGAGGGGGTTTTTGTTTCATCAAAATACTCATTTTCTAGCTCTTAATGCCACAGCATGTCAGACAATAGTAAGATTAGTATTTTGGATTTTCTGACTCCCATCCCTGTAGCAGTTCATCTCAAATACCTGCTTCTGCAATATTAAAGGCTACATCTCTGCAGGATTAGAATTAACTAAGGAATTAAGTTTAAGATTTTGTCAGTTGAAGTATTCATATTGTATTTTTGTCAAAATTTATACATTATAAGTAATACATAAATGATTACTTCAGTTTTCCTGAAAAAAAACCCATATATTTGCAGTGAGGCTTTGTCACTTCTGCATTACAAGTGACTTAAGGAGGACAAAAGCCTCATTCTCCCTTACAGAATTCCACTTTCATGCCTTGGAGCTCTTTGCTTTCATCTCTATATAGAGATCAGAAGGACACATAGTGGAGTTCTTCACATACATAATTTTTTGGACATTGAGAGAGAATTCTGCAGAGCAGACGCTTGGATAAGAATATGAAGCCTTTGAACAGAAGGTCTACTAAAGGCATAATTAAAGGAGATTTTGCATTATGTGTGTTTCAGAAAATAACTTCATATTTTCTATTTCACAGCCAAAGTTTTTTTTCTTTAGCTCATACTCAAGCGTATGATAAAGAGCTGTGGGTGTTTTGAGTGATAACAAACTATATGGCAGCTGTTGGGGAAACTACAAACTGTAGAGTATCTTAAATTGCTATACTGATGATAGGGTTTTAGTTACATTTTTTTTCAATGCATGAAGTTTAGTCTGTAGCAGAACCGGACAACAGACTGAAGTGGGGCAGTTTGGGAGACAGGGGAGAGATAGAAGTGAAGAAAGAACCTAATGCATAATGAGATTACTTTTATATTTAAGCAGCACAGTTTGCATCAAGAAACTCCTGAAAGCACAAAAATTTAAGATATTTTACTCACAACTCTAAAATCATAGCCATGCTAATGAATACAAATGCCTAGGTAATCTCTTTTGTGTATTTGTACTGGGAATAAAAATCATGAGGAATACATTTAAAATTCAAGTTTTAACTAGGGGTTTCATGAAATTAAAGTGGTCTTCATTAAAAGTCTACTTTTCCAGACGTTCCATAAGGACTAGAGAAAAAATTATTTCAAATTCGACCAACCATTAGTCTGACCTTTTGTTTTAATTATTGGAAAATGTTCAGTAGTAACATTTCTCTTTCAGGGAGAAAATTAAGATTCTTTGACCCTGTTTTTTGGCTGCTGTGAGCCATTTAGATGTCACCTAATGAAGTTGACTTCTCCTAATGAGGAAACACAGGATAAGAACTGGCTCTTATTAGAATATACCTGAGGCATTGAACAGCGCAGCAGCTCAATCTGTGAGGCACAGCATGGAGTTCAACAGCTGCCATGTAAGGTAAGTTTAACACCTGGATTTATAAGATATGGTGAAAACATATATCAGTTTCCTTTTTTTCCTCTTCCATCTCTTTGAGACAGTGTTTCATCTCATGGCTGAGTTAATTTGGTTGGATTTTTTTTTTAGAAGAACTTTGTTAAAAACTCAATGTATTTTTACAAACAGAACTCCCACAGCAACTGGTTAAACAAGTACCTATGTAGAATTATAGAAATCTAAATATGCCTGCTGGCATCATTAAATTAGGGTCTGTATCTTGCTCTTAATGTGATCTGCTTGAAATTGCTTAGCACTCTTACAGATTGATACCCACGTGCATCTCTTTTCAATAGTATTTTCCTACAGGGAAATCTAGAGAGCATTATTTAGGATTATGGTACACACAAAACCAACCATGTAACCTAGCTTAGTTTGTGTCAAACACTGCTTTTAATATCTCAAGTTAAGTTTAAAGTCTTAACACTCTGTGCCCAGGCCAAGAGTAAAAGAAAGAAAAACGAAGGAGGTGCTTTGAATCAGAGCTGCACTCACCTGAGGATGTGGCAGAGGTGCCAGAGGGCAATACTCTAGTGTAACACAGGGCAGCAAGCAACTTAATTTATGCTAGGATGGGTAGCACTTCTTTTCCATGAAAATACATTGGGTTGAAAAGGGAAATAGGAAATGTTTTGCTGCAGAATCCTGACACGCAGGGATGGTCTGACTGCAGAGGTGACCAGCCTGACATTACAGCTCTTGGATGTAGCAGAGCAGAACAGCATAACCCCACTGCAGAGCTGAGGATCAGGACCTCCTTGCATTTAGAAATACACGAGTACCTTGGGAATCTTCCTAGTCAGCTCCAAAGCTTTGCCTGAGCTGGCTGAACACATCAATTCTTCAGCCAAAGCCAGAAGATCTTTTTTACCCACTGAGCCCTACATTTATAATGTATCAGATTTATTAAAGTATTGTCTTTTTTTGCAATTGTGTTTACATGTGAAAAGGCAGATGATTGTTTAGGGAAATGAAAATGAGCCAAATGAAACCACTTACAGAGTTAAAAAGCCTTTGAATAGCAAAACAATTCCATTGTCATATCTCTTCTAATCCAAGGAAAAGATTAAATGTAAAATGACCTGGCTCCTTAAAAACAGGTATTCTTACCATGTGCTATAGAACATCCTTCACTGAAGGTGATATCATCAATGGCAACACTTTCGCCTTGTCTCTGGGTCTCCACCATCGCCGAAAAGATAACCTAAAGGGATTAACAGCAGATCAACAAGAGACAGAGTTTATCAGTGTCACAGACAAAACAGAAAAACCACACAATATATGCCAGTCAAGTCCATGGAGTATCTATTGGAAATACGACAAATCTAATCACACATTTAACAATTTTGGAGGGTTATCATCCTGGCTTTTTGACATATCTGTGGCTTTTTCACCTGAGCACAAGTAAGTAGTCCAATCATTTAACTCAAGATTAAGGTAGAATTTAACAGGAAGGATCTGAAAATCACAATAAAATGCCTTAAAATCTAAGCAAGGATCATGACAGCTAAAGAATAGAGCACAAAGGATTTTTTGTTTTGTCAAGCCATTATTCCACCAGAGACTGAAAATATGAATATTTTCTTGATGATTTCAGCGTTTCTCAAAAACCTGGAAAAAAGTCAGAGCTATAAACCCCATTATTCAGAAGCCTTTCATCACATTTTAGTAAAAGAAATCTTGAGAAGTACTTGGTTGACAGCTATTCTGCTCTAATATTACAACAATGGGGGTTTTTTTACCCCCATCAAAGTTTTCTGTACACAAAAAGTTACAAATATTTTACTTTTCCATCTTAAGGGCAGATTTCAATCCACATTTGTAAATGCACAGACTATTACACATTTTCTGCAGTGGTGTACAAGGGAACTGACTGATCAATAGCAGTCCTTGGGAAAGCACAACAAAAACATACCAATCAAAACAACCCAACAAAATCAATCTTATGAATTATGTTCCTTAAAATATTCCCTAGCCACATCTTGGGATGAAGCAGTTCCAGGATTTTCCAGAGTCCTAGAGGCAGAATCTACCTAGAGGTACATTCTAGCTCTCATTAAGGAATTCACAGTGTTAGCAATAATTTTTCAAGCATTACCTTGAGAGTTCAGCAACAATATTGTGCCTATTTTAACAGATTGATGCAGAAAACACATAAATTACCAAGAACTGAGTTTTCCACTGTACAAGATGACACAGCTTATCCAATGATATGACCTTTATGTCATAAATTGGATTTTTTTTGAGAGGTGTAATCTTTTGTCTTTTGTTTCTTTTACTGAATCTGCAGTTGGCTTGCACAAGAATGGTAGCCATACCACATTCAAAAATATGTTAATGTGAAGGAAATGCAGCTTCTTTGAAATTTGCTCATTTGATTTGTTTCAGAAAACAGTATTTTGAATTCTTGAATTCTGCTGCAATATAGGCAGGTTAGGTGTACTTTCATGACATCACCACAAGGAAAAATAAGTTCCTAAAACAATATAATGCACTATTTTATAATTAGTAACACCAGAAATATTATTTGACATCAAGGATTTGACAGATATTTTACCTTTGCACAGTGATGCTTCATTTTGAATTCAAATTTTATTTATAATTAACTTCATTTAAAATATATATCTACTTATAGCTTGCATTTGGGGTTTCATAGTCAGATTTTATTATATAGTGAGAAAAAGTGGTTTAGACAATCACTAAAGAGGGACTAGTTTACTTTGCTGGAGCAAAATCAGAGGCTGCTTCAAGTTCATATTCCATCAGAGCACACAAATCTCTGTGAACCTGTTTCCTCAAAACTCATTAACAGTCTCTCAACTTCCCCACTTCCAGAAGATAATATTACTGGATGCCTCCAGATGCTCTTGTGTTTAAAAAAGATTATCCAGGCATTGTCTGGCGCAGACACCCAGCTAACCTTCCCTAAGTTCATTCCAATAATAACCAAAGTGACTCACACCCAAATTAACTCCAGAAAGGAGCCATTCCGTTTTCCTTCTCACACAAAGTCTAGAGCTCTTTAAGCTCACAATTTGGTAACAAAAAAAAAGCCTTTGTGGCACTATTTGCTCATAGCTGCAATGATATTTATCTATGCAATATCTGTGAGCACCAGATCAAATGAACATTGCAGCTCCACTGGTGGCATGGAAGGTGCCGTGGGACTGCATGGGATCAAACACGAGCTGGGCTGGCCCCACAGCGCAGCCACAGGAGCAGATTGCAGCACAGCTCAAAGCATGAGGTGAAACAGGAATCAAGCATAAAGACAGAAATTAACCCCAAACCTAGAACCCTTTGCCTTAATGAAGTCTCGGAGACAGATATTTGTCCTCAGTAAATCAGAGCAAAAGTAGCTTGGAGAGAATACCATTATAGAGTTCTCCAAAACTCAGCCAAAACAGGCATACTGAGCTTTCTGCTTGTTCAGTAGTTAAACCACTGGCAATCTCTGCATCTCAGAACTCCATAAAATGGAGATTTTTAAATGCCAAACTAAGTTCTGTCTTCCATAAATATAATCTAGACTCTTAGTAGGAAGAGACATAAGTGTTAAACAGTCGACATCAAAATGAGTGAAGAAAATAAGCAGTGGAGATTAAGAGGTAGATTTTAACTAAAATCTCACTTCAAATGTATTTTTAAAATTGAAAAAATTGCTAAAGCACCGTATTTCAAAGTGATTTGTACATCCAAATAAAAATTATTCTTCTCCCATCATTTTTTGCCCCATAGAAACATTAATAATCAAAACTTTATCTTGAAAAATGCCACAGCTATCCCTGTAAGCTTCTCATATAAAACAAGTGCAAAAGGGCAAGTGAATTGCATTCACTTGTATGACAGTGATATCTTGCAAGTTGTCACTGGAGCAAAATGTGCAAACAGAAGAAAATTTGCTCAGCTTCAGACTGTAGGTTTTGAGAGGTTCTGAGCTGTGTTTCTTAAGTCAATAGTAATGATTACTGCAGTAAGTTTGACACCAGCTTCTGTACTCTGCCCATCAGTTCGCTTGATAGAGGCCAAAGGATAACCAGGTTTGCAAGCAGTAATCTAATTAGGATTGGACCTAGCAATTCAGAGGAAGTAGATGCCATATTATATTAGCCATTCCCAGACTAATTCAGCTTTCCAAGTAATGCAAATGATGAAAAAATAAATCTAGAAGGAAGCCCTTCCAATACAACCTCAGATTGCTGTGCATACACTCTTATCAGGTAGAGGCAAGTTACTGATCAATAACAATGTATATATTTGTGTGAGTTGGGTACAGGTATTTTGCAATATACATTCTCAGAAGAGTTGAGCAGGCCAGTATTACTTCAAAAATCAAGATCCTGTTGGATGCTTTAGCACAATATGGAAGCCAAGTAATTATGGTACTCATTTGGTTTATGGAAACGAGGTTGAGCTGCAATGCCTTCAGGTTTGCATGCTAAGCAACTTCACAGTAACTGCTGTAGCAGGAAAGGCCTCTCATTTTCTTCTCTGTTCCCCACTTTCTCTCCAGTATTGGGCATAGCAGTGAGTGTAGCATAGCAGTGAGTGTACATCACCCACAATATTATAGCCCTAAGTTACATTTACTGTGCTAATGTTTCTTGTAAATGCACATGCAAAAACATTTAAATAGCCTATGACATTTGCATTGCTTTTCACTAGCTTTGAGCAAAATTAAACCATTTGCATGTGTTCTGTGACAAAGGCTCAAAGCTGCAATTAATAGTTAAGTACAGAGTTTGTCATCTGCAATACCACTATAAAACAGTATCTCATAGTATAAAATGCAGGTTCCTATATAAATGAAACCTTGAGCTTGTCAGTCCAGTTAGACTGAGGCTAAGAGAATACTGTACTGAAAGTTAAGATCAGAAGTATCTCACTTCTATGGGCTAGTAGATAATTTATGGCTCAGTGAGACTGTTTTATTTAAGACACATGCACAGTTTATGCAAATTTTGGTGTCAGTGTCAACATCATTAAGAGTTAAGAACAAGCTGTATTTGTTAATGCAAACTGTGATCTCCAAAATGGCTTTTTTCTATTTACCTCATGATAGTGCCTTCTTTTCAATTACAAAATATTTAATGCTGACCTATTAAAAAACCCCACCATTTATAAACCATTTAAGAAGTGTCCTTCAGAGTAACCTCAATTTACTAACCTCAAACTTTTCAGTGCTATTGACTGTAATGGTATTTACGTTCCACTGGTTTCGTAGCTCTCCTGAAACTTGCCAAATGTTTGTAACAGTATCTTCAGAGAGCTTTTGAAGCCCCACCATTAATGTTCTGCTCATTTGACCGACCCAATAATGGAATCTAATCTAGGAAAAAGAAGAAGGTCTGATTATTCCAGGGAAATACTATGGCAAATAGTGTAATACAAAGAATGTGCATCAAAATACCTGGCAAAGGTGTTCTTCATCAGTTGGAAGGAAAACACTTGTCCTTAAAGCTGCAGAAGAGGACTGCATTTCAGAGGACAATGAGAGGAAATAAGCTATTAAAAGGAATAAAAATAGAAAACTTAGAAGCATGGAAAAAAAACAACAATAAAACAAGGAGAGCAATATGCACAGGTATAAATTACTAACCAAAAAGCCAACTGGAATTGTTTCCCCAGAAAAGATTAATAGCACTTGTAGCCATTGTGATACAAGCTTTTTTCGGTATTCAATATTGTCACGGTGTTACGCCATGTTCCAGCTAAAATTTTAAGCGGGATTCCAAAACATTTCATGCGGCGATATCTTGAATAGTCAGCATTTTGGGACAAAGTGAGACTAACTCAGAAAGCTGATCCAAAGACTTTAAGCTCCAATGATTGAGTACCTAGTCATAATATATTTAATGCCCAAATGTAAACAACAAGATACATTTATCATAGCATTTCAGGTCTTTGAGGAGGTGGTGGAACATGGGAGAGAAAACTGTGGTGTTTTATAAGTTGAAAACTGGTGGTGTCTGGGTTCTGGCTGCTCAGAAAATTGCCGTGAGAGAAAGATGAGGCATCCCTGTATATTCCCAATAAAAAAAGCTATCTAAGTAATTTCAAAGCTACCATTAGAGATGCCATTATTATCCATTTACAAAACAAGTCCTTGAAAGCGTAACAGCTCAATAGAAGCCAGTGAACTATGGTTGTTGCCATGCCCTTTGACTGATTGTGTCTCTTCCTGACAATATTGTTTCAGATACCATGACAGATGGAAGGCAACCACTCTATTTCAGGATATCAAATACTGTAAGTCAAAATTTTGCCCTTCCTGAACACAAAGATTCCATAGATGTTAGATGCTAAGGATGCAAGATGAAAAATAAAGCATAGAAAAAGACTGGAACTATTTTTAATCCTTTTTGTTCCTTTCTCTTCTCTTCCCCTTTCCAAACTCCAAACAATGCCAAGTAACTTGTCCTCTGACATTTACACGAAAGGAGGAAGATGAAGGAGAAAAAGGCCAAGCAGGACTAAAGGAAAAAAAAAAGTCCTAAGAATAAAGATTAATACATTCACCAAATACCAGAGGATAGACCAAAACATCTAACTCCTGAATTTATTAAACCACCCACCTTGACCTTTCTTCCTTGTGTGGAACTGGAGAGCCCCTGATGAAGCTGCACCAGCCCAGCTCAGGGCTGGAGCCAGCTGAGCAATCCCCCACAGAGGAGCATTTTGCAGCCTGCTACAGGGCAATGGCCTTGCTGCCCCCAGGTTTTGGACCTTTCCTGACTGCTCAGGCAGCGCTTTCAGAGTTGCCAGCTGCAAGGGCATTGCTCCTGCCCACAGCAGATGGCTTGGTGTCTCTGCAGAGCCCTGTCCCTGACTCCAATCTGTTCCACTGGATGCTAGCTTCCATGAAAATTTGAAATTTTTTCTTTTAGTTCTCTAAAGATGGATGTGTCTAAGAGTAAAAAATTTATTTTTCACCTGCCACTGGAATTTAAAGTTTTACACAGATAGGGAAGAAATACTAATTTTAAGAAATCCTTTGAACAGACATTTCACATTACACCTCTGCATAAATAGTTTCATCTAGTAAAATCAGGTTGTGGGGTTTTGGGGTGTTCTTTTAAAGTGGTTGTCACTGTTTTGTTCAATTACTTTTTCAGTGAAAGAAAAAGGATCTATGAGAGACAGACCTAAAGAAATATTTTGTGTTCTAGTAAATGGTTGCATAAATCTTCAAAGGAGTTAAATTTACTTTGCTTTCCTGATAATGTGTGTGTTTTATCCTGATGGCAGGAAGTCTTCCTTTTAACACTCTACCATAGGGCATACTCTGCTCAGTTGTCATGATAAAGAATAATTTCTGAGTTTTAAGCAGGAACCAACATAAAGCTGATTACATAGTCTGTTGAGTCACCAGCAGTGGGAAAACTCAACTCACTGCCATAAAAAGATAAATATTTCCTAGGCAATTAGAATCAGCATTTAGAAAATGAAAGTGCAGTTTAGCCATTCTCCAGGTAGAAAAATAGAAGCAAATTAATACAATGCATTTAAATCTCCTTAGCTATTCAGTTCACCAGTGTGAGAATGTAGCCTCTCAGAAAGCTGAATAGCTACAAGCATTTGAGCTTCCTGCTACCCGAATAAAATAATTTAGATTAACATGACCACTGCACAATTCAGACCTGGCAGATACAACAGTGACTGAAGGGCCAAAACAAGTAAATGTGAACAATAAGGGTGACTGAACAGTTTGCTGCAACAAGCAAACACTTCAGGTCAGGATTTTCAATGTTTTGCTGGCTTTGGCTGTCTGTACAAGTTACATTTTCCCTTCCCCACAAGTTTTTATTGATTATTAGTGTATCTTTCTGGTGTTTGCTACATCCTGATGTGGTGTGTACTACCAATCATCCACAAATTCTAGAAACTTTATGGCAAGACTGTTGCCTGGCTAACCTATCTTGATTCTAGCCAAGAGTTTACCGTATTTGTATTCCATGGTACTTATGGGGTTTTTTTAATGTGTTTTGCAATGAGAAAAGCTTTATTATTTTAAGCTATTTCAAAACTTGCATACTCGAGAAAAAGCTTGTGTTTATGAAAAAGGTTTGGTAGCTGCTCACATTTTTGTGCCAACATTGGTTTAAATCAACATTTATTTAACAGGAACCTTATTTTTGGAAGAGGAATACACACAGCAGGATGTGCCTCTGAGATACACACAAGCAAAAACTGAAGTTACTAAAAGCACATCACATACAAAAAATTTCCTAATTGCAGAGTACCATGAGAATTGTCCACCGTGAAATGAGAAATTGCAGTAAAACCTAGAATGGGGTTTTGGTTTCGGTTTTCTTCAATAAAAAAATTTAAATTTGGGTTTCATTTGCATCTGCTGATTTTGAAGCAAGTTTTCCATACATTCCCCTAGAAACCACCAATTAATACTCATTCTTATTGGGAACTTCTACCTGTTTGGTGGCTCATGCAATGTGTAGGAGATGCTGCTTTAGAACAGTGCAGATTTCCACACTCCCAGATCAACATAGTTTGGGAATGGGGTGCAAAGCACCTGGGCTAATCACAGCAACACCTGCATCCCACGTAGGATTCTCTTGTATGTCCTCCAAGGCATGCCTGCATTCATGTGCTCACCATGAGGGCTTCCAAAGCACCGCTTGTGCCCAGCAGGGATGAGAGGGTGTGGGTGGAAATGAAGGGAAAGAGATTAACCGAAAATAAGAGAAATAAACAGATACTGTATTACAGTATATATCACAGAAGAAAAAGCAGGGTAATTTGGCCATAGGACAAATATAAAGGGTTTATTTTGTCTGAAGACAGAGAAATTGAATGAATTACTTAATTGAGAGACACTCTTCAAGGTAAAGTAGAATTGTAAGAAGATTTAGGAAGAAGCTGCCTCAAAAAACAGGCTATCAAAGCTTATCCTGTCTCCAAATACAAAGTCCTCTTTCAAAATATTTGGAGTAGTAATATTAGCCACAGGTGATAGATACACACACTTCAGGCATTTTCCAGTCCAAGAAAACCTGAAAATATGTCTCAAATTTTATAAACTTTGCAATCATCAAGACTGAATTAATCACCTAATATCTCCAAAACAAGTAAAGATCACTCTGGTAGGTAAACACATCTTTTAAAACTGATTACTTGCTCCTCTATAATAACAAGAATTGCTTACTGAAATACTGTCTTTCTCCTCCCTTTTCCCCCTGGAATTCTGGGTTATTTTAATTGCAATCACCTTAAAGACACCTCAAAAGAAACAAGTGCTCAGGAAACGTGACAGAATATAATTGACCAATCAAGAAATTAACAAAATTTAGCAAATTAAGTAGAAAACTACATAATGTGTAAGAAGCCATGGTTTCCCCAAAGACCATGAGAAATCCTACCACTCTCATTCCCATTGTGGTCAGAGTATGGGGGTCCCATCCCAGATCGACCATTTCTTCTTATCCAGCCAGGCTGTAAGTTGAATTCAGGAAGAAATTTGCATAGATTGGCTTCAAAATCACACTTGTTCCAGGAGGAACCTGGATTGAAGCAAACAAACAAAAATTTGAAAGCTTAAAAACAGAAGCAAAGGGATTTTTTTTTTCACCATCACTTGCTGTTTAGTTGACATACAGAAACACTCTGAACAGTGTTTCTGGGGAAAAATTGAGAAACACCAGAATGTTTAAATCATGGACAAAGAGAAACAGTGCAGTGGAAGAGAGACAACTGAGAGCGAACACTGGGAAAAAAGCCTCAAACAAACAAGTCCTTCCTTCATCGAATGAAATCCAAACTCATCCATTTATATTTTTTTACTGTATGTTCTTTTCATTACAAATATGTGTGTAGTTACCTTTTTGTAGAAAAATCTCCAAGCTACTATAGTTTATATGAAAAGATTATTCTTAAAACAACGTGAAATTATTTGCAACAGCATTTTATAGTACAGTATTCCAGAATACTAGAATTCTGATGCAAATTTACTCAGAGAATAGCAGTTAAATTCACTCTCACCACTTAGGTCAATGCCTTACAGGAAATAGCACCAATTATATTTGTAACCAAAGCATGTGACAAAGATTAAGCTAGGATAATCAGTTGCTAATCAGTTCATGAATTCAAGGAAATTGCCACCATTGTCTAGACAAAAAAAAAAAAAAAAGTTGCAGCTTATACCTTGGTGTAGGTATTTTATATTAAATCTGAATTCTATCAAACAAGTTTCCCACAAATTAAGGAAAAAAGTATTACTTGCTGAATCTTCATTGAATTTGGATGAGGAAACACTTGTTTTGTAATGTAGCATCCATATGAAGACTCATGAGAGTCTTGCATTTCACAAATGTTGAAAAAGAAGAAAAGCATGAAAAACCAAACTGAAGCTAGAATAAACTTTTCTTTAAAAAATGAAGAGGGTAAAAAAACAAACAAACAAACAAAAAAAATTACTAAACATTTTTCAACATAAAAACATGCCCCCTAGTTCTCTCTTCTGTCACATTCGGTTACCAAACTATCACACTTCTGCTAAGCCCACCAGACTCACCTTGTTTGTCATCCCTGCTGTCCCCACAGCAGCTGGTGGAGATGCACACTTCTCCAGGTGCAGCAGAAGAGCCATCCCCACGCTGGCACCCACCTGCTGCGGATGGCTGAGTGTCCACTGGAGCAAAGCAACACAGCACACAGACAGATAGGAGTCTGTTCATGGGCTGTGCTACCATCCGAGCCTTCACTTGGAAAATAATCACTGAAACTGCCTAGTACTGGTCATGAAGTGCCTTTTCCCAAGCTGTGTTTACACACATCTCTCTGGAAGATGCTTTTAGAACCTTTTTCTTAATCTGCAGCTTACAGGAAGTCACTGGTTCTGCAAAGAAGCGACTTTCAACCTGGTGTGTCTTAGGATAATATTTAACTGGATATATCATCTTATGACTAAAAAATATTGGCACATGCTATGGAAGTCAACTGTGTATCATTAACTTACTGATTGGATTTATTGCTCAGTGGTTTGAAAATATATTAGATAAGAAAACAACAGGAAAACAGGGTAGAATTACTAAGTGACCGACATCTACAAAGATCTCTATTTGCTCAGAAGGAGTTGACAAATGTTTACAAAATGTATGAAAAGTTTGTACATCAAATGTAAAAACAGTTGAGAAATTCAAATTTCAATTGATTTTGCATTAAAGAGATTGCAAATTAGTGCACTGATTTCTGTCTCTTGTAGGAGGATGTTTTAGTGTCAGCTTTCACAGTGTTTCAATGGTTCACCAAATCACAGTGGTGCTGGCCACACCTTTAGACCAATGACTCAAGAACCTTCAAATGCAGAAGTGGACATAGAGATCCAAACAATCAAAAGAGCCAGCCTTGTGAGAGAATATTGAATCAAACTTTTTCATTCAGCCTAGCATCACATGAAATCAGGGAAATTTTTTAGTGAAGTAGCTAAAACACTTTAGATGCCCCAAACCCAGGGATGGAGTGCCAGTAGGAAAATTGCAAAATTTGCAAGGCAAATTATGGTGAGAACTAGACAAAATAAATCTGGCACTCAGGTAAGTATGGCACTCCTTTAATAGGAATAGTGGGATGAAAAAGAATTCCCAAGTGGCAGCTTGTAACAAGTAACTGATGCCAGCAGGTCTGGAGATTCTGTCACCTACAAATTCACAAAATCAAGTCAGGGGACTGCACATCCCACCAGGCATAACTCTGATCTGCCTGTTAGCCCTGGTGAGCAGAAATAAGACAAGATATATCTCTGTAACTAAAGTATGCTGATTGGAATGCACAAGTGCCACAGTATCTGTAAAGAGAAATATGCAAACTCTGCCTGCAGGGGAACAAATCATTTGTATGTTCTGCCGAACTGTATTTTCCTAATGTAAGAAATCTCTTGTCAGGAAACAAAGACTACTGCTCCGACATCACCTGAAGGCAAGAAGTGCAAAGTCTGATGCAACTTCCTATTATCTCCAACACCAGAGGCAGGCACATATTTATTGTGACAAAGGTTCCTGTTCTGCCTAGAAAGCATTTTCCAGCTCATTTGGTTCAACTCCACCCTTTTCATCATTATTTCTGTGCACATTGTTTTAGCTGTTTTATTTTAATGCTTTGTCCTCAGGCCATAGAGCTGTTTGGAAAACTTCCTGATAAAAAGCAGAGCTGTGATTAAATTAATTAAGAATTCATTTATATATATATATATATATATATTCCTCAAGAATGCATATCATTGAATTGTTTTTTTCCAGTCTGTAAGTCCAGATTAGACTAGAAGCTTATACTAAAAAAAAAAACAAACATCAGAAACCAGAACACCCTATGCCATATATTTTCACATTACTAACTTTGTAAAAGCTTAAATTTTTCTGCTATTCAGCTGCTTTCAACTAATTTTAGCCAACATACAATATTTTATCTTATTTCTTTTTTCCTTTATATCTTCCTAAACTCCCCTCACACTGATAAGCATCACAATACCAGGATTTCCCTGTCTTTCAGCTTTCTTTCATTTTATAAAAACTCCTACTGCATTTTTCCTAACACTTGTACTGCTATGCCTGTGGTATAAATCTGTATACAAGTATTCTGAGTCAAAGGGTAATTTTTACAGGAACTGGTTTCCATTTCCAGCTTAATATGCTCTAGAACATTCACAACAAGCAAATTTGCATAGCCCAAACAAGTCAAAACCACAATAAAATCTGTTATAAGTGGAAATAAATGAAAAATATATCAAATTTCAGAAATATTTGGGGTGTAATCCATGGATCTTTAGTGAATAAGGGACAAATATTTCAGTGAAGGTCTAACAGAAAGTACAAAACCAAAGAAAAGGTGTCTCTTTTACTTTTTTGGGAAGTGTTTGTACATATAGGGAGAGTTTCTTGATGAGTGCAACAGTTCAGCCCTCTTGTCAACTAAGAATAAGAACAACAAAGGTTTTTATATTTCTGAGCATCATATAGAAATGAACAAAAAGATGACTTAGAAGCAAAGGACTTTCAGGAACTGCAAAAGGACAAATACTTTAAGTACTGAACTGGAAGCACCCTGAAAAACATAAAGGAGGCAGAGAGGGAAAAGTATAAACTAGCAAAAAATAGGCAGGATGTCAAGAAAAGAAGAAGACGGGCACTAATCAAAGGGTATTTTTTAAAGCACTAGAGAAATATTGCAGAGAAAATGAAGACTGAAAGGAAAGCAAGCAAAGCCAGACAAAATTATTTTAGTAAATTATTTTATGTATTTTTTTGAAAGGAAAGTTAAAATAGAAAACTGCTTGAATTTATATCAAAGCTGGATTTTTCTGGCTTACCCTAATTCAATTAATTTAAGGCAAGACAAAACACATTTCACTTAAGTGAAAAAGATTGCCTGCTCAGCCTTCAACTCAAGTAAATCCATTTAAAAAGTTTCAGATACGAAATCTAGGTTGGAAAAGGTAAGTCCTAAAAAGAAGCCCAAACACGCTCTGAAACAGGACCAGAAAGATTTTGCGTTTTTGAGACCATTTTTCGTGTGAACAGAAAGTTATTTGCTCAAGCATAAAATGGATTGCAGTTAGCAGTTCTCCTTTAGGTTTTTGTAGAGCTGGTTATTATCAGCAATGAAACAGAGGAAAGAACTAAAAAGCTGGGATATGAGCTTCACCATCTGAAAACATGTTCAAATTTTGCCTCAAATACTAACATTCTTTCAGGGAAAAGTCTTCTAGAGTAGAATAAAGTCACCCTTTCAGAGTAATCCAAATTTCATTAGGTTTACTATAACTTTAAAATGGCAAACTTATGATCTTCTGCTTTTTTTTTTTTCTTTAATTTGATCAGACTGGGGAGCAGTACTGTGCCAGTGTATGAATCTTTAACATATCTCTCCTTTTCTACTAATTCAAAGTTTTAGTAAAAATTGTTAATTTTAGCAAAATCCTCCAAAATCTTTTATGCAAAAGCAATTTTAGCTGACTTTTAATAAAATCACCAAAGCTGTATTTTTTAAATAATTCCCAAAAATTCAGACAAGCCTTCGTTTTGAGAGACTCTTACTAAAAATACACTACTCATATTATCATATCACAATTCTAATTTTAAATTGTGAAATTTAAAATTGTGAAATTGTAACTGAAAGACTTCTGTACAGAAGCAGAAAATCAAGCAATCACTATTACCCCAAACTGATCCATTTTTAACAAGAATTGACAGAATTCTTTACTTTGATGTGAAAGGCGATAATTGCACAGCATCTGTTTTCAGTTAAGTGGCACTAATTCAATAGTTATCTGATAGAATAACTATTGAGGACTAAGATATTCATATATTTGAATAAAAATATTCTGGGCAAGTGTTCTTACCACTCACGTCCATTTGCTAAAAGAAATCAGTGAAAGCAATTGAGAGGTCAAAATCAAACTTAATGCATTGATCAGTGTGCATTATGAGCACCATAGTTACAACTAATAAAGTAAAAAAATCCAGTGTTAGGAAAAGGTGTGATATTGAATATTTTATTAAGGTGTGAACTGGATATTATCAGGTTGAAGTCCTAGATTGTTACAGACTGAAAAAATACTACATTTTGGGAAACAATTTGGGAGCATCTTTTCTATCTTTTTAATGGATAAAATTCAAGAGAAAATCACAGGTGGTGATAAAGAGAAAGGAGAGAAAATATTCAGTAGAAGATAAAATAATCCCTATGTGTACCACATACTGCAGATTATCTCTGCACTAGAGTTTGGAAAAAAAAATGTATTTCAATTCTGAACTGTCAAGAGCTGTTGAGAGCTTCTTTCTCTACACTGCAATGTAAGAAAGGGGGAAAAAATTTCCAAAAGTGGCTCTTAGTCCTATAATTTTCCTATTAGAAAGCAAAATTATTAATTGGCATAAACTCTGATCAGCTAGAAGCATTTCTACCTCCTGCCTGCTATGTACTTCTTCAGAGAAATAAGAATGGAATAAAGATTTTCTCAGCCTTTGCTTTGGTCTCAGCAGACTGAAGACTTCCAACAGGTTTCAGCACATCCTGCTCCTTTTCTTCTATCACATCATTCTACCAAGCACTTTTGTTCTGTCCTCTCCTATGAGCAGCTCCCTGGTCCCTGCAAGGGAAGAGCAAGTGGCATCATCTCACAGGAGAGTGAAACCCACGAGGCAGAGGCCTGATGCATTATTGGTGTGAGCTGTTACATCCCATGGCTCGATGTGTTTTGTGTTTAACTCAAAATAGCTCCAGACTGGTCCCATGGAAGAAACACCCACCAGTGGCCAAGGTCAGGGTGTGCTCCCAGAGCTCATCCTCTGCCCTGCTCCAGGTCACACAGTGTGCAGGCGTTGTTGGAACATTTCCTTCAATAGTGCAGCCCTCATTGGAACCAAAATTTAAACATATTAAGCATGCTTAGCAACACTTGGAACAAAAGCTGGCCTTCCCTTCATCCTCAAGGAACATAAATATGTTGCAGCATGCATCCCTGCTGGGTAAATAATTGGCATTGAGTCTATGATTCTAGAAGGCTGATCAATCACTTTATTACACTATAGTTATTAAGAAACTCAGCACCCTTACAGACAGTCTGATACAGCCAGACCAGCTTAGTCAAATAATTAAAACACCATCACCATTAACTAATTAAGAAATCACCCTTTAGTAAACAAATCTCTATAATGCATTCTACATGTTCACAACATCAAGTACAGTAAGTGAAGATAAAAATTGTTCATCATTCTTTTCTCTGATCTTCTCACAGCCTTCTCCAGGACAATGCCTGGGAAAGTTGTACCTATCATTCTCTGTGGCCAGAGAGCTGCTACCACATAAATAGAACTAGCTTTCTTTCAAATTTGGAGAAAAAATGGGTATTGTAAAAATTAAACCTGAACCAAATGAAACAGTTCTTCTGTCCATCTCAACTCCTCTATCCTGACCTTTGTTGCCAGAGACTGTATAGCAACCAAAGGCATTACAGGTAGCAGAGGCAGACAAACACCCTCGCCGGGCAAACCACCCAAAAAACTCTTATCTCTGAGTGAAACAAGTCCTTTAGAGGTGGTTTTTAACAGAAAAAAAAAAATTCACCCTTCAGTATCTCTTCTAAGTATGCAAGTGAGGGCAAATAAATCCTTCCAATGGTCTGTCTGCTTCTGTCATACATAACATTAGTTAGAAAAAGATAAGGGACAAATCTAGAAAAAAGCAATATCCCTGGGCTCACGTCCCACAACTGCAGCTAAATCAGCACAGCCCAGGTTTGTGTCTCCAGCAATATTAATCTTTAGTCCTGAAACATGACCACACACCCAAGAGCTGAAAAATAGGCTCCTAAGATCTAGAGGGAGTCTCACCAAAATATATGGCTTAGTAACCAGGCTAAAAATAAAAAAAAAACTTATCCACTGAGTTTTCCCATATTATTGATTTTATCCTTAGGACATCTCTGCAATGATACTGCTCCTGAGGATTTCCAAGCAGTCATGCTCACTCTACGTATTTCTAGAAATTATTCCTGAAAAAGATACAGGAGCTATGTATTAAAAATCTTTCTTGGTCAAAACTCCCCTTTATCCTAATTTCCTCATCCATAAACAAATAAGAGGTCTGAAAATTTCTGACTTTCTCTGACACCTCCTGATACCCCTAGACCATAAAACTAATAATGCTGAGTAACTAATTTCTCCACCAATTTTAAGTCAGCCTTAAATATAAGGGCAATATCTTGATATAAAAAGAAATAAAATTCCACTCAGATAAGAGAGGGATACTTTTCAGCCCTGATTTTCAGAGTTGTTAGGTGAAAGGATGACATTCTGAACAGACAATAGCTCATTTGAAACATACTTTCAGTGCAATTATTATGCAGTTCAACTTTATGCAATTAAGGCACAGACATTGGGAAAAGTCCTTGGAATTAAAGCACTCAGGAGCTTATGGTAGAAGCTTAGCACTTATAATGAAGTTGTGTAAAACTTCAGAGTACATGCTTTACTTGGGAAAAAAACCAAAACCATGGGATAACTGTGTGCTGCCTCAATAAAACAGCTCTAGCCTAAGTGTAAAGTGCCTGGTAATATTTTTTAAATTAACCCAGATATATTAAAAAATTTTAGTTAATCAGTTTTCAATCGGAGTTTTGTGTTACTTAGAGCAGTTTCACACTTCAATGAACTGTAGGAAATATTCTATCACTTATTAATTTCTTGACTATTTTTCCTTCTATCATTATAAAAAAATTGTTTAGATCTAGAGATTAATTTAATCCTTGCATCTAACATAAATGAATATGAAGGTCAGTCTAGATGCATTGTCATGTTAATGTGAAATGTACTATATTCTCATAGATCTCCAGAATGTTAGAACTTTCCTTGCAGGTTTTAACAACTTGTTAACGTTCTTTGTACTTTGAGTGACTTTGTTTACAGTGAGAGATCAATGAGATAAGCAAAGAAATGAACAAATAGAACATACAAACAAACAAACCTTCTAATGACCTTCCTAAGCTGGCAGCCACTAAGACATGGACATTTTTCAGTACTGTAAAAACTCTCATAAAGCAGCAGCTGTAAATATAGCCCAGAGGGACACTGAAGCTGCTCCAAATGATATTTCTAGAACCACCACAGATAGGAAATGAGTCAGAAACACCCCATACCACTATTTCCACCTCCCAGTCACACAAAATAACCCTAGACCTCCCAACCTCATCTGGGAAAGGGGGTGTAGCTGGCAGGCAAGACAAGTCCCAGGTGATTGAAGTAAGAACATTATTCTCCCCAGTCACGGGGGAAAAAAAATTTTAAGAAACAAATAAAATTGGTAATTCCCTTTCACAACCCCAAACTCCTAAATACCTTAGTCTACCATGCAGACTCAAAATCTTCCCAGTTTCCTATTTTTCCTCTACAGTTCTACCCAGACTGCTGCTTATCCCTACATGATTCACCAGGTAGTGATCCTCTACACCTGCATTGAAGTGAAGATCTTTCAGCTGCTCTCTTAGAAAAAAACCCAGTATGGTTTTATCTATAAACTTCCTAGGAACTTGATAAATTTATTTTCTTGAAAACATTTGTGGTCTTGGAGTACCAATGCCAGAGAAGCTGCCATGCCATGGGTCCACCACCACAGGGCATGTCCTTCTGCAGCAAGCAAAACTACTTCCAGAGTTGCTTTGAGTGCAGTTGAGCATATTAAAGTTTGAGATAAAGAGACATATTTTCTCATCTCATCCCCTGCTCAGTGAAATGCACCACACATATTCAGCTGGCAAAGTTGTTTTTGAGATCTTCTATTCAAAATCTCCAATGTTTATTTTCAAATACCCACTGTTTATTTTCAAAGTTTACATGGTTGCTGTTTTTTCACAGCTAGGTATCATCTAGCATCAACAGCAATAGTTTTCATTCCTTATCATACTTATTGAATGTTTTTGTTGAATTACAAAGTCTAAAATGAATGTGGTTTTTATAGATAATGACAGGTTATTTCAAGTATGGCAATAAACTTTTATTGCTTTTCCTTTCCAATTTAAAATTCTCGACAGCTGCTGTGAGCTAGGTATTTACCACATCAAAAAGGCAGCTCACCTGAGTTAACAAATTACTATCTGCACTTTTTTCAAATATATAAGCAGCAGTTCAAATAAACAATTTCAATGAAGATTGTAACTAAATGTTATCAAAACATTCAAGAAAAATTTGAGTTTTGAGAATTTCTAAGTTAGGCCAAAAAGATTGCCCCCAAGGATAAATGCTTAGATGTCCACCCCACTAAAAAGCAGCAGAATTGTTTCACCAACTCCAGTGGCCACATTTCAGGATAAAACTAGTTTAATCTGAAATATATAAAACTGTTACGCTCAAATTTTTCTATGAGTAATAGGGTAACACACAGAAATAGACCTAGGAATTTTAAACAGCACAATTTCTGTTTTAATAGTCCAAGTTATCTAAGAAAATCCTCATTAATCCAGTTGATGAACATGATATTCCAAGTGTCTAACTCTTTTCTTCCTGTTGTCTTCATCTCTACAATGGTCCTCTGGTTCTACCATCAGCAACTTCAATCTCCCTCAAGGAGAATGGGGGAGTATTGAGTCAAGCCATCAATAACCTGAAGTCTTCACCAGCAGGACAACTGTTCTCTTTTAGGGGCATAATTTGGAAAGTCTTCGTCTTTGGTCTAGGATTCATTTGGGTCCAATTTAGCACACTTTCTTCCTTCTCCTTGGTTCCCAAGTGAAGTATGAGAGTTATCCTTCAGCCTCCTTCATCCTCAGCTGAAATAAATGGCTGTTCTTTGTTCAGGGAATGCATACATTTTTCAGACATTTGCTGCAGAGCAATTATCACACTGCTTATGCTGAATGAGGCTGCAATGAATTGGCCAGTATAAAATTGTTTAAACAAGCTCTAACAGGGCAAGACAAGCCCTGACAGCTCTGAGATCTATGCTTTCAAACTGACATGAAGTCTACAGCCCGTTACTATATATCAATTATCTTATATACTGGATTATGAAAAAGGATGGAAAACTATTTAATATTTTAACTTTTTTATCTTTGGCCATTTCCATATATGCCATCTGGACCTATTTCTTCCATATATGTCATCTGAGCCCTTTCAGTAAAAAGTGAGTGGCGCTCTCCACCAGTGGCACATAATTTCAACTCTACTGTTTCAAAACCTTCAAGGTGCAATTCCTATCACTGAGACCCAGCATGTTCCTATTCCCAATAAAGACCTACTGATTAATGGGCCTTCTGCTTGTCTTTATAAGGTCAAAAGCCTCACTGACTGCAACCAAGGATATCTGAAGATTTCAGAACATACTGAAGCAATTTGAGCATAACCTTCATAGGATAAAAACACAGAAATCAAATAATAATCAAAGGTAGCCAGAGCTCTACTCTAAACAGTTAATCTTCAAAGACTGGTAAATGGATATTAATTGATTTACTGCCTATTAGTGTTCTATTTTGGAAAGAAAATTCTCAAGACAATAAATAAATGACTGGACATACATTACTGCAAGAAAATTAAAATTTTAGCATGAATTATGTAGAAATGGAGTAACTTATCAAAGAACAGTTTCATAACTTAATATCAGGTAGATTTACAGTTGTGTAAGAGGTAGAAACCCAGTGTAATATTTCACAAGCAGATAAAATTACTTTATAAGAAGCAGTTAATGTTTTTTTTATATCTGGTAAATAGAAACCATACACTGGAGTCCATATTCAATATTCTAGTAATATTAGGGGGGGTGGCAATTCATTTTAAAAAAACATTTTGACTAGATCATAGAAAGAGAAACCCAAAATTTGAGATGAAATTACTAATAAATTCAGATTTCTCTGTACATATGTACCTAGAAAACTTACCTTAAAATTAAGTTTTAAACGCAGAAGTTTTCTGCTAACAAAGTTAGAAAAAGTATCATCTCCTGTCCAATTAAATGGAATATACCAAATATGATGGTGAGCATTCACCTTACCTATTGCCATTTCACACCTGTGAACCAGAAGTTAGCAATATCCCTGAAACAGATCCTCAAGAGATTTAAAATGTCAGAGCTCCTTTAGATTTATTTCAATGCTCTTCAGACTTTATCTCTCCTCAGCCCCTTTGTTCTTCTGCTGAGGCTGCTGCCTGCAAGGTGCCAGTCCTCACTTAGTAACTTCTGTGACATAAACCATGGACAGCTTTGACAGAGCTGGCTCTTTCCATGGGAGACAAGCAAACAGCACCTGACAGATACTAATGAGTTTCAGCCCTGGTGGCACAAAAGAAATGTTCACTGCAATGGCTGAAGAAGTGTACCAAGAAAGCAGGCAGCGTACAAGTTTGTGGTACAAATCTACCAGTGCATATCTGCAGCATGCCTGGATGGAAAATATGTGATTACATCAACCAACAACTTAGGAAAAATTAGGGACTTCCTTTCTAATTGAAACACCAAGAAGTTTTGAATAAATAGCTCCAAATCAGAGGTCAACTCAACACCTAATGCAGAATGATCAGCAGGAAAAGAGAATGAAGTCTAACTGCAGGCAGGTCCTGCAGCTGGCTGGATGCAGGTGCAGGAAGCATTGACAGAGATTTGTTACCTTGCTCCTTGCACTCAAAACTTCTAGCAAATGGATTACTGACAAGACAACTACACTGTCTGTGATAAAACCCTTCTCCAGAGGAAAACCAGGCCAGGCTGAGGCAGTAATACCTACCAAAGCCAAGACAGATAGACAGCTTGGAGGCAGACAAAGAAACACCCTCTGCCCAGAACACTGTACCCACAGGTCCTCTGTTCTGACATCTCCTTTCATCCAGCATAGTGTGCAAAACGTGTGCTCTAAACATTATTAGACTGGAAAAGGGCAGTTATGGCAAGCAGTAATTTTTTTTTCTCATTGTCTTTTTGCATGTGACATGGTGGCAAAGTAAGTTTTTTCTAAAGAAAGCTCAGAGACATCATGATAATGGTTGATGTTTATCCAGAGATGTTCAGGGAAAAGACAGGAACATGGAGCAAAAGCCTAGGTGAAAAAGACATTGGGTGTTCAGTTAATGGCTCAAACTTTATTTTGAAATTAAAGGTTCTAACACAATAGAAAACAATTAACAAAAAACCTATTCATTTTGAAGGAAGGTAAAATCTGTGGTGGTTTGCATCAAATGCAGTATGATAGCTTCTATTCCAGCATATGAACTCTTAGGAGATTTTGAAGATGGGAATTTAAATGAAAACTTTCCTTTTTCTTCTGGTGATAAATTACCTTCTGAAAGTATAATCAACAGCTGGAGAAATAAATTTTCTCTGGAATTCTTGAGAATAAAACAAGGTCAAAACCTGCTGGTAACATCAACCAGGCCCCAATTTAGAGTTCAATTTTGTAGTTAGTTTTGTACGATGGAACTCGTTTCCCAGGGCTTAATAGACACAAGGATTTTTGAGAGAAAATACACTCTGTTGGTTAAGATAAGGAGGCTGGAAACCATTTCTGACTTCTAACTTGTGTCTTTTAAGAAACTGCAATCTTTGTTACTCCTATATGCAAAAGGATGAACAACTTCCAGTTTAAATTGTTGTGGACAGTCAAACCTGATGATGAGAACAATTTGCTTTTCTCTTAAATTCTGGCCTGCTAATGCTATCAGAAAGATGGGATTTATTAAAGTTTAGATGCATATTTTAAAGTCTTGGAAAGATATTATTAATGCCCATTTGAGCTATGACTTTTTTATTTAACAAAGAACAAATGACTGTGTATTTCTCATGACAAGTGGCCGTATTTCCGGGAGACTCAATGATAAAAGAGTGGAAATTATTTAGAAAAATAAATTTTTTTAAAAACAAAGGGAAAAGGGATTTTAAAAATCAAAGTGCAACAGAAAATAAAGCTGAAACTGAAAAGTCACAGAAAAAAAGTGCTAAGACTGGAAAATCAGCCTCAGAACAACAAAAAAAAATCTCATTAGACAAAAACAAAAACAAAAAAAAAAAGAAAAAAGAAAAAAGAAAAAAAAAAAGAACAGATCATAAATGTGCCAGAATGTACGAGATGGATTGTGTCAGGGTTGCTACATCTAAGTTCCATACAAGTGTCCAAACAAGTAAATTAAAACTGGTTACTTAGGCAACACATCCCTGCTAGCAGTTCCACAAATAAAGGGCACAATGTCAGAATTCTCAGTGCAACAATCTGCAGTTAATTTAATTTGTTAGCAGAATTGCTTTCTGAAATTTTAAATAATACTGTTACATGCCTCCCACAGTCACTCACAGCTAAAAGTGCTTACAAAATGAAAGCACTGTGCAGCAAAATGAAAATAAATCTGTCATCCTCACAGAAGTATACACATCTCCAAAACAAGAGAAATAGGCCCTTATCCAAAGAGTTTTCTAGCCCCACAACACTAGTTGATCTTTGATTTGGCTCATTTCTGTAACTGGGATTTTTCTTGAGCTGGACTATCCTAAACTTAAATCCCATTGGGGATGGGAGGTAGAAAAACAGGGCCAGCAGACTGTGGCACAGTTACCTCTTCTGGAAAAAAACCAATCCTTTATTCTTGGTACCTTAAATTTGTATGAAAAACGGTGGCAGAGGAAGTGCAATATTCCTTTTTCATCCATTGGAAATGAAGAGAGCCTCTAGGATTTCAGCTTTGCACAGGCAATCAGCCACTTTAAAGCCTATATTAACTCCATGTTTTTGTCCAGGTCTGGTCCTAGAACAACAAAAAAAAAGAGAATGCAATGGAAAACATGAAAAACTAACTACGTAACTCACAGCAACAGCTGCTATGCCACTTTAAATACACACAGGGCTATCAACAGGAATACCACATATATGTAAGTACATAAATTTATGCTCAGGATAGAAGCTTTGGCCAACATGAGGCTCATGGAGGATGGAGCAGGTGTTTACCAGCAATTGTGTCTATGCACACTCACACAGAGTAACATTGGGATCTCTTGGATTACCAGATTTGCTCCTGAATGCAAATTTTATTCAAAGTTAAGGCAGCTAGTGGAACAAGGTGTACCATATGGACAGGCTTTCACACCAAAAGAGAATATGTTGATGGCGTACACACAGTTAAATAATCTTTCTATCAGTCTTTTAGTAAATGAAGGTCTTCCATTTCACTGTCCCAAGAAGATTGCCAAGAAGGCTGAACAAACTCCCATCCCATTCACAGAAATAAGATTCCTATAAAATTAAGCAGGATTAAGACATAACCTTAATTATGACAATAAAAATTAACCTCAAAGACAAAAGAAGTGTTCTTTTAATTACTGACAGTAAATATAATATGAGTGAATGTGGCATAAATTGGAAAATCATTCACTGTGTAATAGAAGCTCCAAATAGGCTTATAGATGAAAAGTAAATGAGCTGGAAAAGAAAGAAAGAACAAATGTGCTGGGAATGCTGTTTTTCATATTATGTCTTGTGGGAATCTGAAGAGACCCCACTATACTGAGGGTTTTTTACTTCAGTTTAGATGAAAATGTACTGGCTTAATAGAGAAACACATTTGCATTTCATTTCTTAAACTTTCTAAGCATTTAAAAATATGAAATCCATTTCCTTGCCAGAAGTACTAAAAATTACGTATTTCATTGCCAAAATAATCTATCCAACAGTATAATAATCATTTCTCCCAGGATGATTAATTTCCATATACAGAAGATTTGTTTTAAGTGTCAAATAACTTCGTGTATTTTACTGATAAATGAAGTGAAAGTATAAACAAGAAAAAAGAAATTAAACCCTGGTTGATCTGATGATAAGAACATGCTCAATTTTATCTTTCTATAAAATTTAAAAGTTTTTTTAAGAGGAACAGAAAAGGCAGAGTAAATACTTGTGGCAGAATGCAGGTGGCATCCTCTATCTCAGTCAATACTTAAGAGTTAAATCTCATGTAGCCAAAGGAAATTTTATCAACCATTTCAAAAAAAAACTTTGAATTCAGACCTTCAGAAGTCACCAGGACTATTCAAAAGTATAGTGTTACTGTGTATTCCAATGCTTGACTGTCTTGTTAAGCTAGGGTATAATTCTGATCCTGGCTGCAAAGCCTAAACCTGCTTTTGCCATGGGGAGCATCAACCCATACTTTCTTAGTAAAATAATTAACTGGGCTAACAAACATTGTATTTTTCCATTTTTTTGTATTTGTTCATCTTTTTCTTTCAGGTATGAAATTCCAATATTTTCATCTAAGTTTATATAAATGAAACCATTCCTTTTCCACTGAGTATCTGTCACAGTTGTTTTCTTCTTATATGTAAATATAACTGTCTAACTATGGCAGGAACATTAGTCTGAAATTTCTCCCACCAGTCTGCAAAAATTTTTGCTGCAACAACTGATAATGTTTTCAGATTGACATGCTTAAGATAAACGATATTTTTATTAGATCAATGAAGATAGTTAATACTCCTTAAGTTTGTGCAAAACTCACTTTTATCATGCTAAAAATTACTATTCCGTTACCACCATCCTCAGATTTTCTATTCATGGAAATACCAGATGAACCTGGAAGACAGATAAAGATTCAAAGGCAAAAATGAAAATTATGTCAGAGAACAATGTTTCCTGAAATATTATGAAATCAGTATGGATTGGGTAGCCCAACTTCATGTGTCTAGGGTTTTTTGGTGCTTGATTTTTTTTTTGTTTTGTTTTGGTTTGGTTTTTTTTAGTTTATCTTGGTTCTGTTTCTTAATTCCAGACTTTTCAAATAAAATTTAAAAGATAATTAATGTCTGATGGGTTGCTTTATGGGGCCCAAAACATACCACTAAGATGGTATTGATAACCATAATTTTTGATCCATTCCTTAATATTTCTAAAAAAAACAAGAAACCTTTATTCTCTGGTTGCACCACAAGTCAAGTACAGAAAGAAAGGTTTGTTAGCAGCCGATGTAATACTCCTTAATCCAGGACTTCATTTAAAACCTTTCTACCAGTTTCTGGGTCTGTGTTCCCACTTGGTTCCCAAAGTATTTTTTCCTGCAGTTTTGATTTTCACTGTCATATCTCCAGTTTTTCAACCAGATACACAAACACTCATAGAGTTATATAATGGTTTGCTTTGCAAAGGGCCTTAAAGATCTTCTAATTCCAATATCCCTTCTATGGGCAGGAAAACATTCCAGATTGCTCAAAGCTTCATCCTACTCTTACAGAAATGGGGCATCCCTTACACCAAACATTTCTTCATAATACCTAATCTAAACCTGCTTTCTTCCATTGAGACATTCCCTTTTGTCCTATCACTACAGGCTTTCATACAAACTCCCTCTCCAGCTTTCTTCCAGGCCCCCTTCAGGTAGAGAAAGGCTGCTCTAGGGTCTCCCTCCAGCTGAATCCGAGCTGTCCCAGCCTCTCTCCACTGGAGAGGTGTCCCACCTCTGATTATCCCTGTGCTGCTCTTCTGGACCTGCTGGAACACATCCACACCCTGCCCATCCTGGGGACCCCGGGGCTGGATGCAGTACTCCACATGGAGTCATCCATCAAGCAGGGGACAGCCTTGTTGGGGTAAATGTAATTTATTTTGTCTGAGCTTTGGGTAGTGAGTGCCAAGTACCAGCACTTTAGATGATGGTTTTTTGGTTTAGCTGGTAACACAAAATAGCTAATGTTTAATTTACTGTAATGAAGAGCTGTTTCATTAACAGTGTGAACAAGTTTTAACTCAACACTTAAAACTCAATATTCATCCAAGTAGAAGGCCCAACTGGTTTTAAATAGCTCTGCTCACCTGCTTTGACTAGCAGTGATGGTGATAGAGCTTAATTGCCTTAAGTATGGCTTATGTAATTGTCTCCTTTTCAGGCATGATACACATAACTAGGTGATTGTAGATACAATGCAGGTGATTTAGGATTTTTAAGGAGTTCCTGAGTACACTGACTATTATTTGGATTTTGGCACAAATATAATTATTTTCAAAATAAAATAAAGTCTTCATTCATCTCCTTAAACTTTGAATAACATAGTGCTATACTTTGAATTGCAGAAAAGCTTTTATCTCTTAGTTATTCAAACTGACATTTTACCTCGACATCTGTTTCTGTCAAAAAAGATCCTTTATTATATCTTAATTTTTATAACTTCCTTTTGTCAAATATGTTGTATGTATGATATTATTTTCTTTATTTTTTCAAAGGTTTTTTACTTCATATATTGTTTTCTTTAATGAAACATAACAATGGTGGAAACAGTTGTGGGAGAGGGGTATGAGATGAGATAGACTGTCAGTTGTATGGATATTTTTATAGCATCGGCATATGATTTTTTTTACCAAGAATAAATATGTGCTTGATTCAGGATGAACATAGCAAGAAAAAGTGGCTGTTAGCTTCTTGGTGCTCTGTTTCAATGAATGGCTTTGTTCCATGCCAGAAGATTACTGAGGAAAAGCTAAGGTGCAGGAATGGATCTGGATTTTGTTTCTGAAAATGCTTAAATTTTCTAAAAGACATGAAGAAGAATAATTCACTTAGCAATTCACAATGTTCATACTTTTTGGTTAGTGATTTTACTGCTATCAAGAGCATACCAAGTTTCCTCACGTTCACTTGATGTCTTCATTTCCAGAAGTGCAGGAGCACATGTGCCCAAAGGGAATTTTTTTCTGATGCATGGTTGCAGCCTTACGCTTCATAATAGCAATGAGAAAATTATGGGCAAGGGAGCTGGTTTTAAAAAAGAACAACAACAATTGAATGAGGTAATTATTTTAATGGATGGATATCTAATTATGCTGACAAATCATAATTTAGACCTTCCATAACCATAAACATTAGACCATAAACATTAAAGAATAAGCATTAAACCTACAGTCAAAACAATACCATGTCCTCAAAAACATCAGCTTCTAAAGAGAAGCTTCTCTAATAGATGTACCTGCTCCAGCTATGAATGTTCCTCCAGGAATTCCAATATGTATAAAAGGGAGGAGATCAAACAGCCTGATTTACAATGAAGCTAAGGAAAGGCAGACAGTATAGCAAGACAAATATGATGCCATCACGATTTTGAAGGAATGACCATAACTCTGCTGCTCATCACTTTCTTGAAAATTCATTAATTAGTAAATTAGATTTACTAATTTGTTATATTATGTGACAAACTTGGAACTGACCTTAAAAAAATATGGATATTTATTTAGGAAATATAGTGGAGAAGAATGCATTTTTCCACTTCTTTATCGGGAGCAAAAATTGTGTTCTACTTTCACCCCAATAAGTAAGTAGATTTGCAGAATTTGCGGCACTGAAGGAAGGAACCATTAATATCAAGTCATGCACTTGCTAAACTATTAACATAATTATCATCATCAGCAACTCTGCAGATGGCCTTGATAGCATTGTTTAAATCAAGAAGCAGCCAGATATTATTAGGAGGTTTGTTGGAACTCTTTTTTGAACTGACTCACTTTTCTAATTAAAACTGTATTTGCAGCCTTGGTCTCTAAAACAGTCAATTATGGAAGCATTTCCCAATAGTCCACAGCATGCAAATATTATAAGACATTAAAACCATTAAAGTTCTTCTGGGGAGCTTATTGCTGCTTTTATTGCTATATTTTGGTAGATAGCCAATATTGTTGGAAATGTGTATCTTTCAACCAATGTATCTTTGTCAGGCGCTCAGTTATGATTTCTTTATGTGATATCAGAATATCGGCAAAATCTGTGAAAGAGAAAACTTCTTAACACAGAAGTGCCCAGGTAAAACAGCATGTTTCTTAGGTTGTAGGTTGGTGTAAGCAGCCACTCTTCAAAAGTACATAAACTATAAGGCACAGAACAAATTTCAAATAGTCATCACATGTTACAGATATACTTTTTTTTTAAATATGGTGGAAGTCTATTCAATTAAGCTATGAAGAAATGAAAATTCTTTCATTAGCAAAGAAAATACTACTGGCATTACATTTTATTGTTCAGCCCTAGAAAGTAGGTTTTCATTTGAATGTTCAATGAAAGAACATTTTCTTTTTGCATGCGTGTAAAAATAATTAATTTAAAAGCACAAGCCAAAGAACTTGAAATAATTTAACCAAGTTACAATGAGATATAGATCAGATATTTTTGTTTAACTTTTTACCATTGTCATTCTTCTTACAGTAGTGCTCTTTTTCTTTTGTGCTAACTTACTGTGCTCAAAGTGCGGGGGTCTTTAAAGATGATGCCATCAACAGGAGCTTGAATTCAGTATGTTAAGTTCATGAACTGCATGGTTTGGAGAGGACTACAAATGCAGTATTGAAAGCCATAAATATATCTCATCAGCAAGTCAAACTTGGATACAGAAGTAATTAGCTGTGTCAGAAGAATGAGCATTTTGCCTTCAAGGAAATAACAAAAGTTGCATAGCATTTGCATACAGTATATGAAATATGGAAATTTCTCTGTAAACAGATGTGTTTTCAGCTTTGATTTACTGTCATCACTAAATGATGAGGATGTGCATGAATACTGATATGCTGGTATTACATTATTCATTTACTAAAGGTAGGAAAGACAGAGCAAGAAAGAGAGAGTTAGAGAAAGTAAATTGCCTTAAATTTCTTGAAAGAACTTTTCTATTTTAGGAGGGTTGAGTAGACAGAAAAACATCTTGGTCAATTTGATGGTGGAAAAGTAAGTAGGAAGTTCATACAGAAAATTTTAAAATTATGTGGACATAAAAGCTTGAAACAAGGAAAGAATAATGCTACTTATACAAAATATAGTTTTGTTTTATGGCTGAAAGTTGAACACAAAGTTTATATGTAAGCACTCAAAAGATGGGTTTGTTCTCTTTCTGTGACAGATTTTTTTCATGTGTTCTGGTCAAATCATATCAAGAAATGGCAGCAGGAAATAATCCAAACCTATCTGGACTTAATTTTATCCAGCCCAGCTGATCAGCTTGAATTTTAAAAGACATTTGAATGCCTATCTTTATCCTATGAAAATAGATGTCAAATTCCTACTGCAATAAATGGCATGAAATTCTAAGCAGTGTTGATAATGCTTAGAATGTAGACCAAATAGAAAGAGGATTAAGAATATAAAATATAAACAGATAATTTTAAGGAAAATAAGAGGATCTCAAAAAGATTCTTGTACCATATTATTTCAGTAGAGACTTACTACAGACTTACGACTCTTTACACTGCATGTGCTCTATTCCAATTTTCTATTTTCTTAGATTTTGGTAGTGGTCAAAGCCATTTCAATTCAGTCATTTTCACAGCTGCCTTGTATCCCCTATGTCCTCTATCAATGAATGCACAAGTATAATTCAGGCAAGCTTAAGGAGAAAAATCTGGATATTATCATGCTGCAGGGGCACAGTATTTCATCCCAGAAATCTAAACACTATTGGAAGCTAGTCTTGTGCATATGCTGCTTACATAACGAGTAGACTTGTTGAGATCAACAGCATAAATAAAATTTATTCACCTAATACTAATCAAGTTTTAACTCAATCCTCTGTATCAATCTTGTTTATATGAGTTTTATACAGATCACCAGAATCTAAAACTAAGAATAATAAAAAATCTGCCTGAGGGTCTTTTGCATGAAGATACAGTTGGAGGCCTCTCAGTGGTGGTGCCCCCAAGGTCCCATCCTGGGCTCAGAATTGTTGGATTTGCTCATCAGGTGCTTGGATGAAGGAGCAGGTGCCTCCTCAGCAGGTTCCTGAGGAAGCCAGGCTGGGAGAAGTGGCCAATGGCCCAGGGGGCTCTGCAGCCCCTCAGGGGGACCTCGAGGGGTGGGCAGAGAGGAACCGTCTGAAATTCAGCAAAGGCAGAAAAACCCCATGCACCAGCACGGGCTGGGGGCTGAGCTGCCTAAAAACAGCTCTGAAGAGGAGGACCTGGGGATTCTGGTAGAAAATAAGGCGTCCATGAGCTGCTCCTTGCGGCCAGGAACACAAAGGGTACCCAGGGTCATCCTCTGCTAATGAAATAATAGACCATATAGAACATCAGATCTCTGGGTTCAAAGACAGCTATTAGCTAAGGGTTCAATAAAGAATTCTGGTATTTCATTAGCAGTATTAATGACAATTAAACTGTTAGTAGTAAATCAAAATCCTATTCTCCAGTTATTAATTTTGTTTTCCAAAGATCATTTTATTTATGTATGTATACCAAAATGTTGGGATAATATCTCCAGATGTAGTTTTGTTCTATCTCAGGAATGTGCACAAAGGCATTGAACAGACACTTGCAGAAAGCTTGGATCATATAATTCTGGAGTATGCATCACATTACTTTCATGAGAGTAAAATCACTCATATTTCAATCCTAGAATCACTAAGAAAATAATCCCCTCTTCACAGAAACCACTGATGAAATAATTAGTCTTCAATCATTGAGTAGTGTTTACTGAAGTTTATTTACATGCCATTAAAAATCCAATATTTGAAAGTAATACATCAGTAGCAATAAAGGCCTATATTTGAATGGCAAATGCTGTATGCATCAATTAGCCAGATTTTTGCTTGAGTAATTCCACCAGGTTATTTTGAAGTTTCTATCAGACATTTAAGTTAGCTATTAAATGTAAGTATGGGAACCATCTGAGAATCTGTTGTAGGCAGAATAGCCCAACAAATATGATATGCAATGGTGATAAGGCTTTAGATTATTTATATCTTCTGTTTGATTGCCATCAGAACTAATATAATTTGTTACCTAATTTCAGTAAATTCAGATTTAAAGCCTGCTACTAGTTTTTACATATAATTTTATTTTATTACAATTTTTGCTGGAGATCTGACTCTAGGTCCTGGACTTTTCTGAATAGGAGGTCAGTGACTCGAGTTCGTTTACAAAGTGAGCAGTGCCCTAGTCAGGACAAGTTGTTGTTGCTTGGTATCTTCACATTAAAACATGTAAAAATGGCAGTGCAATAGTCAAAATGATGAATTGAGAGAATAAGAAGAACTCTCAAACCTTCTAAAAGATAAATGAAATTTTATCTGCAATCAGCAAAATAAAGTAACTCAGAAATTCCATGCTTAATTGTGTATGGTCAGTCACCTGAATATCAAGAACACCTTACCTTACAGTGAAAAATTAAGGAATATTTTCTGCTGATTTCTTGGGCCAAACACAGCCAATTTGTCTGTTAAGCAACAAATTGTAATTTCTTGATATACCTCTGTTTATCCTGTGAGCTCAACCTCCCAGCATTTCTGCTCTCACATTAATCCTGAACAGCACCAGAGTTCTGAATATTATCTACTTCCTGAGGGTCCCAAAATTCCATAATGCCTGTGGAAGCCCTTACTGGCTTTTCTTCACCCTCAGGTTGGGGGAAGGAATAAAAATGAAAGACTGACTTTCCTATAAGTATTACATATGTGCTGTTCAACTGATCTTGCATTTCAGAAATTATTTTTCTATGTCTATGACCAACTGTGACTATTATACCAATTAAAATTCCATAAATTGTGGCTGAATAGTCTTTAAATATCTGGCATCATGTTCCTAGGGCAACTTAAAATTCTTAAACATGTCACCAGAAATTATCGTAAACAGCACTGTTTTAATTTTCACTTAGCTGTGCATATGAGGTTTGACCTTGTCAGCCCTGACCCAGCAAGTAAAGCAAGAAAATCAGAACCTCTGTCTTGGCTCTATTCCAGATTTGGGCTGATGGCCTATGCTTCATTAGGCTTAAATAATTTCATATAATTTCATTAGACTTAGACACCCAAATGAACCCAGCCACGGCTGGTTTATGAACCATCAGACACAGTGGGAGCATTTCAAAGCAAGCCACATATGCTTGCCAACAAAATAGGTGCTCCAAGAAAAATCCTGAAAAACCAAGGATGGCAATTCTAATGTAAGGTGATCACCAGAGACAGATGGTATGCAGAAGATTTAAATCAAATAATATGTTAAAAATTGTTTGGACTCTGTTTTACCTCTGGAGTCCATCCTAATTTGAAGTTAGGTTTTTAGAAAGCAATAAAACAGTACATCTTGTATGAAGGAGAATATCACTGATGCACCATTGCTAGACATTGGACCACAGTTTTCTCTCTTCCAAAAGCCCTGAAGAAACAATCCTGTGCATATTAAAAAGAAGAAGAAACTATAACCCAGGAAGCCATTATTTACTGTAGTATTTTCAATTAATAATGTCACAGGCAGTTGAGCACCTTGGAAATAGAAGCTTCACAATGTGCTTCTCCACATTTCACAAGCAAAAAAGTATGACATATAGAGTCTTATTACTTAGAAGAACAGTGGAGCTTGAAACTCTTGCATTAAGTTTGAGCAGCCTTGGTGAAAATGAGATCTCGTTCCCTCATTATGCAATCTGACATACTTCATCTAAAACCAAATGAGATAATAAAGTAAGAGAGATGAGATATATTTTCTGCATAAAGAACCACATAATCCTTTATCTCATTTAAATAATAGATTCATAAAATCTTTTTTAAAATATTCAACTAAATGATGCCATGAAATATTAATATACCTGCATATTTAATAAAATTAATATCACATGCTAAATGGTAGCTAAATGATATTCTTAGAAATATAACAAACAACACCAACATGACTGTGATTGGCTTGAATTTGAAGTTTGTAAAGCACTACATATAGCAACAGATCTCAGTATGGTGCAGATTCTGGGAAGGGCTGTGTATCAGTACAGCATTAAAATGCTGACTTTATTTCATGCTTACATAATTTTCATTGAAGAGGGGTCTGTGCTGATGTTTGAGATTGAGTATCAAGAAGCAATATTCTTACTGCATTACAAGGCCATTTCTTAACTTGTCATGAGAAAAGAATCTCACCAGTTGTTGAGAATAAACCTGGTGGTGTGTTTCCAGGCATACTGAAAAGCATGTGAGGCATCTACCTCCTACTTGTACTAGGAGTGGGGCCCAAATACACCCTTTTCTCTTCCCTAACTTCTTTGTAGCTGTGTCAAGTTACCATAAAAAATGAAATGTCAGATAAGAATTTAGATTAGTAAGCAATGAGCCATTAAACACAAATCAAAATTATCCTGGCCTTGCCTGAAGTACGTGGGAAATGGAGATCCAAACACGCTGCTGGGAAAATGCCTGACAGACTTAAAGTTCAGAAACAACGGGGAGAAGAACAATCACATGCTTCCTGTTTTCTTTTGGCTATGAAGGGTTTTCTACATCTTTTATAATTTTAAGTATCACATAGCCAGGAATTAATTTATCTCCATAACCACTTTTTTATGTACAGGAGAGTTGTCAGTCTCTTAAGAATCAAGAACTGAGACACAGAATTGTAAGGCAGAAATGCAAAACAGACTATATCAAAATATCTACAGTGAAAATTAAGCAGAATAGAGGCACATAGTTCAAAATCTGAAACCCTTCAAACAGAGATCATTCACTGCCTGTTTCTGGAGACCCCTAAAAGCACTGTGTGCTTTATTCACAAATATTAATGTTTCCTGTTCCAAAGACACAGTACTCCCTCAGAAGTACCCTAGAGCTGGCAGTGTGAAACAGCCTGATTAGTTGATTATAGTCCATAACCCTAATCATGGTCTCTGACACGTCTTACCTACTGAAATGCAATGGGAATGTCTTCTCATATGGCTCTCTGCAGAATTTAACAACAGATGTCACATGTTTCAAAAGGATAGAGGAAGATACAGCTAAAATACATAAACACTCTGCCAGAAGGACTGACCTGTGTTAACACCTAGGCTAATGTCCTAGCAAAACCCATTTTTAACTTCCCATTCCAGAAAATAACAAGCACAAGAGACTCTGAAAAAGCTGCATTAGGATATGGTAAAATGACTGTGCAAAGCACAGGGTCACAGGAGTCTCACTGATGTCTAAAATACAAGTTTAGTGGAGCTGACAGAAGACGAGATAGTCTCACCAGATTACAGCTGACACTGTCATGTAGCCACACAAGAAGCTGTGTAATGAGCAGAGCAAAGGAACCATAACCCCATCACCCAAAGTTGTAGTGACAATGCACAACAAATATTCTGCAGAGCATTAGTCCTTCATTTACAAGAAAAGTTTCATTATGGCAATAAATATAAGCTGCCTAGACTCAAAGACCTTAAGAGATCACTATACAAAAAGAGACTAAAATAATCTGAAGAAGCAAACCAAGGCAAGCAGACAGGAGGGTAAGCACATCAAAAGGACTTACTTGAAATAAAAGGGTGTTGGGAGAAAAATAATCAGACAGAAAGTATCTATGCTTAAGTCTCTAACAAGCAGTGTAGTTTTAGAAAACAAACTGGGGCCAAAATTTCACTTTTAATCCACTAAAGAAAGATGTTGTGGTGCACGGTTGTCTGAAATCACAGGGGACTGGATGTCAGCAGGCCAAAGGGTCACTTTGCATTCCATTTTGCAGGGTGCAAGTGGAGAATTTGAAAGTGAAGAGTTTCCAAGGTTTCTAGCCACGTAATGAGGGAAAGTTACTTGGTTAAAAATCACATTAGTGAAAGATAAAACTAAAAAATACAGTATTGCATATTGTGATGCTTACATATATAGCACAAATCCAAATACTGAATGTACAGAAAAAGAAAACAGTCCAAAGAAATGTCTAACATTCCTAAAGTCTACAAATATATGAAAACTAGTGAATAGATAATGATTTTCCACTATTCATACTTACATGCTTGTATTGCATAATGTACTTCCAATTTAAAAAAAAAAAAAAAGTGCATTTTATGGTTAATTTTCAAATTTCAGGTTAGAAATTAATCCAGTTATGCATGTGGAAAAGGCAAAAGAGCTAGATAAAAGTAATTTCATATTTCTTTCAGAGATGTTTCTTTCCTAGGGGGAAAACAAGCTGGTACTTCAGAGGACAAGCAAAGACCACCTTAAGAATCCTCTGTACTACTTTTTAATAGACTTATTTATCTTCCCAAGAAAAGAGAAACAGGAAAAATAATCATATTAAATAAGGGCAGGCCACAGTGATAATGAGAGGAGGAAATAAACATAAAGTCAAAATATACCTTGTAATTTTAGTGTAGGTGGTGTACTTCCAATGGTTGCTGTTTAATGTCTCCTTGTTGCTTCCTGGCATCTTAAATACATACTCATTTGTGATGATCCAGGGTAAAATTGCAGCATTTTTAATGTGGCAACACAGTCTGATTGGTCTTAATTGGATTTTTTATCTCTGTGGGAAGAGAAATGATTTGATTTTACTGCCTACAATTAATTTACAGGTGTGGCAGTTCTAAAGACTTCTTTTTAATGGGGAAGGTGATTTATTACAGTATAAGTGAAAACCCAGGAGTGTCCAAGTGTCTGCAGTGCTGTCACTTTTTCAAAATCTAAACACTCTTCAGTCGGACCCTCACACTTTATATGAACATAAAACACAGAGGCACTTTGCTAATATATATTTAAATTATTTAATGGTTCACTTTCCCTCCAGCAATATATTCTTTTCAATACGTATTTCAAAGGGTGTATGGTCAGCCAAGGAATGACAGAACAGCTTTTTGTTTAGAAATAATTGCTTCCTTTAGGCTGGTGGTAGAATCATCTTGGTGCTATTCAGGACAGTACTCTTCCTCATATTCCATGGTATAAAGACTGATTTTTATAGGGATGATAGTATCACTGGAGCAGATTAAATAAAATAGCATAATTGAATGTGGGGTTAAAGCATGAATTGGTTTTGAATTGCCTGGTTTTCACTTGCTAGCATTTGTTGTGTCCCACTCAGTGAAAGGCCAAGGTGTTTGCCTGACCTCCTAATGAAAGTCAGAGTGAGCAGCCGTGGCCTACAAGGCAAAGGTGTGTGTGTCTGTACCTCTGTACATATAAATATTTGTATACAAATATATAAATATTTGTATATGTGTCTGTGCTTGGCTATTTCCATATATGCACCTGCATATAAACTATTCTTGGTGAATATTCATAAAATAATCACATCTTTGTGTGTTATGTATGCAGGACATGCAACAAGCACATGCAGGAAGCACGCAAAAAATGACTGTCCAGTCATAACTTAGACTTTAAATTTTTTAGATATCAAAAATAAAACTATATGCTGTCTGGGAAATAAAGAAGCTGAGATCCATACTCTTTTCCTTTTCTTTATATCTGAGACCAAGTAAATCAGGAAAATACTAACATCAGAGAGTTTTCTGGTGTAAGACACAAGTGCATTTGAAGTAGGTAGAAGGTAGAGGAGTTTGGGGCTTTTTAAATGCTTGTAAAAGCTGTTAATTAATCCATTGACATGGTTTCTTATGAAAAATTCAAGTTTCAACCAACACTAAGACAAATCCAAACACTAGTTAACATAAGACATCAGACAACAGTAAAAAGATTTGTCTCTATAAAAAATGGTAGACTAAGAATAATAAATTTTTGCCCAGCAAGAGCTTCTTCCACAATTAATTGCAGCATGGAGTCTAAATATTTTTGCCCTCCCTACTCACAATGAAATAGTGAGAGTGAAGGTGCAGATTTATTTTCATCACATGGAATAATTCTAAAACTTAAATATCCTCAGATCACTTTCAAGTCCATGTTCATCAAGACACAGACATTTTCTGTAAAATATTTCTCATGAACTAAACCCATTTATTTTGTTTTTACAAAAACAAATTACAACTTGATTTTCCTTCCTTCACCTGCTTCACCTAAAACTAATGACATTTGGCTTCATCACATAATATCATTATGAAGATATGTCTTCATATTTTTCAATCAAATAATCATTGAAATAGCAACTTGATTGTATGAGGAATAGTGCCTATCAGGATATATTATCATTATACAATGTGCATCTAAGATGAGGCAAATTTAAAGCAATGTTCCACCACTTAATTATCATGACAAATGAAGACTAAGTAATTTTAGCCTGACACACTCTTACATAGCTTCCAAAAGAGCTCAAAGTGTACAGCAATTAGTACCACTTTGGAAAAATTTCTTTTTGATGAGTGGTAGGATACTATAGATGGAATCAGCCTGAGGAGAGCATTGCCTGACTGAATTGCACATTCTTGATTACACTTTAGAGCAGCATACCAATTTTTTCAGTAGATCCAATTACTTGACATGAGAGCAATAATGCACATGCTCTTTGAATTGACATTCCTTGTCTTCAATTTTTAATACCAAGGTGCACTATTAGATAGCATTATTTATGTTATTATGATTAACAAATATTTTTCAAAACAATTTTAGGAAAGGTCTCATTTGAAATATGCTGCACTCTGGAGCTAGAAATCAATCCAAGATGTTACAAAATATTCCAGATGCAAAGGATAAGAAAAAAACTTTAATCCTGAGCTATATATTCTATTGGCAGTATTTGATGTAAGATATTTAGCAACTGCTTGGGTGGTTTATCTTTTAAAAATAATATCACAAGAGGTTATGGAAGTCTTTATCAAAGCCTATAGACTAAACCAAAAAGTGTTTGCAACTTGTTATAATGCATCATATTTCTGGAGAAAAAAAAATTTTTAAATCAAACCACAGAAAAAATCTGCCAGTGAAAAAAAGGCTTGTGTTTATGTCTGTATGAAGTTTGGCTGTTGTCCCATGCTGAAGACAAAGGTGTAACTTAAGTAGTGCTGGTTCACTAAAGGTGGATGCCCAAGCAATGGAATGATGGAATGATGGAATGATGGAATGATGGAATGATGGAATGATGGAATGATAGAATGATGGAATGATAGGCATTTCTGCCTCCCACTGCTGCGAGCTTCAAATGCTCAGCAGGGTTTGTACAGGTCTGGTGGGAACTAGCTCAATAATGTAGATGGCAGCAACATTACTAAATTTCATTGTTTTAATCTGTACAACATAAGTCTTATATAGGAATAACTTACTTCTGTTATTTGTCTTACACTAAATGGAACAAACTAGTTAATTGAAACTGGTAGGTTAGGGAAAATAACAATCACAGCAGTCACATTAGAGAATAAACTTCTTTCAACTGTTTTGATTAGATTAGTGCAGATATTCTCCAGGCAAAATTTTATTTAAATACCTTATTATGGAAATCAACTTTAAAGTCATTCCCTTGCATATTCACATGCTGTCTTCTTTATCAGGCAGGACACAGTGATGAAAAAGCACCCCACTACAGCTACAGGAATTAAACCTTATCTGTATCTCACTCCAAATAGGGAACCTGAGCAGGTAGAGGTGGCTGAAACAAGATTAATCACATGAGGCATTTTGCATCACTGCCTACAGAAATTGTCAGCCAGGGCTGGCCATTTTCACCAGTTCTTTTTCCTTTCTTTCAAGGGCACGGACTATTTTTTGGTGGAGGAAAGGCAGTGTTTACAGACCGCTCCCCTGGGAGTGAGATGGCAGAAGGGAATTTGATTGCTTCTCTCCCAGCTGTATGCAGAAATGCACCATTTCCATCATGGGACAAATTCGAAAAAAATCTTAATAAACTGAGATCAAGGCAAAAATGTGTCCATAATTTTTGCAATAAAATAAAGTGTAATAACAATGCTTCCCAAATTATCTCCCTGTACCTCTTCACCAACCATTTCTGATGCCATTTCTTCAGGAAATAGGGAAAGTCTCAGAAATTTATCCTGGATGTCTTCTTCAAGTAACAAGACATGTCAATAATAAAATAGTGAGGAAAAGAGATAATAGAAGTCAAAGCAAATTAGAAATTATGAGGTATAAAAAGTGGGGAAAGATAATAAGTCCATTAGGAAAAACGAATTATTGGCATAACAAAACCACAAAACCTCAAGTGTTTTAAGCATATTGAAAAGATAAATCTTTTATTACTATCAGGTGGAAAAGATAATGATAATTATAATAATAACAGAAACAACCAATATGCAGACTGAGGTGTTTAATAAATATTTCTGTTTTAATTTTGAGGACATGCAGGATAATGCACAAGTTGACAAATGTGGAAAACTTCACAATAATAGCTAAATAAGCTGTTAATCAACACTTAGTAGCGATAGTAAATTTTAAAACTAGTGGACAGTCTCTGGAGTTTCCATATTCCTTCAAATAAATCTGGAACCCCAATGCTAAAATATTGCTAGAGTGTTCTGCCAGAGTCACAAAAGGCAAAGAGGATGACAAGAATAACCACTTATATAAAGCAAGAAAAACTCTTGGAAAACCTGTTATAAAATTAAACAATTTATTTTGTAATTGTCTTACAGGAAATTGATCTTGTCAAGCAAAAGGAACTTAATCATTGGATGAAATGGCAAATTTGTTTCAGTGTTCTTACTGTAGAAGTATATGACTAAAGGACTAATAATGGCATTTGAATTAGCACTTCTAGTGCATAATGAGAAGATTGCAATTTGGCTCATTATCCAAGCTTGAAAGGAGTGTCTTTGAGACTCATAATTTTTTCTAATAACATCTAGATTTAATAGTATTCAACAATCAGTGCTTAGATCAGAATATAAAGGCCTTGCTCATAAAATGACATAGAAAATAAAATAGATTTCTTGGTTAAAGATTACTTTTCAAAATCTTGATTCAATGCAACTAAATGTAAACATTTGCAGGAAGAAACAAGGAATGCAAGCCTCTCTTGGGGAAAAAAACTACAGAAATTTTGTGAGAGCTATAAAGAGTCAGGTCCCAAGGAGCCACCATGAAGTAAAAATAACACATTAATACAATTGTTGCAAAAACAGAGACTAGGAAAAAGGGAACTAAGATGATTTTACTTCTGTTTAATAAGATCAAGACTGGAATATTCTGAAAATAACCTACCCAGGAAGAAAAACTCTTTCTCAGCTAAAATATCAATATTTTTAAATTGAATTAGATGAAAATAACTACTTCAAAAAATGACATTTCAACACCAATCTCACACAAAGAGAAAACAAAATAAAAATATGGCAAAACAACTTCTCAGCTGGTATGCACACAACAGACGGTATCTGAAGCTCAAGTCAGAAGTCTATCAGCCATCATATTGATTTTTCTGCAAGATTTGATACATTAGATTCAGAAATGGATTTTTAGAAAGTTTCCATTTTGCAAAAATTAGCATTTTACTATTTAAATGTTTCAACTATATCTGGTGGTTTAGAATATTTTTTTACTTGTAAATTTTTCACATAATAAAAATAAAGCTCTATGAAATTATTCAAGCACATAGCACCTAAGATGAAAGGAATATAATAAGGGGACACTTAAGTTATAGAAAGAAGTTGGCAACTGCAGCCAAAACAAGAGAAACAATAATGATTTCATTTCATATTTAGAGTGATTAACCACTGGATGGGATTTCTTCAAGACAATAACAGACTGCAGGTCAGTTTTTGATTCTTTCTAATTTAATTTCTGGAGAAAATGCAATTTCATATGTAATACGTAGGAGGTCTGACTGGGTGGTCCACTATGGTGTAGTAATCCATTTTAGCATAAATTTTCAGGGGTGTGACAAGAGTTGCCCTTCCTGCCACTAACAGTGCTTTCCAGTTGTAGGTGACAGCACACAGGGCATTAATTAAGCTTCCCATTACCCTGAAACTGCCAAGGTTATTTCAATAGCTGCAGAAACAAGCACAATATGAATAGAGAGCATTATGTGTTAAGATTTGAATTCAACAGACTTCTCCCTTTACCCTCAGTGAGGATAATTATAGCAAAGATCATTCTGCACAGAACTGTAGCAAGGAATTATGTGTACTAGTCCAACACTCAGAGCCAAATTCCCCTTCTTATAGTTAATGGTATTATTAATGAAGTTGCTCTCAATAAAGAAGTTATGCTATTATGAGGGACATGTCCAAAGATTTTTACTGTCCTTTGTCAAACCCCAGGGTAGTTCATAACTAAGCCAGAAATAAATCATTCCCTTGATGTTCTATTTGATTAGCGTTTCAATGAACCAAATTCTATATGGAATCCAAAGAAAACAGCTTTATTTTGATTGTACAAGTTAATAAATACAGTCATGAGGCATAATAGCAGCAAAGTTGTCATTCTGTCATGTAACTGTTTTTCCCAGCACATCTAAGAAAGGAAAGGACATGGTATTTAGTTTAGTTTTCTTGCATTATGTACAACCCTCATTTCCTCTTCCTTCCTGCTATCATGTACATTCACTTCATCATCCCCTATTTCTGCCTCATGGAGCATGGCAAGTCTTCTACCACCAGGAAACAGAAGAAATAGGACTGATTTACATCTGAGTTACAAGCTTCATAAAATTACCATACATAGTAGACGTATTATTTAAAATTTGGTGCTATTTTATGCACATTTTATCAAAGTATCAGACCCATTGAAACAGCAAAGAAAGCAATGTTTTGCCAATACTTACTACAATTTTTCCTGAAGTATTTCAAAAATATTAAATTAAGACTCAACATTCCCTCAGGAAATAAATAAAGGAGAGACAATGTAAGCAGAATGCTCACCCACTGCAGCATTGCCTCTAGACAGCAATTGCTCACAACAGCTAGGAACAGATAGTGAGAAAAGAATCTCATATCCAGCTGAAATGGCACAGGGAATTTGGGAAGGCAGAACGCAATTATCTGAGGTGGAATTTCATCAGAATGATAAGGTTATCCCAAGGGAACGTTAATGATCACTTTAGAGCCTGCTTTGAAGTGGAAAAGCAGGACTCAGGTATAAAAATGCACTCGCAGAATCCAGGGTGTAGGGCACAGAGAGATTTCAGTGTTCCTGCCTCTCCTATTTGCACACAGAAACCCAGTGTGCCACTTTTGAGGCATTCCCACCCTCCCAGTGATCATCATTACAATATCTGAGCAACAGACCTAAAAGAGCCCTGACATGCCAAGGGGGCACAGGCAGAGTTTAGCCATGAAACAAAGCTGAGAGTGCAAGGCTGAAATGCTCATGGCTGATCTCAGCAAAGAGCCAAAACCCCGCAGGGTCCTGGGCACACCCAGGGGGCACGAGCTGGGCAGTGTCACTGTAGGACACGAAACAACATCATGCACACACACTGTTGTTCTCAAGGTGAGAAAAAGGGAAGTTTGTTTTCTGACTCCAACATTAATAGATTTCCAAAAGTGACAGTGGATCAGAAAGTGACAGTGCCACCTCTCCAATGACGCTGGGCAAACCAACAGTCTGTCAAATTTCTCCTCCTCCATAAAAGAATGCAAAACAGTAAGTTATTTACAGAAAGTGTGTGAGAAATTTCATTACAAGAATGTAAACACCAGAAGGCTTAGAGAATCTTAAAAAATCAGGGCAACAGTGCAGTGCACATCACCCACTTGTATTGTGTAGACCTGGCAGCAGATCACACTGCAACCTTGCAAACTCTTGTCAAGGGCTCTTCATCCTTCCTCAACATCTGCCATGAAGGAGGCAGAGGCCTCCACACAGCCCCAAGAACCTAAGGAAGCTCTCAATTATAAGATAACTTTCAGTACCTCTGATAAGAATAACATGACCATGTTTTAACTGTGGATTATTCCTGCTGCAGAACTTTGATCTAATGTATTGCCAGATGTAATAAAAAAGAAGATGCAGCACAGCACAGCACCACCTCACTAGGGCTTTAAGCACATAAACTGTTTGGATACATTATTTCCTTGACACCTTAGATTACAATATTATTTTTTCTTGGCACTTTTAGGAACTGGAATATAATGAAGTTTTGACAAACTGGAATATAGTCTGTTGCTTCTAACAAATCACTGTGACCAAACCTGACCTCATTAGAAAGATTAAATTTTTACACATAGAACTAACTAAGCATTGGTGAAATTCAGTCTGGATTTTTTAAAGCATTCATAATTAATTTAATCAGCAGTTTCTGTGTAAAGACAAACACAAATTTGATTGAAGTGGGGGGAAATAAAAAGCTGGTTTATTACGGATTAAATTCTGTTCTGAGAACAGCCTGCTTGACAAGCACAAAATACTCTCTACATCCTCAAAAAATATGCATCAGTCATTTCCAGTCAATGGTAAAGGGACAAATTATCTCTACTAATTTTTTTGTTTTCTATAATCCCAGAATTTCATGTATATCAGAAAATTTGTATAGCCCTTTTCAGTTCTGCTCAGTTGGAGTACTTCTCTTTTTATTGGATTATTTAACTCTAACAGCTTCTACTGGTTTATAAACAAGACTGCTGTCCATATACCTATTGAAATTAACCCAGATTTGAGTTGCAGTGTGTGATCTCAAGTGGTGATCTCAAGCCTGTTTTATGGAGGGGTCCATAGTCCCAAAGCAATGAGAAGGAAAACCTTCATAATACACACTCCAGAGTGTGTGATACATTGCTGTGAACATATTTCAGCTGTTCTTCACCTCTGCAGTTACTTCTGGTATCTTTCCTTTAGGATTCAGTGTAGTGGTTGTAACCTGTAAAGGTCTGTCCATTTAAGAGCCATGTTTCATGGAAGTAATTTCCCATATATTAAGGTTGGGGGGAAAATTAGCCATCCTCTGAACAGCTTCTTATTTAAAGGCTCATATTAATTCCTAGGAATGAAATATTGGGATTTGAGATTTTACCATAAAACATTATTTTGGTCAAAATGCCCTATCAACAATGTAGCATAGTGTGAAATTGGCCTATTTCCCTCAGACAATATGCTGCTTTACCCAACTACAAATTTCTTGCTGTCTGATGAAAAGGTGGAGCTACATCTGAGTATTGATCCATAAACTCTTCTGTGGCAAAATTGGCAGCAGTGTGGAGAAAAAAATCTGTGTCTTGAAGATAAAAACACTTTCACAGTGGCAGATTTATCTTATGGACATTAATATAAACAATCAGTCTGAATTCACACAGTGCATTATCTACATTCCACACAAAACTAGGCAAGGTAAAATTTGGTCATTTAAATCAGATAATATCTAACTGCAATTTACATCCCATCTTTGAAATGATGGGAAAAAAAATACACCAGTGTTTATGAACAGGTGAATTTCTGGCAAACCCTATCCAAGAAATGATGTTGATAGTATGTCTCATCTGCAACTATGCTTCTTATAGACCTTAATAAAATGCTTCTTCATTTTGGTCTCACAGAAATTAATATGAAGTATTAAAACATTTTCCTTTTAGGAAATTTTTGGCACAGTTGTTTTTATAATTTGGTTCAATACTGACTCAAAATGTGCTATATTTTTAGTATCTCATGTTTTTCTATTCCTTTATTGGTCACTGTATTGAAGGGAAAATACATTCTTTAAAATCTCAACATTCTATTCAAAATAATTTCATATTTGATGAAATATTGAGTAAGGGTTCTCAATTTTGATGTATGGATATCATGATGGTTACAATAAATAATGTCTATTAATATAGAACTATAAATGCATCCAACAATGCAAACAAATGTATCCACAAACATATGCACATGAATACAAAATGAGAGAGCACTTTTTGGAGAATGACAATCTGAAAAAGTGACATTGAAGAGCTACAAAAAATAGCAATGTGCACAAAGAAGTTGTTATGACCTAAAGAAGACAAAGCAAATATTTAGACCATAATTCATAGCTGTAAGCTAGGACAGGGACTATTCTACAGATGCAGCTGTATTCATTAAAATTCAATATCACTGCACTTGTGTCTAGCAATGTCCTTTAAAATCTTTAGCTTTATCCCCTAAAGATCTTTTGGAAATTGAACTTCTTGACCCCACACAGTCTTCTCCAGTCATACACATCCTTCTGGTTATCTATTACCTGAAAAGGTCCTGTTGAGGTCAAAGTCATTATCTGTAAATTCTGAACACCAGAGAGAAGGAAAAAAATAGTACAACTTTTTTGATATATCTAAAACACAGTTTTGGATAAAGAGTATTTTGTCCCAGGTACCAATAAATGCACATCTGGTGTATCCTTTGAAACACTGGGGAATCTCTGGACTGTACTACCTAACTGAACACTTCAGACCTTATTACATAAGGAACAATAGTAACTGTTCAGGAAGTATTCCAGAATCAGAGATGGCTAGACTGTGGGGCCATAAAATGAAAGTGTAAAAAAAGTTCTTAAAGAAGAGAAGTTTCCAAATCCTTTATACCTATACTCACTATAGAGATATTAGAAAAGTTGTGATGACTGAAATTTCTTTACTTGAAATAGACTGAAGAATCTGACTCTGATAAAAGTGTTAGAAGAAGAGGCTTTAGAAAAATATATAAAATGAAATGACAGATGTTAATATCAGAAAAATTCTGAGAAAAAAAGGAAAATAAAATCTCAAGATTATAAACTGTGCTGCTAAACTAAATTCCTTAAAGTTTTACTATGCCAGGGGAATAGAACCTAGCGCAAAAAATCTTTGAAAGCTCTGAAGGTAAAATATTGACAACTGTTTCTGACATCTGCACTGGGAAAACTGGTAGAAGCTGTAACAATCACAAAAACATGGAAATGCAGAATCAGTGAGGTTGGAGGAAATCTCTGGAGATTGTCTGAGGTAATCGAATCCCTGATCAAAGCCAGAAAAGAGAAGTCAGCTGCTTACAGACATACCCAGGCAAACTTTGAATGTCTCCAAGGATGAGACTCCAAAACCCTCTGGGCAACCTGTTCCTTGTTCAAACACCCTCACAGTAAAACAGTTTTACATTTTGTATGTGAATTCCCACGTGCCCAAGACTTGTTAGCCGGGGGAGCCCAGGAGCAGACAGAGCACTCCAGCTGTGCCTGACCAGGGCTGAGGAGAAGAGAAGGATCTCCTCCTTTGAGCTGTCAGCAATGCTCTAACACAGCCTAGCACAGCCCAGCAAACCAGGGGCCTTCTTTGCTGTGAGGGTACCTTGCTGACTCACGCTTTACCCCTTGTCCACCAGCATCCCTAGGGACTTACCTACAGAGTTGTTTTCCAGATGGTTGGGCCCAGCCTGTACTGATGCATGGGCTTATTCCTCTCCAGGTGCAAGGAAGAGGCATTTCCATTTGATGAGCTTCACAAGTTTCTTCTTTTCTTGATGGTTTTCCTGTTTGTTTTTCCTGTTTCTCCAGCCTCTAAAGGTCCCTTTAAATACTGCTGCAACATTCTGGTGTACCAATGTCCCCTTCCAATTTTCAATCATCAACAAGCCTTCTGAGAGTGTTTTTTTCCAGTTCTCAGAAAACTTCTCCAGTCAATATGACCTTTCAAAAATTTTCAATAGCATTCTCAAGACGCCATCAACCAATTCCCTCAGAACTTGGAGGTGCATCCCAACATCTTCCCATGGGCTGTAGCCTGTTCAGTTCATTTAAAAAGTTTCTAACCAATCATTCTCTAGCAAGGAAAAAACTTTCTTTCTCTGAACTTTCACAATAATTGTAGGGGCCTGGGATGCCTGAAAGCCTTATTATTAAAGACAGAGGTGAAGGAGGTGAGCCTTCTCTGTGTCCTTTGTCATCAGCTCCGCTGAAACATTCAACAGCAAGACAACATTTTCCTGGTCTCTCTCTCGCAGATAAAATACCTGCAGGAGTTTTTCTTGTCCTTCATGCCCTCCCTGACCCGATTCCTCCCTGCTCAGACAGCATCTCTGTACTCTTCCCAGGACACCTGTGCCTTCCTTCTCCCCTCTGATTTTAGTCAGAATTTCAGTCTTTGTTCATCCTTTTAGACATTCTGCTGCCTTTTTCTGACTTTCATTCATAGCACATTGCTGTGGGTTAATGTTGGGCCTGGAAGAGGCTGATTCTTGAAAATCAGGCAGCTCTCCTGCACTCCCCTCCAGGAACATATCCTAAAGATACTTCCAAGAGAATCCCTGCACAGGCAAAAAACAGCTCTCCAAAGGTTAAGGTGATCCTGCTTTTTGCCTTGTACTCTGCTCTCAGGACCCTGAACTCCACCATCACTACAACCAAAGCTATCCCATATAAGCTATGACCTTCACATCTGCAGTGATCCTAAAAGGCAGATTTTAAAGCCTCCCATGAGGATCAAATTCTACAAATATAAAAGGTTTCTTCTAGCTGTCTGGAAAGGCCACATCTATTTCTTCCCTCTCGCTCAGGCAGTGTGTAGCAGATGTCCACCACAGTATCCTATATTGGTCTGCCTGATGTTTGCAACCAAAGAAGAAAATGGATGAGTAGGTACATTAAGAAAATGGGAATTTTGAGGAGCAACCAATGCAGTTTCTGTAGAAGGGGGTCATGACTACATATTAGTAGAGTTAACCAAAATAAGTAATAACCCGGAATTAACCAAAATAAGTTTATAGACCAGAGTTATTCAGTTAATACATCATTTACTTGTGGGTTTCTGTGGGGTTTTTTGTTTGTTTTCTTTTTTTCTGTTGTTGTTGTTTTTTAACTAAATAAATCCTTGTCAATTAAAGGGTATAGAATATTGGTGTCATAAGATAAGAAAGAAAGAAAGTTGTCATGTGGACTCTTAGCTGCAAAATAGGAAGCAGAATAAGCTCAAAAGGTGAGAGAATCATTTGCATGTTAGAGAAAGCTTAGTTAAATCTGGTATTTTTCAAAATATGTACAAATGGTTAACTATGGCAAGCATACACAAATTTGGAGAAGGTAAAAAAAAAGGAAGATAGCAATATCTTATCATTATTATGAATTTAGATCAGTAAGTACAACAGCCTGAAGAAAATGGCTGAGAAAGAACATGCTGGAGGTAAGTCATTGAACAGTGCACTGGGAAGTAAATTACTGATAAAGATAAGGTAATGCACCTGGGAAAACTAACACTGACTAGATGTATATCCACTGATGCATTCTTAACTAGCTAATATTCCTTATAATATGTAAAATAGGATGCTTTCAGAAAAGCAACTATGATATTAATATTTTCTAGAAAAGGAACATTGACTATAGCAAAAATTGCCCTTACACTATGGAATAAATCCATATGACATGTAAATGGGTGTTCCATTTACTTCTGTCACTGAAACACCTAAGTAGAACTGGAATAGCTGCAAAGAAAGACAAGACAAGTATAAAATAGTGCACACTGAAAATATAACTCAATAGATTTAGGCTCTGAGGCCTGGAAAATAATTGCCTGCAAGGAAATCTAATAAAACTTTGTAAGAACATGAGTAAAGGGAAATAAGGAACAGCAATTCATCATTTCTCATGATACAAAAATCAGAAGTTATCAAATGCAAGTGGCAAATTTAAAAAGCAGAATGCTTTTTCCACAGAAATTAGAGGTAAATTGGGCAATTCATTGTCCCAAGGTGCTGAGAATGCTGAAAGTTTACTTGGTTTCAGAAGTAACCAGACACCTTAATTGAGCAGAAATGCAACAAGGACTACTAAACACAAAGTAATGAGATCAAAATTAATCTCTGAGCCATAGGTTGTTGGAAGCTGGGACATTACATTTGGGAGCTATGTGCCTTGTTCCTAACCATGTTCTGATATTTCCTCTTGGCTGTGTGCTATGAGCCATTGTGCTTCAGTTAAAAACATCCTGTGTTGAAAGAGATTACCCCCGAAAAGCATGGAATGGAAAATTATTTTTATAAATTAAAGTCTCAAATTTGTCTGACCTGATAATTAAAGGGAACTAAATATGCATTAATAATATCTAAAGATGAAAGCAAAAAGAATTTTTAGACCTACCCCTTTTTTTGCCCCCCTCATATCTTAAACTTTCACAAAGCTGTACAAAATCGTGTTTGCCCTGTCTGTTCAGAAAGCACTATAATCAGACATTGCTCTAGAGTTATGGTACCCTCAGGAACAGACAACTGTACATAAATGTTCCATGCATTTGAATAATGTTCCTCGCTGAGTCATAGACTATCTGTAGATCTGAAAAATGTTTCTGTAAATTTTTAAGGTAAAGTATTTATATTTTGTAGAAAATAGCACAAAATAAGCCTGTTGCCATATTTATTTTCTTTGGACTAGCCTAGCAAAATACACAATATTTTGTAACTTTAAATACCTCCATATCCACAATCCTCTCATTTTGCATCATTTACTACCTTATTTACACAAAATCTGATTTAATTGACATCAGGGAAATTCCCTTTACGTAACAGGGAGTTACAGTAGAGATTGGCTCCTTCCGAGGGAGCTTTTTATCCTCTTATATTAAGTGATTTTTAGGAGTCAAAAAAAATTTTATTTCTTTAATTAGAGGCCTCAAGCCAGATGAAATGAACAGACCTTTGCAATGAAAGGCATAGGTTCAGCTGGTTGAATTTCCACCTTGCTCTGAGCTCCTAAAAAGGAAATCATCTCCTCAATAGGGTGATTTTATTATTGCTGCCTTTTTTACTGAGAAAACAAAGAATTTGTCTTCCTGTCTGAGGCTGAAAGAATTGGCCACTGACTATCTCCTTCCCCCAGTGTTAGCTTTCAAGTTTTAAAGTGCCATCATTGCAATGCTTGGAGGAATGCTGATATTCCAGGATAGTGTGGTCTCTGTGCAAGTGTGAAAACCGGAGTGTCATTAAATGTTCAAGGCATAACCTTACCAGGAGACCTAGGGGGACTGGACCCCATTCTCTGTGCAGCAGGGGCACTCACAGGGATGGTCACAGTCCTGCCACTGGTGGGGGCTGCACAGGCACAGCAGCTCGTGGTCAGAGATGATTTACATTGTGAGAGATTCAAACTGGGAAATTATTCATCTCCAGGATGGACACAAGGAGCACAAAAGTCTTTTGAGAGAAGCCACAGGGTACCATGACTGGACAAAAATTACAATAGAAGGGAGGAGCTATAAAGTGAAACACAAGTACTCTCTTTAGTACTCAAATCTTAACCATTCAGTAAAGTCTAAGTGTAGTTAGAGCAGGCTTTTCTGCTTCCTCTCTCACCTCCTGTTCTTTCTTATGTGGAGAAATCTGTTGTGATCCTTCCTAAAGCTTAGAGCTCTATCAGACATGCTATATATATATACCTATTAAAAGAAAAAAAAAGGAAACTAGAAAATGAAGGAATGAAAAACCCCACTATTTTCTTTGCTTTGTTACCATCACTTATACTACTGTATCTTTCCTGGGGCAGAAATGTCTAAATTTGCTTAGGTCACTTCCTTATTTACATCTTTATTTTAGTGCTGATAGAACAGATGCTGCCATTGGTTATGACAGAGCTGCTGCAGGAACAGGAATCAGGAGCCCAGGCTTGCTTCATCTTTTGCCTGTTTCAATCTCAGTGGTAATAAATCACATACTCCATAAAAATCCAAATTCTGGCTCTATAAAGCTCCGCCATGCTTGGCTTTGCTCTTGGTGTTTCTCAGGGTTTTTTTTTCATTTATTGATTAAAGGTGTAGAGTTGTATTTTTTTGTTGTTGCTGTTTTTTTGTTTTTTAAGAAAGAAAGAAAAGAGGACTTTCAGTTAGAATGATTTTGTCTCACCATGAGACTCACAATTTCCACTCTGAATCCCATAAAGCATTTGCTTAACTCAAAGCACAAGGGTAATGCCACTTAGTTCTCAGGCTCTGACTGACATCACTGTGGTACATTTTACCCTGCTACACACTTCTCTTAGCAGCAAACCTGAGGTGCTGCAATCTACAGTATAATAGAGCATTGCTTCAGAGAACCAAATCCTGCTAATGCTGTACGTGGAAGCAATGTCACTCATGTCAGTGAAAATGTGCAATTCAGAGAGCTGAGCAGCCCTTTCATGGATTATCTTTCCAAACTGGCATATATATTTGCTGTATAAATAGTACAGCTTTATGCATCCTCACAGTTTATACAAACACTGTGTAAGTAACATTAATATCAATCGGTTTCCTCTTTACATGATATAAATATCACAATAAAAATCAACCCTTGTTTTTGCTGAGACTTTTTTGATCTTCATTACAAAAAAAAAACCTTAAAAGGCTCCAGTCCCTCCATCATTTTGGAGCCCTTTGGTTGACTCTAGTAGCTCCTTGTCTGTAGAGTATGATAAATTAGCTTCTAGACTTCTTAAATAACACTGAACTACATCTGCCCTATGTATAATTAAAATTAGATATAGTGTAGATGCTCACTAATCATGCCCAGGAAGAAGTTGAAAGGGACAATTTTAGATGGCTCAATATTGCCAATTAAATGTGATCACTTAGACTATCCATTAGGCCAAGCAGCTGCAAATGTCTACATTATCAGGGCTTTTATTTACACTCATTTGCTTGTTGCCTAAACATGGGACAGGTATCCTTTTCAGATCTGCATATGCAGTGAAGAATTTGCTATTCTCAGCCAGCTGTCACTGACATTTCTCTTGCATGTGGAGGGGAGTGCAAGTGCAGTGGCCCCCCAGTAACCTGCTGAAGCCTGCCTTTGCCTGGGGATTTGTGGGGACAATTGTCCATACAGGCCCTTCTGTCAGGTGAGCAGTATCCCCAGCAATGTGCAAGGAACAGAGGGCACCCATCTTCCACCAGCAAAGATGATTGCAAAGTTCTCTCCCCACCCCAGTAAGAAACTTGTGCCAATATATTTAATGTTCTTATAATAAAACAGTTAAATTGGCACGGAAATTGGGGTTTTTTTCACTTTTAAAACCAAAGTTCCCATGAGACAGAACTGAATGCTCCAGTTTAACTTATTCTTGCTTTGGAGAAGCTCCTTTTCTTACTACCAAACTGATGTTTTTCACAAATGCTACACTTTAAAAATCATTCTAGAAAAGAAGATATAGTGTAATAAATATCACAGGGAAGATCTCCACATACTCAGGAGATGAGCAATGCTTCTGGGGGACCAGCACAGACCTAACTCACCTGTTGTGATACTTCCCTTAAGAAATATTGCAGTGTGACAGCAGGAAAAGGAAATATGGACCTTTTTTGTTATGTGAAGCCCTGCTGCACTCCACATCACACTGACCTTCTCAGGTGTTCTGTGTTTTGATTGCCTACTGTCCAGTGCACCTCATTCCTCAAAGGTTAATGAGGCTAAACAAGAGACAAACAAAAAGGTCAGGCAATGAAATGCTGATCTATTGACAAAGGCTACAGAATGCAAAAGTCATGCAGAACTCCAGTACTGTCGTTCCAGCATTGCTGATACCATGCTAAAACAAACAGGCACAGACATCTCCTACAGAAAATTTTGCTGTGCATGAGGTAGAGAAGTGACCCTCTCTCTCAAGTTCAAACAGACAAATCAATGCTATTATACCCAAGGGCTAAGGTTCCTATTTCAGCATAACTCTGGCATGAAGAGGAACAAAGAGGGAACTAGGGAAGAAGTCAGGAAAGTTACCTCTCTAACTGTGCATTCATTGGAGCAGGTACTGCGTGAGAGGAATGAGGTCTGCCTCTCACTAGACATGTCACTTCTCCAGGCTTAGGTCTTTCACCAAGGCTAAGTGCAGCTGTCACAGAAATTCTGCTGCTCAGAGGTCGTACAAGCAGGTGTATCACAGCTGAAGACTTTTGTCTTCCTGACACCAAGGCTGAAAGTAAAAAACAGCAGAGAATCTGTCCCTCAATCCAAATGACAAGCAAGAACAATGACTAAGGAACAATTTACTATGAGAACATTTTTCCTTTGTAAAAATTTGATTGGTCAGGCACACAACTTTTCACTGGAAGTGGCACTTCAGTCAATAGGGAGAAATGTCTGATCAAAATGAGCAAGGAAAAAACCTATATTCCTTCACATCACTGTCTGTCTGAGTAGGGATTTAAAGATGCCTTTTTTTTTTTTTCCAAGAGTTAGATTCAGAACTCAAGATTCCTGGGGATCTGATTTGCTTCAGAAGAATGCAAATTTTAAACTTTCACAAATATTTTAACAAGTCTGTTCTGGATGCTGGAAGCAAAATGAATACTGTTTTAAAATAACCTGCTTTGTTTACCTAACACAGATCTCCATGCATTTAAACATTTAAACATGCTTTTTTTTTTTTTTTCCTTTAGTTCCATTTCTTTGACAACCAAGAGCTTAAAATAAAGCAAGAGTTTGCAAAGCCCTTCCTGGATTCATTCTTTAAGTAACAGGGATGCTGAAAAAAAATGGTATCACTGAATATTACCAACAAGGTCTATGGAATTAAATTAAAATATCTACAGAATATGATTTGAAAGAACAGTCTAAAACAATACATGCATCTGCAAGAATGATGTAGAGAGCTGATATGGAGAAAATATTTTACTTTTGTGCTTGCAAGCCTGGCCTTTACAGGTAAATTAAAAAATGTTATAAGTTGCCTAGGCAGACTGCTTCAGCGGTATAGCTAAAAAGTGAAGGATAAAGAAAACAAAAAAAAAGGATTGAAAATGTTTTCTTTGCATAGTGAACCAGAATATAAATGAATAATCTAATAGAGTTGATTCCAGAAATTACAAAGCATAAAACAATACTGAAGACCTAAAAACACTGTTTCATGGTTTTTAGCTCTTCACAATCCCTTTTTGGTTTGTTGCTGTTTGTAGGGATGGGAAGAGAGGCACCAGCACCTGTCACTAGAGCACTAAACAAATAATGTGTCTTCCCTTTGCATGGGCCACTAGAAGGAAATTGCTGCCTGGTGCTCCTATTACTTCTCCCTTGACATAAATTATGAGCCACTTACAATGATGTAAAAGGATAGATTTTTTTTCTTTGACTGGAAACTTACCTGCTGATTACTCTGGAGCTTTGATTAATGTTTCTGCCCCATTTTGTTTGAAGGTTAGAAAACTAAATATAGTTGGTACTCAGTAACTGCATCAGCACAGTGGACAATAATGAGCTGTGGCTGGAAAAAACTGAAGGTTTGAAGTTGCTAAAGGCAAAAATGAGACCTGTTTCAGACCTGCAGGCTGAGGCAGAATGGGAACTCCTCCATCCTCTGTCATGATGGTGATACACCATGCCGTTATATAGTAAGAAATTTTGAGTATGTTATAATAAATACAGCACTGAATTAGTAGTTGAGGGATCTGTCTCTTACCACTGGGAAGTACTTTTCTGAGGTATTTCTTTTGGAATAAATTATTAATGCCTGTTATATTGCCATGGGGGGAAAAAAAAAAAAGGAGAAGCATGAGGCAGTGGTTGCCCTGGAGGCAGCAGCTGATACTGATCTTCATGTCTGGGGACCCCAGGCAGTGAAAATGCAGCCGCATCCACAACAAAGTTTAAGCTTAAAGAACTTCTTACACCAGTTTGCTCAGTCATGCAGGGACATCAGTTTCCATTCAAAAGCTGGAGATGACAGCAGGAGAAGCACAGCATAGGAAAGGGAGGGTAATTTATTGTTTAGACCAACTGTAAGCACAAAGGGTGAATTCAGAATGAATCACTGCAAATGTAGATTCCTCTTTTTGAAGAAAAATCTGGAAATGACTCATTGCTAATATCTATTCAACTACAGTAATATTACTGGTACATTATTAAAACTGTTGGAAGTAAATTTGCATGCTTTTCTCCAAGATACCACCCCCTGAAATCTAAGTGATATTTCCAAGTGTGGAGCTGCTGGGCCAATCACAGACATTTCCCTGTTTCCATGTGACCTGAGATGGATGCTGAAAGTCCACCAAACAATGCTCAAGGCCATGGACTCAGAGTTTACTGCCCAAGGAAAACCTCTGAGGAGTGTCTTTGTGCTCAGATATTTCCTTTTCCACTTCTCTTTTTTTTTTAATATATTACCTTTTTAATCAATAAACACACACACAACCCCCTCTACACATGTGTGCAGGAATATAAATAAGAATTGTAGTGACTGTGTATGAAGCAATAGTTGGATGATACAAACAAGAACATGTTTTAAAAGATAAAAATACTGCTAAGATTGATGAAAAGAATGTATGAGGTTGTATTAAAAGCTTATTTGCCAGGTTCAGACAAGAATATTTATTATTCCATAGGTTTTTTGTACAAAATGGGTTGTAAGGATTATTTAGTATAAAAATTTGCATAACAGAAGCTATAAATGTTACAAGGCATTTACTGGATGGGGAAAAAAATGCTATTTTCTGCAGTCACTTCAGGTTTCTTTTAGCATCAATGATTGAATTTCCTAAATAGAATGTTCATCAATATTTTAAAAAAGGCTATATTAATTAAGAAATAAATTAGCAGGTTCTTGTTGATTTGATTAAACAGAATGAAAAATGGACTTGGTCAATGAGAAAATTAGAATGAGGTAAATTAACTAGTTTCAGACAAATCTTCTTAAGCATGTCTGTGTCTTTAGAGTGTTCAGTGAGGCAAAAAGGCACATCTGACCCATCACCCCTGGGCATGGCCCTCCTGAATACCTCTCTTACTGCTTGTGCAAACACTTTCTAGTTATAGCCTTTGCAACTGAGAATTAATTTGCCTTAGTAAATTCTGAGGCTGCACAACAAATTCACTTTAACCACTTAAAGACCATTGGAGACCCTTTTTAATAAAGGTTGGTGTGAACATTTATCCTATTACAACTGTGCTCTAACTCCTTTGTGCATTGCAAATTGACAATTATATTTGTAATGGGTTGATCTTGCCTAGATGCCAGGTGCACACCAATCTGCTCTATCACTCCTGCTTCTCAACAGGCCAGGAGGAGGAAAATATGACAAAAGTCTCATGGGTGGGTGTACTGTGGTCTCTGCACTTCATCCTGCTCCAGGATGGAGTCCCTCCCATTGAACAAAGTCCTTCATGAACTTCCCCAACATGGGTCATTCCCACAGGCTGCAGTTCTCCACAAACTGCTCCAGTGCCGGCCCCTTCACAAGGTCCCGTCCCTCAGAACCAGGCTGCTCCAGCATGAATTCCCCTCAGGGTCAGAAGTTGTACCAGCAAACCATCTCCAGCAAGGACTCCTCTCTCCACAGGGACACAGGTCCTGCCCTGGGGTGAGCTCTCCATGGAGGAGCAGCCTTCAGGCATCCAGCTTATCCAGGATGGGATCCTCCAAGGGCTGCACCTGGACCTCTGCTCCAAAATGGCCTTCCATGGACTGCAGGGGGACAGCCTGTCTTACCGTGCCTTAGCCACAGATTGCAGGGGAATCTCTGCTCTGACACCTGGAGCACCTCCTGCCCCTCACACATCACTGAGCTTGGTGTCTGCTCTTGTTCTCATTTTTCACTCCTCTTCCTCAAGTGCTCTTGTGCAGCACTTCTAAACCCCTTCTGAAAGATGCTGTCACACCAATATCACCAGTGGGCTCTGCTGTGGCCAGCTGTGATCCCTCCTGCAGACATTGGCATTGCCTCTGGCTGACATGGGGGAAGCTCCTGGTGTCATCTCACAGAAGCTGCCTCTGCAGCGCTGCTGACACCAAAACCTTGCCAAATAAACCCACAGCAACATTTTCAAGCTATAAGCAGCGATGGTTGCTCATTCATGAAATGACTGCCTCTGATTAAATTGATGATTATTAACTTTCCATTTTAGTTATTATTTTATTTAGTTAACTTCCCCAATTTTATGACTCAAAGTTTGTTGTTATCTCAACTAGTAAAAAGTATTTATCACTCTGAGCCTTTGAAAGGAAACTTCCTCTTCATTTCATTGAATCAGGATACTCATTTCCTACAACACTAACGTGTAGCTGCTAAAAAAGCAAAAGATACAAGTTGGGTTTTTTCCCAATATATCACTTTACAAAAAGGTATTAAAATATATATTAAAGAAATGTCATTGCAGGAATACTCAGAACACTTGGAATACATTTGCATCTTGACAAATAAAATAATTTTTAATGTAAGACCTGGTGTCTATAAATCCTGCTATTATAACAAAGTGGTGTTCTTCAAAGGGACCATCAAGTCTCAAGTTAAAGAACTGTCTCACTAAATCAACTTCAGGCTATGTTAAGGTCATGGAGGTCTACTCCACTCTTCTGAAACCTGAAGTGTGTGCAGCATTTCCCCTTGAAATTGTGTATCACTAGAACTGTAAACTGCACACACCAGAGGACTGAGCTTACCCTCATTCTACATGGCTTATCTAGGTCTTCTTACAAAGCTTTCATTTTAATTTGGTTAAGCCCCCATTAGCTTAAAGCAGTACAAGTGCCATTAAGGACTCTATTTTAGGTCCAAGTGTATACAAAGGGCATTTAGGTTTAGTTTAAATTTGACTCAGACACCTGGTCAAACTGACATTGTTCAAGAGGCCACAAGTTCAAAACTAGGCTGTGGCACCCTGTCTACCCCAAACCTGTAGCAAAATGAAGCAATGGCACTTTAATTTTGTTTAGCTGAGACTTAAGCAGATTTAACTTGTGACTTGTCCTGACTGCATGAATGAGTAATTATCATGGTCCAACAGATGCGTGTTGGGCTAACTTGTATGCTTACTCCTCAAATTAATATGCAATCATCCTTTTGGATTGCTTTAATTAAATTGATTTTTAAATTACTCTGTTAAGAAAAATACTTCCTTTGTGTTTCCATAGCAGTGCTTTTTCAGGGAGGGAAAAAAAGTTAAATGAAGAGAGGAGAATGTGGCTATTACACAGAGAAAAATATTGCTTTTCTTTGCAATGTAACAGTTTCAAATAAACAAGCTGTTCTTCCTTCAGCAATAAAATCTGTCTTTGGAACAAGATGCTACCAAATAATTTATGTTTTCATTAAATAGCTATTTAATTTTGGCCTTCTGATGTGCTGAATTTGTGGTTGGGTATTTGGCAAGGCTCTGTGGATTCTGAGAAAAGTACTACTTACAACTGATAAAAAGCTAAGAAATTCCATCACTTTTATAGAGATTTTTAGGTTCTTGCCACTTCCTATCAGCCAATTTCCTCTTTTCTTCCTAGTATTTAGAAATAATTATTTTTATAATTGAAAAATAATTCATACCAGAGATAAAAGCTTTTCAAACATTTAATTATAACAGAGTAACACTGAAAATGAAACCAGTCCTACACACACACAAAAAGAAGTCAATACAGCAGTGAAGACAAATGTAAAACTTTAAAAAGAAAAAAAATTCCAAGTGAATTAATGTATTTACCTTCATTAACTTAATTTCTCTCAAACAATTTTCTTTGCATCTCAGCAGCTATTCCCAAATTCTGTCTTAAGCAAGTCTAGAGCTTCTGTGCTAATCCAGGAAGCAAAGTAGTTTATACCAATGCAGCCCATTAAAAATTATATATGCAGTGGGGTTATTAGAAAGACTTCAAGCTACTGTTGTGAAATTATAACATCAGAAACCATGAAAGCCAGAACATCATGTGCCAAGTGACTTTTCTCCAGGTCAGCAGTTTATTCCAGGCTCAGAATATTCAGGCCTGTTTCTGAAGGAGTCAGGGCTTCTTAGTAACTTGAAAGGATGACTGAACCAAAATACACCTTCACATCAATCATCTTCATAAGGTGACTACACTGCTCTTCCAATGCAAGTATGAAAGAGCTCTTGCCTATATGTAGTTTTATAACGTGTTGGTGTGCTTCGGGGTTAAATATTGAATCTAAATTATAATGATTATTAGAGATGAATCAATTATGCTTAAACACTTATAGTTACCCAAATATTAACAAAGATTTTTGTTGCTAAATTAGCATCAAAGACCTATTTGAATGGGTAGCCCTTGATTAAGTCAGGAAGATTCTGATGCAGTAAAACTTCATTTCGGTCTATGTCCCAGAGTAAGTAACAGATGCAGTTTATCTGCAAGTGTATGTGTACTTTTATTCAATGAAATTAATATATTGTTAAAAAGGAAAGAAAATAAAAGAAAGCCGAAAACTTTAAAGTACATTGACTAAAAGTGCCAGCTGGTGGAACAAGTGGGTGGTGGGAGGTTCACATTGAGTTTGAGCTGTTCACTTTAATGAGTTTCAGGTAATCTGGTGTTTCATGCATGTGTGCCAGTGTGACTTTGGCTTTTTGAGGGCATTGGGATGGGGAGGACATCACAGGCTTCTTTGTTTAACAAAAGATTAAATATGATTGCAAAGGAGGTTTCACAAGTGAATGGGGGATTTCAGAAAATATATTAACTCCATCTAAGCACTCCTACATTCAAGGAGACTTTATGTCATTATTGACATTTATGAATAGTTTGAACAAAGCTCTTATAAATTCTGACATACTGGTATTAGTGGAGTGACTTATTCCTGCTGCTACAGGTCTTAAAAGTCCAGACTATTAATGAGAGAAAATGCAGTTAAGGAAAACATGACCTGAATTAGAAAAAGGCCAGGGCTGGGTAATAGAGTGTGTGTTACCATCAGTTACAGCATGCTGAAAAAAAAAAAAAAACCCTATGAGAAAGGCTACTGATAAAAGCAGAATTATATTTAATAAATAGAAATACTACACATTACATTTTTAACCATGGAAATAATGCTTTTTGTACAGATGGGAAAGCTGATAAGAAAGGATATTTCAAACAAGTCAGAAACTGACTACTTTTAGTCCCATGAGGATGTGACTAAAACAGTAGAATCTCATACAAATCAATCTATAGCCTCAGAGACATAAAATGTACATTCACACTGATTTTATTTGCTTACTCACAATTGCACACGCAGTAATGTTGAGAAGTGCAGCCAGACTTTATGATGCAGTTTCAAGGAGTGACTTTTTAATGAGAAATACCAGATTATTTTTCCTTGTAAAATGTAATCACTCAACATTCTTTCATCCTCCTTCAGTGTGGGGCAATGTAATCTGTGTGATCTATAGCAACCTGTACAAAATGAACCTTACACTTTTCTAGCTTGTATTCAGTTCTTGGACCCATCTCAATAGCAATTTTTGCAGCCCCAGTGGACTTCTGTTTTTGGATGGCATCAAACAATGCTAGCATGGAAGTTAGCTGAGACCAAATGCTATTTTAGAGGCAGCAGGTGCGCCAAGGAGGTTTTTGGGTTTCTTTTCTTCATTAGCACTAATCTTATACACATGACAAAGAGCAGAGCTGCAAAAGAGCCACTGAATGCAGATACCTGCAGTTCAATGATTCCACCTTCCCCATCAAAAAAAGTATTCAAAACTGAACATAGGAAACTATCGGCTAAAAGTGGAAAAATAAAAAAGCAATGCTGTACAAAATGATGCAGTAAAATTGAAACTACAAGCTCAGTAATATGACTTAACAGCCCAGAAGAGAAATCTGCACATCTTTGAAACATAATTGATTGAACCACCTTGAAACATAATTGATTGAACCACAAAATTAATGATGAGAATTATTGTACTCGTTTGAAGGATGGAGCATTGTGAATTGATAGTTTCAGATAGATGACAAAATTCAGCCTCAGCTGTGAGTCTGGAGCCATACAACCAAAAAGTCAGTGAATCTAGGAGAGTCCATAAAAGATAGAAAAGCAGAACAAGGCAAAAAATGGCTGATGAAAGGCCAGGGAAGGTTGGAATATTAGGTCACATAGTAAATTTTTGAGGCTAAAGGTATGATTTTCCCCTAAAGCATTCAGCAGAAATAATTAGGGAATAGTATCAATTCCCATTTTCTTCAGGAGAACAGGAGCCAAAGTTTCTCAAACTGAAAGCCAAACAAACAGAGAACAAAACTGGGAAAATTCAAAGAAGCTGTTCAGGTTACCTTTGACACCTTCTCTGCATCATTTATGGTGAAGGTCTCAGAACATCTTCTATTAATACTGCAGAAAACACAAATTAAGGTTTCTTCCACAGGAAGAGCTCAGACAGGAGTGCTTTTGCTCTGTGCATGATTGTCATAACAGGTTAAAATTGCATAAAATCCTTCTACATTTATTCATTGAAAGTTTTCCAGTTCTTCTATGAGGTTCATGGAGGTGATTTCAGCAGTAGGTGCCTGTACTTTGATCAGTCTATCATAACAACTAATGAATACCCTGAGATTTGTATAGTACTAATTATAATCTTTCTGAATTAAGTCTATTAAGTTCTTTATTCAAGTACTGGTGAGTCCAATTATCCTTCTATCAAATCAAGATGCACACCTAGACAAGTTTGATGTCCTTTGACAAATTATCTTGTTATGCAATGCAACTTTCATTTGGCAACAATGACCTGAATATCCAGTTTTAGAAAAATCTTCACTGCTTTCTGTAGACATTGTACTGATTTTTTACTCTGCAGCTGTCAGGCGGATATTTCTTGCAGATACAGCTTAATTAATTCCCAGTAAATTATGCTGAGCTTATCTTAGAGCAAACTTTCAGTGCTTTATATCTTCATGCCAAGAAGCCGAAAAATTCTGAAATTTTTACATAATTTCTTTCAGAGTAAGAAAGGTTCAAACTCACTTATGTTGATATTGGAATGGAAGGTTCGTCAAATGTCTCTTGAAAGCTACAATGTTCAAACTAAATACACTTCTACTGCAAAATTTCCTTAGTGTGGATGTCCCGGGCATGGCAAAATATGTTGTGCCAATTAAAATTGCCATGGAAAAGTCATTGGTGCACTTTGTATCTGGCTAATAAAAGTGGGAGGAGGGAAAGGGGAGACAGGAGGGCAGAATTCAGATTAATTTAATCTATTCAATATCCTTTCACTTATTTACTCATTTGCTCAATCTTTGTATGTTTGAGGATTTTTTTGTCAAAAATTTAAACATTCTGAGCCAGTTTTCTCCACATCAGCCCCACTATTAAAGGCTGTACACTACACCTGTTCACCATTACTCACAGCAGCACTTCCATGAACAGCTTTCTGTTTGCATGAAAAGTGAACAGAAATTGAAGTAAAACTTTTTTAGGAGAATGGTGACCCTTCCATTTTTCATAGCATGCAGCCATACTAAGTTAAACAGGCATGGAAGTCTGATTACCTTCAGGCTGGTGTTTCTCCAGAACATCCCTTCCAGTAGGGCTTCCAGCTCCATGAACAGACAATCCATCTTCTTTACAGCATAGCAATAAGCAATTTGTTTCTGAGATGTTTATTTGAAGAAACTCTTTTCTGAGTTTTTATTTTGTATGGCAAGTGATGTTTTCACTAGCAAAATTTTAAAAGTGTTTATATCAAATACCACTAAATGCTTATCAGCATATCAGAGTAATACCCACACAGACACTGGAAACCAAAGTTTTTCACCAAAGTATGGTACACTTCTGTCAAGGCAGCAAAATTCTGAAGTTTACAACAACTGTCAGGACTGTCAGAGATAGAGTGCAGGAAAGAGGGATTGGCTTTACAGGCAGAAAAATATCAAAGCTACTGAACTTCCTGCAAATTTCTCAGCAGAACAACATAGATAGTGGAGTATAGATTTTTGTTCCATACACATAGAAGAACAGACTGAATAAAATGGAAAATACTCTTGATCTGTTTTGGACAGGTATATATTGCTTATCTAAATAAAAACTTTGTTTGAGACATGTAAAAGAATAAAAAAATTCAATGTATAAAACTGAAAGAGACACTGATATGAGAATGAGCATTTTCCTAAACTGCTTTTCAAGCCTCTAGGATAGTTTTGTTCTGTTTTTAAAAAGCTGTTATTTACAGTTCCTAAGATTAGTCTGTAAGCAATCAATCAAATAACCCTCTATCACTCTGACACAAATAAAAGATTTGGGAATACTAATCCTTTGAATAAGGAGATTTCAGCATTGGAAGCATGCAAAAGTTATAATATAAAATTTCCACTTGACTTAGTGCATTGTTTTTAATTCTTTGCTGAAAATTCCTTTCACTGCAGAAATGTCTCGACTTGTTGGGTTCAAACTATAACTGGTGCTAAATGATGTTCCAAAAATTTACTATAGCAAACAAATTTACTAGAGCTGAATCTTTTGCCTAATTTTTTGAGCTGTATTTACAGACAGGAGCAACTGTGCACATTGCTACAACGTGCTCCTTTTGATCATTGATTGCTTTGTTTTGTAGCCTGGCAGTTAATGTATGGATTTTTATAATACATGGAATTTTCAACAGAGGCTAGAGAAGATTGCTGGCACATCATGTGCACATGCACACTGCCTCTCTGTATGTGCATTTTATGATCATTCTTTCCCCTGAGGACTGTGGGCAGAGCAGGTATTGCAGGAGCCATAACTAATTAGTTCTAGATGGGAATACTTTTGTTCCTCTTCCAAGTCATACATCAAGCTTCTCTTCATTAAATTTGCTTTTGCTGGTTTACACAGGCAGGGATGCTGCAGAAGCTTCAGAACAGAATCAAACTCTGTGGCTCTTCATTAAAAGCTTAAACCTTTTAAAGTTCACCAGTCTGTACTGCACATTAGCAGTTGTTCATGTACAACTTTAAAGGAAGCCCATTAAATAGATAGTAAAAAGAATATGTTAGTTAGAATATCATATTATCATTGTGGCTTAATATTGGATCTTAAAAAAAAAAAGGGGAGGAGTTTCTAGTTTTTACACACTATCACTGCATTCACTGAAGTTAATTTTGTTTTTATAAAATACCCTGAATGTAATTAGAGTTTTCAGTTCTCATGACTTATACATTATCCTTCAATATACTAGAGGGAAACAGAAATTCTGCATTCAGCTCTCCCCGTAAACTAGACCTTTTAGTCCTGCTAGCTGACACACAAATCGTACGAAGGAAGAGAATACATTCCTCACTTATCTCAGTCTAATCACAAAACATAATAATACAGTGTCTCCTTTTTAGTAAGGGACTATTCTATATAAACACCTTATATATTATAAACAAAAAATATTAAAAATTAATGCTCTTTTGTATTTTTTATCAATGTTACCATTCCTCATGGTATCAGAAGCAATCACATGCACAGCAGAAAGAAATGATGTATGCCACTTCTGGAACTAAGAGATGCAGATGTTCTTCTGCCCTAGATGGATTGCTCTATTGCATTTTCATTTTTCCTACTGGTGCTATAACTCAGATTAAATTAGCAATTTGCAGGGCAAAAAAAAACCTAAAACAAAACCATGAAAAAGAAAAAAAAAAGAAAAAGAAAGAAAAAGAAAAAGAAAAAGAAAAAGAAAAAGAAAAAGAAAAAGAAAAAGAAAAAGAAAAAGAAAAAGAAAAAGAAAAAGAAAAAGAAAAAGAAAAAGAAAAAGAAAAGCCAAACAAACACACTACCCCCCAAAAAAAGACCAGAAGTGGAATTTTGCTCCCTACTGCTTTGTAAATTCCACAGGCCATTTGTAGGGAACCTTCCCCCTCGGACAACAAAAGAAGACAGAACTGGACTGTGAGATTTTTGAAAGCCTGAATACAGCTTTCAAAAGTACAATCAAACAAAGCGATGAGTACCTGGAGTTTTAATTGAAACTAATATGCATCCTGGGTGCCCTAAAGCTTTGAAAGCTATCCAAATTGTGTCCAGTTCTTTGAAAAAGTTGTTGTGTAACTTGAGGCATTAAATCCTAACACAATTTTATACTGTAGCAAAAAGTTGAAACCATTTTCTATCATCTTCCATTATTTTTTTTTCTATACAAAAAAAAAGTTAAAAAAGAGACTCAGGTCTCAAGCTGTGACTGCTGAGATGAAAAATAGACATAAAAATTATGTCAAGCACAACCCCAGCCAAAGGAAACTGCTAACTTCTGCAACAAGCTTTTAACCAATTTGGAATAAACAATTATGTCTGTGCCTCAGAGGTTGAATTATCTGACTTGCTCCTTTTTAGATTCCAGAAAACACTGGAACATGGAAAACGTGAAGGTGTGATGTCACAGGAAAAAAAAATGCATGAACAGAACAGACAAGTTTTATGATGCTAATGCTATTGTGCTAGATTTATCAGCTTCTCCATAATTACAAATTATGTGTTTTTAATTATTGCACTACATCTCACTCAGCACTTTTAAAATTGAAATTACATGGAGTGGAAAGCTCTGAGTAATATAGTGTTCATCTAACAACTCTTCTGACACTTTACAAGATTTGCATCTGTGCTACTAGGATAAACAAGAAAACAAAATAAACACATCAGATGCTTCCATCTTTACATTATCATGTTGAATTGTTTATGTTTTACGGATGAGCTACATAAAAGTCACACCTGAGTTTTATGAAATGGCAGATATACCTCACATACCTGTGAGACATCTCAGGGATGTTGATGATTTACTAAGCAGAACACCTCAAACAAAGCTGAATGATAAATGTAAGGAATTTCTATGTTTTCCATATCAAAAGTCATGAAAGATTCTGTAATATATTAATCATCAAAGAGACCAAACTACTCCAGTCTTGAATAGTTGTTTGCCAGCAACATAAACAAAACAGTGGCAGCAAAGGTAAACATGCATTTTAAAAAAAGCAAAAAAACCCTGTACATATTACAGGAAAAAAAGTCTTAAATTCATGTAAAATAACAGAAGTGAATGAAAACTCTATTTGCATACTGAAGCTGTTTAAATGGGGCTACTAGGACACCATACCAGGGAGTTTTTTTTCTCTGTTGTTCCCTTTACCTCCACTTCAGTCAATGCTCTCTTATAAAATTAGACTTTTAAAATGTAGCTTAAGCATTTGCCCTTTTGTTGGGATTATACAAATCTCACCAGATCCATCCTACAGGGCTGAACTTCACCCAGGAGGAGCTACTACTAATTTGTGGCAGAAGAAGCCCTGTGAACATGAGTGACTCTTAGGAAGACCAGCACTCAGTCAGTGGTGCTGGAGGGCCATGGGGACAAGCAGGTCTCTCTAAGGGCCCTTTTCCCATCAAGACCAATGCAGAGTAAAAGGCAAAGCCTCCAACCATTGCTCTCAAAACTCCAGCACATCACTGCTGGTGAGATGGTGAGAAAGGGAGGTGTTGAATGTTTGGCATTATGGACCTTATAATCCATTTATGAAGACTAGGTTTGTCATTGAATGCCAATCATGCCATGCACAGTTTGTGGCCTGTGCCCTTTCTTCTCATATAGAAATGACCATCAGAAGAGAAATTTGTAAATTTGTTTTAGTTTCTCTTGTGTGGTTTCTGATCCACTCTTTTGACATCAGAGGCTGGGAGCAGCAAAGAGAAAGCTTCAAAGAGCCAAGGATCTACAGATGTGGGGAGCTTCAGCTGCTGCCTGTGCAGCCCCAGACAGCTCTGTTTGTTCCCATGGCTGCTTCCATTGCTTCCATTCCTAGCTGAAGTCTGCCTTGGTGCACCCTGACCATTACAGTTCCTCTTTGCTGCTGCAGAGGTGGGCAGCCAGGGCAGCACTGTGGGAGGCAGCTCAATGTGAGCCCCAGTGAGGGGGCTGGGACGTGGCAGACTCTAGGAAGATGCCTTGCAAAGCCAACACATTCACTTTGCAAAGGAGAAACAGATCAAAAGCCATGGAATCATCTGCAGCAATGGTACAACATGCAGATCTGGGAGACTGAGGGGTTCAGCAGGCTTTTGCTGAGAAGAACCAGTTTGAGGAGCCACTGTTCCTGCTGATTTTCCTATGAAGCCTGTGAAGTCAACACAGCTGAAAACATGAGCTGCACTAGAGCCTCAACTCTGTAATTGCTGTTCCTAAATGTTCTTTTCTGCATTGGAGTCCATAAGGAATGAATAAAGACATTTTCAGCTACACATTTTTGCTTAAAACTAACCATAAAATGAATAGAACAAATAAATAAATGGTTCCAATATAAAGCAATATCACCTCTGGTTAACTTCACTCCCTAGTCTCCCATGTTGCCTAACTAGTTAAGCACTGGTTAAGCACTAACTAGTTAAGCATAGAAGTAAATAGTTTGGATTGTGCCTTGTCACTTTCACCTTTCAGATATGTGTGCTGTGTCTCCAGTTACTGAAGGGTAAATAAGAATATGTAAAATCCAGAGTTAATACTCCATCTTGTGGCTGATCATTATGTTCCCTGCAGACAAAAATACACTCACAAAACCACGACTGTATATAATCATTAAGACTGTTATATAATTCTGTTAAAGTTAAAAATATAAAAATAGACACCTTTCCCTAGAATTGGAGTAGAAATATCTGCACATATATGTGTGGTGGTAGAAAGCAATTGCAGTTTGAAATCCTTAATTTGCAGTAAAACTTCCCCCTACTGAATAAAACCCAATCCCCAAACCACCACCACCACCACCCAGAAACAAAAACAAAAAAACAAACAAACAAAAAAAACCCCAAAACACCAAATTCCGTAACAAGCAAAAACACAATCAAATTAGCAATAAAATAGAATTCCTGGAATATAAAAACTCAGTACATTGTTTTGTGGTATAATTTCTTCACAGATTTCATAGAAAGTACAGCAAAATAGAATAACAGCATGAGTTAATTTGAATTCTTGTGTGTTACAGATCTGTAAGCATTGATCAAATATTCTAATATATACACAAAATATTGTAGCCTTCCAAAGTAAAATCTACGTTCCAAGAAAAGAACGTGTGTTGCCACCTTAATTCTCCAGAAATACACTTATTTATCTAACCTCTGATCCACACATAAGTAAAATCAATCACCAAACCATTCTCTGGTTCATTTGCAAAACCAGCACTGTCAAGTAGCTAGAAGCCCTTGAAATTAGTTGGATCATATCAATATAAAATTATAATACTGAATCAAGTCAAGTAAACAGAAAGTCAAAGTCAACTAACAGCAGTTCAGTTTAATATTGGGAACATGGCACCAAATTATTCTTTTCCTGACAACCATATGAGCAGACAGTGACAGTTCTGAAAAGTCCTGAGAAAAATCAACAGTAGAAAACTACTATCGTGAAACTATTTCATATATGGAGGTTATACTCTTAAAGGCTAAAAGAGATAATGTTGTTTGTAGGTCCAGGTTGCTATAATCTCTTAGTTGCCTAAGGAATCATAAATTTCCTTCCAGAACTTTTGTTGCAACTCCACAAAGAGCTTTAGGAGATACCACAGGTAGTAACAACAAAAATAATTTATGTCCACGGTATTTATTGTGGGAACACATAAGAACACTTCTATGGTATTGGGGCCTCCCCTGCTTCATCAGCCTGGAGCATATTTTAGGTTCTCTGTAGAGTGCTCCAGTGCCATACTGACTCCATATCAGGGTAAAATTAACAAACACTGGCCCCTCCTCCAAACACTCCTTTCCATGGAAAGGAACTATAATTTTTCAGATTAGATGGAATCACAGAATTGATCAGGTTGGAAGGGATCACAGTAGGTTATCTGCTCCAACATCCCTGTTCAATCCTGAGCAAAGTGGAAAAAGGGAGCTTAAAGGTAGCCTGCATGCTTGTAAGCCTTCGGCCTCTGCCTCTAAGCACAGTTAGGAGCTTTATCAGAGAAAACATCCATGTTTCAAAGGGATATTTACTATTATTAAATACCCATGTGCTGGCAAACAATGCTAAAGAAGCCACCACAATATTGATGCCACTAGTTAACTTCTTACAACACAGATCTTCAGAATAATACCAAATTGAGGAATTTATAAAAAGTCTGCTACATGATCTGGACATCCATTTTCCTGAACAATGCTGCCAGACTCAGATCACATGAGAGGCACAGGGGCTGTACTCACACATCACCTCTCCCTTACCCGTGGTGGAACACAGCCAGAATTCACCACTGCTGCTTGTAGCAGACAATTGGTTAAATGATTTAGAGGTAAAAGGAATTGGTGAATGGTCATTGCAAACTGAACCAAAGCTTCACTACTTAGACTTTCAAGATCTTCCTTAAGGAAAGGTAAGTCAACAGAAAAGCACATGGAAGTCATCCAAATGTCTTGCTGCTTTAAATTTGAGGGACAGCATATCCCAGACCATTCCCACCCCAAGCATTGCTGCTTAACTTTTGATAAAAGAAGAAGGATCAAAACTAACAGGCAGAAAGAAAAACATTTTTTCTTTTTTTCTCCAATATCACTCAAGGGGCAACTTCAAACTTAGGAGTCCTCGTAAATCTTTACTACCTTGTATTCCCACTATAGCTGTGGTCATCTGCCCCTGGGTAGAAAGCTGGGTTTTTTAGGGACATACAGTTGCCTTTCAGCCACTCATGTTCTTCAGCTACAAACATCATAGCTGAGAAAGTCCAAAAATAGCAGCCAGTCCTAAATACTGTAGTTGTTTACTAAGTGTCAGAGGGGACCATGAATACTCCAGATTTACACCTCTCTGTGCTCTCTGAGTCCCAGAAAAACAGTGAGATTCAAGAGCTGTTTTCTGATATGCACAGTCTTCAGTGGTTTTAGAACTTGCTTGATCCCCAGAATGGGCCCTGAAACATTGATTAAAAATTGTTAGAATGTCCACCAAGAGCCAGTTTCATTTTTAACACTATATTTATGCCAGGAAACACAAGGACATTTATAACAGAGACAAGGAGAATGCTCTATTACTTGTTTGTGATTAAAGACTCTCAGTCATCAAATACTTGGATAAAACTATAAAGTAATATACAAATCACTATTTAGTCAAAACATTGCAGCCAGTATGATCACCTTAACACATTATTGCCCTTGTGGTAAGCAATTTTAGTGAATTTTAATAATCAATATATTTTTGCCATTTAATACTATTCTAGGAGACAATGAGTAAAAAAAAAAAAAATTGGTTAATAACCAATCATTTATCTCCAAGTCATTAGTAAATGCCTTAGCCTCAGCTGTCAGACTTACAAAAGCCTATGAAGAAAACAAAACCCAAGAAGACAAATAACTGAAAGAGCCTTAAAATCAGTTGTCTCCCAGAAAATCAGGGCTCTGCTTATGTAAAAGATTCCTGAGATGGAGTGGGGTGGGAGAAACTAATTTAGAATTAGAAAAAAAGAACATTTCTAGACCTCAAGGAAGAATGTTTACCTTATTAGGTTTTAAAATCATCAGGATCAGACCATACAGGCAAATATTATTAAACAGAGAATTAAATATGACTCTTTCTGATAAAATCTGTTTAAAGATAACCACAGAAATATTTTCAGTAATGTAAGCAATCCATCATCACTATTTTATCTGCTATGATCTTGCTTCTACAGACAGCACATTTTTTAACTTAACAGAAACAAAATTAAAACAGCTTCAAATTACATTCTGACTAACTGAATGCCCCTTCCTGTGTTAATTAGATATGGTGTTTTTCACTTCATGCTCCCTTACTCAACAGCTGATGTTTACAGCCCTGAAGCACATCATGTGTCAGTGTAGGTGCAGCAATTTATTCTCTGTTCATAATCTGCAATGCCATAGGTGCCATAAACATCAAATTACTATGGATATTTTTAATTTGGATAAGTTACTGTCTCTGGACTTCACAAAGTTCTCTACATATGCCGAAACCTCCCCACCAACACCCACATCCCAGAGACATTGCTCTGCTCAAAGTGTGACAGACACGTCACCCTCTGGGGCGTTATCTGGAGACTTCCCATTGGAGACAATACATGTAACGATTTATACAGCAGAGAACAATGAAAAATAGCATAAAATATGAATACAGAGAGGAGTCAGAGGGAAATAATTTTCTTTTACATCGTGGAATAAAGTAACTCCTAGAAGGAAATAAAAAAACAAATTGTTTTCTTGATCTTTCCATTTGAAGGATCAGCTAAGACAGATGTGAAATTGAGGTACTCAGGACAGCTGGCTGGTGGATGTATTAATGAAAAATGCTAATCTGGCTACATAAGTGTTGTATCACCTTTGTAGAGGTAATATAAGCTACATTTCTATTGGACATTCCTCTTTAAAACATTCTGGGATTTCTCAAAAATCCAGAGAGAAAAGGGATTCCAAGGTATTGCTTCACTGAAAGCTGTCCATTACCCAAAAAATTAGTTCTAGTACACTAATTGACTATATATTTTGCTGATATATTTTGCTGTCTAGTTGTACAAACCATTTTGATTAAAAATATTGAATTTCTGATTTTATAGAGTATTTAATATTGAAACAACAGAAGGAGGAGGAAGTTTAGCTTATTATCTGAACCATTATTGAATGGTGATCCCATCAGTTTCTGCTGGTGTTTTAGCATAGACTTTGACAAATGGGAGAACAATCAGAAAACTAGTCTTTGTTTGGGAAAACAATTTTAGATTAAGACCTTTCTAAAAAGTCAATTTAATGTGATTTAAAGAAGTTTAAAATCAAGACTAAGCTATTTAATATGATGTTTGACAGCAGAAAGCTCTCTGTGCTAGTCAGAATTCTATCTTTCCACCCAAAAAAATCATCCGAGAAGTGAAGCATGTCAGCATTTCCTGAGTCATTTTTGTGAACTAAGATTATTAAAATTAGTAAAGAGGTAAGGAAGAGAATGCAGTGTGAGTTTGAGTAGAAATGGATAGATGAGAGATGGATTATTGGTTTTCATATGCTAATATAGAATGATTAATAACTATGAATTTGATACTAAACTGCTTATCTTATTATAATAATTGTAGTATTTGACCCAAGACAGAACAATTTTTTTTATTATCTCCAGTACCCATAAGTCTTTATCCTTTCTCAAACTTCACTTAAATCTCTAATCTGACCTACTTTATTTTAAATGGTTGTACAAGATACACCACATAACACAGGACATGGGAATTTTTATCCCACCATCTCTGTGACCTTCCTGCAGCTTCTTCTTCCAGCAAGCTTTTCTCTCTCCTGTGTATCCAAGAACTGTCTGTACTTTATGTGCCTTCTGGGTTTCTTCAGCCCAGTGTGGGGCCTGAAGCTCGTCCCAGCTCTGCTGCTGGGGAGAGCTGTAACGAAGAAGCATCAAAGACACTCAGGACCGTAGAAAAGGAGGGGAGTAGGCACTGTCTTCAAGAGTTTTAAGAGTGAAATCCAGAGAGTCAAACATTGGTGGTCATCATCTGCTCTTCATAGGTTATTTCATGGACACTTTAATAAACTTGGTGGAAACACTCTGGAAAGCGGGATAACTTTATAAGACCTGAAGGCTGTGGAAGCTGGAGGAGTATAGGAAGGAAAAGCCACTTAATATTTGTTCAGGCCTCTGTCTCCTTCCCTGGTATCTACTACATTTTCTAATGATAAAGAGGATACTTGGGAGCAATTTTTGGTCAAATTCCATTCAGCCAAATTTAGGTAGGATGAAGGAAAATACAAAATTAAGAAAGGGAGAGAGATTAAAATGAAATGCACAGATACTTCTGCAATGGGCCCAACTTACACGTTTCTTATCAGTTTCCTTGGCTATCTCTTCTCTTGTATCTGATGCTAAATGAGTCCCATACCAGCTAATCTATTCGTTTTTTGATTTCTGAATGCTTTCATGAGCACTCAGAGAACTGTGCAGCCCTGAATGGCAGGAGTGAACCAGCTATTGCTGTATTCAGAAGGAACCAATGCAGGCCAAGCTACAGCAGCTGTGCTGAGCCTGGACCCTGCCACATCCCTTGTTTTCACTTGGAAATAAAGGGAACAGAGGTTCAGTACCTGTGTTCCACTGGTTGGCCATATTTTCTTTCTGTTGGATTCGTTCTTTTCCCTTTCAGTTCTCATTAATGATCAAGACAAGTCCATGCAAAATGATAGCACACCGTTGAGAATCAGCAGCACCAGTTGTCATGAGGCAAAGGAGTATTTTTGTACTCCTACAGTTCTGCAGCAATACAAAGGAGAAAATACAAGTTGCTCTTAATCAGTTCCTCATCTGTTCCCAATTAGAAAAGCATGCTTTTATGCACTTCCAAACTTCATACTTGAATGAGTGGAATATGTAAAAGTCATGGTGGAAAAGTCGGTTCTCAGAAGTAACATCCTAGCAGGTGCTGTGCTCAACACTATACAAAATTCTTCTTTCTCAAGACACTTCCTGACTCAACATTTAGGATTAATTTGATGCTACAATGCTATTTCATAAAGATAATTTTACATATAAGCAATGAAAGAATCATAAGCTTATATGTTCTTATAGAAAGAGTCCTTAAAAAGGTTTTCATCATTTATTTTCTAAAACTTTTTGTTCAAAAGCACAGTGGTTTCAGAAACCATTATCCCATACCCTTGTCAAACTTAAGAGGATATCAATGGTCCAGGAATTGACTCCTGAAAGATTTTCTTTTTCCTTAAGGCTTCTTGGAATGAAAAACAAACAAATAGACAAAAAACCCAAACAAAACAAAACAAAATATTTTTACCCCATCCACTTCCAAATTTTGTCATAACTATGGCAACCCTTAAAGAGTTAGGGAATCAAGCTGTCATGGTTTGAGCCTGGCACAGAGTTAGTGCTCTCATGAAAATGCCTCACTTTGGTGTCTGCTGTGAGATGTGACTAGGAATAAGCAAAACAGGTTCTAACTTAAACATAAAGACTACTTTATTACTTAAACTACAGGAAAATAGGGAGAGACTATAAAGAAAAGAAAGGAAAAAAAAAAAAAATTGAAAACTTTACAAAACCACTTTTCTTCCTCCCCACTCTCTGACTTTCTCAATCTAATACATTCTCTCAAAAATACCAACTGCCCAGCCCGGCACGACACTTTAGTATACTCAAACTGCAGTTCATGAAGAGGAAAAGGAGTCTTTCTTGTTCCATAGGCTTCTGGAAACACACTGAAATCTCGGATGCTTCTTTGTCACTTCGGCACCGCCCGGAAAGTCCATTTGCTGCTTGTGACATGTTCTTTCCATGCTCAGTGCTCTCACCACCGAGACATGGATCAGAGCTGCTTTTAGGGTGGTCTTTCAAGGATGCCTTGTCTCACTCCAAAAAGGCACAGTCTCTGCTTTTGGGACAACTGTCCCCCCCATATTTTTCCAACCCCCTGGGGCCGGGGGTCCTCACAAATGAACCCTCCTGGTTTTGAGGCACTGCCTCCCCCTAAATGCAGTCTGTGTCACAGGAACAACTGAGTCCATGGCTACAAGAAAAAGTCCAGCCAAAAGGCCACTCCAAATCATCTCTCCCCATCCAATCATCTCCACAATCTCCGGGCCAAGGTCTTTATCTCATCTCATCTCTCATCTCCCTTCTTATTCAGCTTCGAGGAGGATTAGCATTTTTGCAAGGCCCCAATCATGCAAGAAAGGGTTAAAAGTTTTCAGTCTCTGTCTGTCGGTCCCGGAGCGACTCCCACGCATGCTGCCCACACGCTGCCGCTCCGGCCGGGCAGTCTTCCTCCCCCTTCTCGCTGGCTGCTCTCCTGGGGGGGGGGGGGGGGGGGGGGGGGGGGGGGGGGGCTGCCTGAGGGCTCGATGTCTCTTGGGGCTCCTGGGCTCCTCCACCCTTCCAATCCTTGGAGCCCCCCCCGAAGCCCCCTCTGTCCAGGCCCCAGGCCTTACCGCATGGCTGGCCCCTCCCCCGCCCAGCAGCAGCGGGCCGGGCGGGGGAGGGAGATCTGAACTCCTCGCCCGACGAGGTCCAAAGAGGAAGTGCCAGGGCAGTGCCTTGCTTTTAACCCCTGTGTATTCTCGGAGGTGTGTCCAAACCCCACTGGCTACACCAGGTGTCAGTATGAAACCCAAAACCTTCATTGGTTTGACCACAGCTTCCCAGAATTCCCACTTCTTCCTGGTCAAACCATGACACAAGCATGAATTGCACTGAATTTATTTTGAAAAGAAAAAGAATAAATTTCTGTTCCTATATTAAAGGTGACAAAATTGAATCAGTTGAAAAGGATCAAAACTTTGTTGGCAAACACAATTATATCCTTTATTAAGTGCATCTTTTTCTTTTAAACCTCAAGCCACTCATGCTGACTTGTAGGTGCTCATGCTCAGGTTGGGAACACAATTTGAAAATCAGGGCATAGGTTAATGGTATAAATAGAATACCCACTAAGCAAGAGTGTGGAAAATAAAATCCACCTGTCTGAAGATGATTTAGCTAATTTGGGAAAAATATATTTTTAAAAAATGACTCTTTGAATTCTTGCACTAATGAACTTAAACAAAATTGTTGATCACAAAACCAGGATATTTTTGTTCCATTTCCAGCTTCATTTTCTCTTTACTGACCTTTACCACTTTTGTGTTGTAGATGGTATTTTTAAAATGTCTTAGAAGAATTTGAAAAACTCAAGAGCAGCCTCCATTCTTTTGAGGCAGACTGCTCCTCTCCTCCCTTTAAGAAAAGATAGAGTCTTAACAAGGTCTCCATTAAATATCTTGTTAAATATTCATAAAGACTTTGGCTTTAATTAAAAAGAACACATTTTGGGGTCTTAACCTCTCCTAGTTTGAAAATTACCTTTGAGATTTGTCTGGTCATTATCACACATCCTTTTAATTAGTGGGTGGACAATGCTATGACCGACAGTATTCTAGCAAGGATGTACTAAAAATGTTCTCACTAATTTGATGTAATGCCCATGAGAGGAATTTAGCTATTTGCAAAGTAGGCACATCATGGCAGTGCTAGGAGGAAATTCCTTACTCCTTCATTTCTAAAGAAAGATCTCCTATAATAACAGAAGTTGAAAAAAAATGTTTCTACTAAAGTACAGTGAATGAAGACAAAGAAATAATATGCTAAAGATTGACTTATAAAATGCAAAGTGAAGTTAGCAGGGCTGACAGCTTCATACAAGAAAATTACCCCATCACTACCAAAGTCTGAGGGAAAGGAGAGCATAAATGAGCAGTAGATCCTCTTACAGGGTGAGACAATAGGCTTCTCATCTAATGCAGCCTACTCTTTTGAGCAGTGTCAACACTGAATTCAGACCCTGCTGTAATAAGCGGCTTCAAAGTCAGAAACTGCATTCCAACCTGCTTGTCATATGGATAGGATGTTTTTAAATTGAAAGCATTGGTATAAATGATTATCAGAAACTCCATCCACCACATCAGGAGATACAGCTGCACAGCAAAAGAAATATCCTCTTTAGCTAAAGTACTTGAAGTCTACTCTCCTTTTCTTTCTTTAAAAGCAAGTGTACTTTTGGCATCAAATACAGAAACAAAGCATATATGAGGGCTGTGCAAAAATTTGTGTAAGGAGCTACAGGCAAGACCCTGTAGTACTGTATGATAGTCCAGATTGCAATAAATGAAGATACTAGAGACATAAAAACTGGTAGAAAATATTTTATTTTTGTAAAAAAATTTTATGGCAGGAATAAAGCCACTTGATTGTCATTCTGCGCCCAAGTATTTCCCTAAGGCCTAACTGGCTGCAAGCCACTTGTCAAACAACAGACATTTATTAATTTTCTCTGCATGATAAACTTTCTTTTAAGCAAAAAATATTTTTAGCAAGAAAGCAAGGAATTTTATTAGAACAAAACTCTATTTTTATTTCAAAGTATAAACTCTGGCATAGAAACCCATAAAATGCCTTTAGACCCCTTTGAACTTTCTGCTTTATCTCTTCTGCTGAAGATCGTATCCTGAGACTGTTGAAAGACCTTGGTCCAAATGCAGACAGGCAGAGCAATATGCAAAAAGGATTAGTGGCAGAATGCTACCATTATTCTCCAAAAAAATGCACAAACAAATAATTTATTGCCTCATTTTCTAGTTAGGAAAAAGCTTTACATCCAATAACTTCAGAACTGAAACATAAAAGTCTGCCAAAAGCTGAAAATATAAATCTGTGGGGTTTTGTTGCATCCTTCTTTATAAGAATTTTGCTCATAACCTAAATATCTACCAGTACCTCATTTTTTGTAAAGGACAAAAGTCTGCAGTAAATTTACAAATAATCCAAGAAGTGCAGGCCAAATTAATCCACCCAGTCATTGTCCCATAACACTTTGACTTCTAGGAAAGAATGCAAGAAGTCTTAGCTGGCTGATCAGACTGGTCTCTCTATATTGCCCTTGTACATATTTAGTATCAGTAGAAAAACTATCATACAGAAAGGTGTTTTGTTTGTGCATTAGTTCCCATATTTTTTTAGACATAGGGTATATTTATTGTTAGAGTGAAATTACTTAAGAAATTACTAAATGGGTGCAATTGAAATATTGCCAAATTACCCTTAAATTCAATGAAAATATTTCAAGATTCTGTTACAAAATTTTAAAACCTATATTCAAGAATTTTAAATCTATAAAATCTTGCAAGTGCCCAAAACCAAGCTTCAGGTTTGTTAGCAGCCAATGAAACACAATTCATAGACAAGTAAAGTGGAAGACAAAACAGGTGGTCTCACTGATGAATTTTCCACTGTTCTGTAAAGACAACAAGCTGTTCAGATAAATATTGACAGCATACTGACCAGTGGGATCAAAGATGCAAATTTATCTGTTGATTTATTTTTTTTTCATAAAAAATGTTAAGATCCTTCAAAACCTCAAGCTGTGGAATGCATAATAAAGGTACAGTAACCCGAAATGATCGCAAATTGTTACACAAGAAATATTTTTCATATAGAGATTAATTGCAAGTTTTCCATATTATCATCAGTATAACATTGAGTGTAAGTCTGAAAACACTGAAATTGTCAAGAAGGGGGAAAAAATTTTCTTGTGTGCTACCTGAACCCTAGGTGGTAGAGTATGTCACAATAAGACCCTTAATAGAAACTGATAGCAGTACCAGAAGAGAGTGCAGGAAAAACACAAAGCAAAGCTGACCAAATAATGCTTTGGTGCCTTGGAGTATTGTGTAAATTACAGCAAGCAGATTTAGGCATTCCATTTAGAAAGAAAAATAAAAAGCTGATGCTCACACTACAGAAAATGTACTAGAGAAAAATCATTAAAAGAAATTCCAATAAAAGCAAATAAGAAGTACAAATCTACAAAGACAATGTATGAAAAGGAAAATGTGGATGCATATAGCGTGATCAGACTACAATTTAAGTTGATATTTGGACATGTTTTGTCTGCTGCAGTTACCCTTTCATACAATGTTTGAAGTGGAAGAAAGAGATTTAAATGTGGTAAATCAATTCTAACCATGTAGCTCAGCGAAGAGTTCTTTAAGAGCAACCTTATTCATCCTCAGACAAAGTCCTTGAATTCAGGAGGATTTTCTGAGCTGCACTGATCTCCCACTGACTCCAGAGGAAGGATTTGATGCGAAGCCTTGCAAGTGCCCTCCAAGTCCTGCCCATGTCCCCACCACCCATGGGCTCGAGCCAGTGAGCAGCTGGGTGCTCTCAGGCCATGCCATCCCTCCCTGCTGACCAAAGCTGCCCCTCAAGGTTTGCTTTGCCTTTGCCAAGGGGTCTCTGCTCTACAGGGATGACAATTTTCACTAAAATTATACAAAAGGTGGTACCTGTTGGATTTTCATCACTCTGCCAAATTGTGGGAAAAAAACCAGACTCTGAAGTTGTCAGGCAAGAATGACACAAGAAAAGGCAAGGGACTCACCTCTTTAAATACTAGTGTTGAGTGCCATAGTTACCCCTTGAACACCCACAATACCCACACCAAACTTGACCCAGACCCTATTGGACTCCATTCCCTGCTGCAGTTGCAGCTTGAAGCCAAATGGGAATGTTCAATACTTTAGGTGTGGAAAATGGTGGCTTTTTTCTTGTATGGTCTATCAAATTTCAAATTTTTTTATATTGAAAAAATAACATGACAATCTATATTTTATATTATTACAAAATCGTTTTACATTTCTGGATGCATTTCCAGATACCAAACACTTCTGTATCTAAATTTCAGCTCACTTTCTCTTTTTTAGATGGGTACAATTCTGTGGAGGACAACAACTGCTGTTTTTTGTTCTTCTGTGCTCTAAAATGCAACATTATCAAATGAAAAACTCAGCTATCATTATCTGCCAGCTATCCACTGATGTACTTCAAGATAAAAGTAGCCAAATGGCTTTATATTTGATAGAAAGTGGAAAAGGCAGACTGCTTATAAGATAAAAAGAAGGAACTATGATAAGTCAATCATGAGCACAGGAGATGAGAGCTAATATGTATTGGTGTGATGAAGACTGACATGCCCATTACCAAAGTGGAACAATTTTTAGCAGTAAAAAGATTAAGCATGATGGTGTGAAATAAAAAATTAACTAGACTTTATAGAACATGGAAGTTCAGTGGCTTCAAACGGATTATTAAAATTTCCTGCAAAGGAAGCCTCCATGAGTAAAAAGAATCAGAGGTATTATGCTACTGCTTAATGTAAGAAAAAAAAATTACGAACTTTTCTCATCTACAGCAAAATGCAGGAAAATCACTTATGAGTAAGAAACAGTGAGAATAAGAGTGAAAAAGAATAGTAAGCAAATTGCTGCAGAAGAAAATTACAAAACTAAAAGATAATTATACCAGGCAAACCTCAACATTGCAATTAGCAATCTAGAACTGGAGGAAGTCTTTTAGCCAACAATATACCAGATATTAATTTTTTTTATATTATTTTCAGGAGTTGATCATTTATTGCTGATCATCTTATCAGAAGTTGCAGCAGGTATTATTTTATTCAAGTGTCTTCACAGGCCCTTCATTTGCCTTTATGGATGATGTAGTGAGCAGCAAATTGTCTCTCTTCAGAGCCTCACATCAGTCCTCAGAGGACAAATGACAGGGTCCCTCCTGCACTGATGAGCACCACCAGATTTCCATGGCACTGTGGCTTTTGAGATAGCTAGTGACCGCACACTGACAGGTGGAGGCAATATCAAGGGCTTAATTCAGCTTTAGACATGCATCCATGAATGTTTATAACTTCATTCCCAGTCACACACTGAAGACAAAGCCAGCCCAGTGCAGCAAGCAGTATGATACTTACACCATACTGATGATGATTTACACCACCCCTGGTTCAAACCTTTTACTCATCTTTTCACTTTTTTATTCTTATCATTGAAGATTTGCTAGACTGGATTTACAAGCCCTTTGGTGTAATATTCAAGCAAGCCATCAGACTGTATGATTTCCATTTAAAATAATGAACTTTTAGTATAATTGTTTTCTTTGTCCAGTATTCTGTAACATGCATTAGTGTGGTACAAGCACTTCAAAATGCCCAAGAAACCCTCACCTACTTTAGGGAAGTATCATTCCATATTAAAACATCATTATTTTGGCTTTTTTTTTCAAATACTTATAAATTGTACACAAATCCTCAGTGGTTTTAAGCTTATTTACTGATAAACTAAAACAGAATAAAAAATGCACTCCTTTCAACAGGCTATTGATTTTTAAATAAAATGATGGCATAGTATGGGATTAATCTGATTTAGTATCAAATCTACACTGGAGCTACAGTAGCTACAAATCTACACACAATCACCTTCAAGCAACAACTCGTGGATGTAGTTAGAGGAGGGCAGGGCAAGAGTTCTGTCATCCTGATGCTGACATCTAACACAGAACAAGGGAACCATGTGCTTTTAGTGCAGAAGGAGCATAGTGTAAATATCTTAACCATTTACAACAAAAATATTTAACTGTCTTAATTTAAGGATTGATGTCTCTCATCCAAAGTGTCTACCATGTAATTTTCTGTTTGTTTGGATTAGTTTTACCACTTTCTGTTGCAGAATTGCTAATGCCCAAAGAGTCTGGCTGTAAAACTGATGGAATGAGTGTAAAAATTCCAGCTGTTCTAAATCTTGTGCTTGCCATAGATCATCAGTGCTTGACAGTTCCCATTTCTGTGGAAGTTTGCTACCCCCTCATGCCTAGGTCTGTAAGTTAAAAATGTGAGCTGAAAGACAGATAAAACTGCAGAGATGTTGCCCTCTGGATTTCAGAGAGCACATAAGCATTACCTGCAGCAAGAACTTTGTGTTTTGCTGAAATAGATGTTTAAACTATTTTTTGAATCATAGCACTCTGGAGATCTTTTTAGAACTGGGATTTGCTTCAAGTTATATCTATTAGAAAGCAGTGAACAAAACCATAAAAGGACAAAAGTAATCTTAGGTATTTCCATAAGTATTAGTCCTTCCTATGAGATCAATTTAATTGCTTTCAATGAAACTTCAGTTTATATTACCATTACCAATCAAGGAAAAACTTCAAATAGGAAAAATACAGAGAAAAAAATCAGTTACCAGAAAGGACACAGTTGTATCAACAGAAACTGTCCAATTGCTTTTTTAGCTGTCAAATTTTCAATAATGATGATACTTTGATTTGCGTGTGTGAGATAATTGTTAGTCTGATGAAACAGTTGTCTTAATCATGTTCCTAAATCTACTAAAACCAGGCTGAAACAAACAATAGCAAAAACTTATGCAAAAATACTGTATTCTTTCTCATTTTTCAAGCTTCTGGGTGAAGTAACAAATTTAATTGTGTGGGTTTTCAGTTTTTTTAAACACTCTCAGGGACAATGAATGCCCAGCCATTGTGTGAGCACCAGTTTTCCAGTGGTGGCTCATCAGCATGCTGCAGATAGTGCTGCCACTACTAGAACTGTGCAAGAGGTTTGGGGTAGTTCTTTGAGAAAAAAAAAAAAAGTTCAAATTTATGAATTAAATTAGTTTTGGTAGTTATATAGTTCATGACTACCAAAACTGAAGTTGTTTTCTCAGAAAGGGGATTGAGCCCCTCTAAACTCACTCCAACCTCCTCTTCCAAACAGGGCTGCTCCCACTCAAAGGATTGTTCCAGCCCAATGAGGCAATGCAGTCACATGCATAAGAAATGTGTTCATTCCAAGGAAAGATAAAATACTTTCTATTTGAACCAGCAAAAAAGAATTTTTCAGAATGTTCTGATAGATTAAGGTTCATCAAGATAAGATCTGCAAATTGATTCTCACAGCAAAAAAAAATTGCCTGACACTCCCTACTGTGTAATACAAATAGGGTAAGGCTAAAACTCTCTAGCTGAAGGCACGTGTGATCTAAGCAGACCTCTGGAGAAATACATAAAATTGTATTTCTTTACATAGTGTATGTCCCAATTTCATTGTTTCTGAAAGAGACATTTTGATTCAAATAAGAGAGGTGAGTTGGTCTGTAAGACATGAAGCAAACATTTCTTTTTCTGTAATCTATTACTGTAAGAAATAACACAGTAACTCTTAGTCAAAGAGCAGTGGCTAACCTTCATTTCCTGAGTAATATTATTTCAATTAATATTTTGTTCACAGTAACTGTTTTACTAAGTGATGAAACAAAAATTATCAATTCAACTGAATCCACATAATGGAAGAAAATATCCACTCTAATTAATTTTTGTTGACATTCCTTGTAATTTATGCAACATACATTAATATTTGCTGTTAATATATTTAAAAAATAGCCTTTATGTCTTTCTTCCTCCTGTGTTTTCAGAAGGGTATAAAGCTTTCATCTTTCTCTTTCCTTGTTACAGAGTTGAGCGTATAAAACCTGTATCATTGTCTAATATCAATACATGAAAATTCAGCTACCACAAAGATCCTCCTTAGATGGTGAAATGTTACAGTTCTTTGTGCCTTCCTGGGGTGCCTGTGACTAATCTAATGCAACAGTGATTATTAAAAATAGACAAGAAAGCTGAAACTTGATGAGTACAGGAAACTTGATTCATTAAGCCACCTTGGGTTTCTCTTTTACTCCTACATGGCTGATGCTATTTTTGGAAAAATCCAGACAGTGTAAGCTCAAGATACAAGCAATTATAACAAGGCATGGTATTAAAAATTTTAACTCCTGTGGCAAAGAAAAAGTAGTTTTCATGCCATGATGCTTGAAAATTTTCTGCAGTTCATTGAGCCAATAAGAACACTCATGGACACCTCTCTGCATGAGGAAAATAAATAAACAAAAGTAACTTTTAACAGCAGCAGCCTTGTGATCAATCCACACATTGACTTTGTGTCATGATCTGAAGACTGAAGAGAGAGAAATGTTGTGCTACTGAATTATTTTCCCGGTTGCTCTGAACACTTGAGGACCACGATAGCATCTGGCCTGCAAAGATGAGGGACGTTCCTGTTGTGTCACTTCTGGCTCTGCAGGGAGAAGGATGCACACTCAGTGCTTTTGTCTGGCTCCTTTGGGTTGCTGCTGCCTAAACACAGGCAGGATTTGGATGCTGAAGGGAACAGGTCAGACCTCTCACTGCTTCCCAGGCAGGTTCAGGTGGGAAGGTGGAGGGCTAAGCTGGCATGACAGCTGGCATGAGAGGGAAGGCAGAGAATAGAGTTTATAATTTTATTGCTGATCAAGAGGCTCACTCTGCAATAAAACAAACCTGTACTGTCCATATCAAGGCAGAGGGGGGAAAGAAATAAAGTGCTTCAAAGGATTTTTTCTTTCTTCTCTGAAATGTCCAGGAAAGTCTGGGGACAAGCTTCCTCCTAAGACTGTAGAAGCTCCCACTCTAAACTTTGGGGACCTCTTTTGGAGGGAATGTGGCCACATCTCTCTTCACATAGAGAAGCAGGCATGACTTCCCAATGACTTCTCCTGGGAAACACAGTGAGAAACCGCAGAGAAGAAGAGAAAACAACTCTTATATCTCTACTTGCTACTCCTGTTGTTTCTGCACGTGTGGAATGTGTTAGGAAGACTGTTTACCTGAAGGGATTTGGTAATTAGATTCTGGTGATGGTTGCTTATATTAATGAACCAATCACTCAAAGCTGTGCCTGACTGTCTGGAGACAGTCACGGGTTTTTCTTTAGTATTCTTTAGTATCTCTTTGGTATAGTATCTTTTTAATATAGTATAGTTATAATATAGTATAGTGTTAATAAAGCAATTGTTCAGCCTTCTGAATCATGGAGTCAGATACCAATCATTCCCTGCATGGAGGACTCCCTGCATTAGATAGGGGGACAAGTACATACATAAACTGTTTGAGATTTGGCCAGTATTGCATTTTTAACTGCAAAGAGCAGAATTTACAATTAATTTGTTTATAAATTTATTTATAAAATTAAACATAATGGAAATCAAAAGCCTCTTCACTGCCACTTAAATGATGACTGAAGAAGGTCCTGTGGAGAACCAGCCAAGTAACAACAATCACATCAATACATGTGAAAACCCACGGCATCAGGAATATTTCTCTATTTGCTCTGGGGTGCCCTGACCCCCAGGGGAGCACTGACTTCGATTCTCATTCATGGAGGAAGTTTCCTAGACTTCAAGATAGACTAGAATCCACAAAAGTGTGAAATAGATTATAGAGAGTAGTGTAGGTGTATCACTTGGTGAGAAGGTTAGGTTTTGGGATTTTTAGTATGTTGTGGATGGAAGCAAGATGGAGAGCACAGAGTGTTGTCCTGGGTTTCTTCTTCGTGCTTCTTCTTCCTGGGTTTGGGTGGCATTTTGTAATTGAGCAGAAAAGTCCCCATTGTAGGCTCTTTGGGATCAGTTATTGGGTTAAAAGGGAAAATAATCTAGGAGCCAGTGCTTAATTGGATAGTTTAGTCTTAAAAGACCTTGTAACAAGAGATAGTTAGCCATTATGTGCCTTCTAATGAAAAGCTGCTGAACTCACAGTAGTGAGACTGTTTCACTAATAAAAAATAATAAACACTTGAGTCCAAACATGAACTACTGTCTCAAGTGCCTTCAGTCCAGACCCAGAGAAACCCACAATTGGTACCGCCACAGATGTGGTTACATGTCATTCTCCCTTTATTGCCTGAATAAGGCTCTTTCTGTACACATTTCCCTTGTGCACGTGGCAGCCAGCTATCTACCGTAGGTAGCACACCTCGATCACGCGTCTGCTGCTCTCTTTCATTGGTGAGTGTCATGGCACCACACGATCGGGCATAGCCCTTTTTGTGGTTAAAGCATCCACTCTAACATCCAGCTTGGTTCTTGCAACATCACAACCTGGCCTCTTCCTGGGCCTTCAAGGTGACCCCAAGGACATCAGTCCCTTGTTAGGTTAAGGCTGGGCTGTCCCAGCCCTCTAGGAGCTACCTATGCCCCTGATCAATGAGGAATTCCTGTACAGGTGACTAATTTTTGTTAACAGCAGCAGCAATGTAGGGGTTTGAGCAATTGATTCTGAGAAGAAAAGAAGAAATTGTAGCTTGGGGAAGACAAGATATATGAATGCAGTAACTTTTTTCCCTTAAAGTTTTCATCATACAGTTTCAGGGAAATGTAAGTATCAGAAAGGCTGTATTATTTAATAATTCCATTTTAAATTTTGTCAAATCCAATTAACTGGTCTTTTTCCCCTTTAAACTGTTGTACTTTTCTACTTTTCTTTTTAAAAAGACTTCAATAATTAATTTTTCCTTTTTTTCCCCATTCTCAGTTCTCCATATACTTATATTTTCTTTTACCAATCTCATACACCTTATTTTCAGAAATCTCAGTCTTCTGAGAGGTAAATTAGTCTGCTCTTGGTTACATACTTTTTTTTTGTGGCAACTCTGTACCCTAAGCCAAGTAATAGTTAAAAAATAGTGGGATATCCCCTGACACATAAGGATTACCTGTATAGCAAGTAACATTTAGGAAAGAAATGAAAATAGAGTAAGAAAGCATTCTCAGATAATGAATCTGAAGTAGTAATAAAGGCAAATTAAAAAATCTTGGTGAAATCCATCACTCATGGTAAATGTAAAAAAAAAATCAAATACATACATATATATATATATATAAAACCTCCCCCAAAATCACACAACCCTCATTAACATGGAAACAGCTGGACTCTGGGCTAGGAGTTGTTATAATTTTTGGAATGAGACAGCGTGGGAACACTGAAAAAAAAACAGTTTGAAGTTGTGGGGAATCAAGAAAAACTGGATAATCTGGGGAAAAGGCCTGCTACACTTGCACTCTAGGAGACAAATGTGCATGTTTCAGCTGTGGGAGGATTGAGGATAATCAAAATTTGTTTTGTTGAAACTTCACTACAAGTGTTCTGCTCTGCTGCACCTGTAATTGCCTCGTCTCTCCCTTGGCTGACCAGTGCTCAGGTGATGACCTTGGCACCCTATCTTCACCCCTGGCTGCATTTGCTGCTTCCTGGCCCTCCTGCACAGAGAGGTGGTGGCTGTTCCATGAGCAAGGGAGACCTGAGCACCTCAGAGAGGAGTCTGGAGCCGGCAGCAGAGTTGCGATGAAAGATTGGGAGTGAAGTACTGAATTACACAGTTTTCATGAGCATGTTGTGGACATGCCAGCATGCCTGAATCTCTCAGGGAGAGATATCCCTGATCTCTAACCCCACTTGGTTCAGTGAAGGAAGAACTGCATTGTGACAGGATGCAGATACATCACTCAGAAGAAATGTAAGGATCCGTCCCTCACCTGAGCATTGGACATGGGACATATCCCAGCCACAGCAGCTCCTCCTATGTAATACAGCTCCAGCTGCTGCTATTTTCTATCATGGTATTTTGCTCCTGAAATCATCTATTTGGCAAAGATAACAATCTAAATCATATTTGAAGAATCTACAAACTGTATAGATAGTTAAAGAGACATTTTAAATTATACCTGTAGTAGGTATGGAAGGAAATCCATTAACCAGTTGTTTTTGGATTGTATCTGAAAAAAAAGTTTACTCTTGGGAGGAATTTGATTGTTACTTCCTAAGCTTGCAGGACATTTTAAAGGTGATTTAAAGACAAAAATAAGATAAGATACAATGAATAGATAAAAATTTTTTATTTAAATGTTCCTTCTTGACTGATGTGCTTAATGAAGACAAGAAGAAAAAAATAACATTACTTATGTATTGAAATCACTGAATCACTGTGTACAAAAAAAACTACAGTTCTTGTTTGGCAACACTTATCTTTTATTTATTTCCTTTTTTGTTTGTTAGTTTTCTTTGTTTGGCTGCTTGGTTTTAGCTGGGGTTTTCTGTTTGTTTTTAATTTTTCATCCTGATGAATGAGACTGATTTACTCAGAACTGATTTCATAACAGGAGAAGGACACACAGGGCAGGCAGTCTCTAAGAAAGCTTTTTAACAGTACTAATGTGCCAAACTGCAAGATGGCCTCAGTGTATAGATAAATGTCCCCTGGGGACAAGGGTGCAAATTCATTTTAACTTGTGACCCCACACCAGATTTGAATTCAAGCTGGAACCTGAGCTGAGCTGAGCTGGGAGAGCTCCTCATTCCACCCCAATCTCCTCAGAGCAGCTAATTTCAGCCGGATCAGTGAGGTCTTGTCTTCTAAGCCTCAGCTGTGCCTGCAATAACTCCTAACTGCTCTAAAGCTTTCTGCTGTGTAAGATATCTCCAGACCTTTCACATGACATTTTCTTCACATCCTTTCATGTAAGATTCCCCAGTATAAGGAAATGGTTGAATAAACATTTCACTGTGAAATGAGTGGGAGAGTAAGCAGCCAAAGTGGGAAAAGAGAAATGAACTGAGCCATCGACAGTCACTTAGGGAGAATGACATTACTAGTCTAGTCTACTACACCTGTGTTAGCTGTCACTTGGCAGGTACCAGTTACATTAAGGTGGCTCTCTCCTCAGAGTAGCAATTATCTGTTAATGTCTTAATGAAATATACCTCCAATATCCCTGTGCAGACTAAAGATATAATTAGCAATAACTGTACTAATAGTTGGCTCCAATGTAAACATACAAGGAACTATCCAAGCAGTGCATTTCAGTGCAATAGTTTCATCATCACCAGACCTACTATCTTTCTTTTGTCTTATTTTAAACTTTTTGGGCTAGGTCACAGGTTTTTTGCTGGGGTTGAAAAAGACAGAAAGTTTTAATTTGCTCACAGAAATTAGCAGAACTGTTAATGTGTTTTAAATAAGCAACCAAAATTTTATCTTTGCAAATGTATCCTACTCCTCTTTTCTTATGGGAGTGAAGACAGACATAAACCTACAGGGTGAGATAGTGACAAAGAATGCATATTCAAACACAGCTGTGTCTGCTCATAATTTTGTTCATATTTAAACACAATTTAAATACTATGCATTATGTATTTTTAAGAAGATATTTTCCCAACAGATAGCAAATACTGCAATCCCAAGAAGCTCAGCACAGCTGCACATAGCTCAAGCCAGGACACATTTCAGATGAAGCTCTCTATACAGAATGCAGCCCCATTAGGCAAACTCACTGGAGAACAGCCCTTCAATCTATTAATTATACATTAGGTGGTGTATACAAGGAAAATAAAACAGGTTTTATTATTTAACATCTACTTAGTGTTTAAAAATGCATGCTTTATGTTTGGACAGTTTAAATGGCACTCAGCCTTCACGCACTAAGTCACATGCAGTACTTTTGGTGACTCTCAAAGTCAAACCAAAAGAAATGTTGTTCGGCAGTTGTCTGTGTTTAGCAGAACCTTGAGAGCTTTAATAGAGTGGATAGCTGCTGATAAACTTAATCTCTAGCACAGCAAAGCATATTTAAGATACTGGAAGCACTGCAGCACATTAAATTTTCACAAGTTATTTATATCACCAACATGATCTAAGTTTTTCGGCAAGTCATAGAAAACTACATTGCACTTAATGAATCTGATTGCATTTTATTGTTTCCTGTTCATTCTCATTGCTTTAAATTGATGGTGATACGCAGATCATCTTATGTGAGACTTCTGCAGTTTGAATAATCCAGTATAGAGCACAGAACATGATCAGCAGCCACAGTAATTCACCAATTATCGTGGAAGATTACTGATCAGTAAGACAGGTAAGAATCTACAACTTCAGTGGAAGGGTTGTCAGAATTGAAGAATATTAGATTATTATTTGAAACGTTACATGCACACAGAATAAACTGCAAACTTTGTCAGAAATCTCATTACATGAGTGCAGATCTATCAAGGTATCTGCTGAATGATGAATTTATTTGCAACCGAAGGAGCACCTGACTCAGCGTGCCAATCTCGCCTGCAATCCTTGCTCTACGACGGTGTGAAAGTTTCAGAAGTGTTTCACACTTGTGATGCTTGACACCTGTAATTTTCTTGGTTTGTAATATGTTGTTCTTCTCAATACTCAATCCCAAACCTTGCGAGCTTCCAATCTGCAGTTGAAGTCATGTATTGCATCTAAATCTCTCTCCATTAGAAGCGTCTTTCTTTAACACTTTCGTAAAAGCAAAGTTGTGTCTTGTTTTTAAAGCACATTTTGCTGTCATAAGTACATGCATCTAATGTTATCTTCAAAGGCATTGATATTTTTTATCTTAAAATCATGAATGAGAATAGAAATTGCAGGGTTTCAACCATATAATTATTTTCATTAATATAACAATTCACAAGTCTGAAATGAAAATATCTATTTACTGCAGTAATTTGAAACCAGACATTTATGTACAGAATATGGTTTGAACTAATCAGCCCAAGAGGCCAATTGTTCTATGACAGTACAGAGGCCTCTTCTTTCAGGGAAATATTTTATAATTGATGTTGACACTATATTTTGATAGTTTTGATAGGAAAGTTGAGTTGAAAAAATAAGCTGAACTAAGATTTTGTTAAATTTACCAAACATCTTTAACACTTTAAATTTTAAAACCCCAATGAAGCTGGGTGTCATTACATAGTATGGAACACTGGATAAAAAAAATTGTAAAAATGAACTCTCTAGAGGAAAAAAACCAAGATCAAATAAAATTATTAATAATACTAGTGTAAAAAGTAGTTTAAATCTTCAGAAAAATACATTTTTCATCACAAGTCTATCTCCTTTAGACTTCATCCAGTATATGATGGGGGAAGAACAGAAGGTAGGACTGGTGCAGGTGGGAAGAATTTTAGACATATTTTCTGTATTTGCACAGGGGTCAAGATACTAAACACTATTTTATATTGAGGAAACTGTTCACATAAAAAATGCATGGAATTAAAAGACAATACTGGTTATCTCATAATGCCATTTATAGTTATAACACTTGATGCTATTGAGATAGCCCAATTTATTAAGCTTATCTATTGCACCACTGGAATATGCAAATCTTGAAAGAGAAACTGAAAATCTTCCAAGTTGATGCTTCACTTAGAAGCTTGGGAAGGGAAGAAGAGAAACAAGAAAGCACAGGAAAAAGCCAAACATTCTGGGAGCAACAAAAAACAGAACAAAAATTGGAGCTGTGTCCAGTTCCATTTCTGCACATTATCTATAAAATACCATCTTGCATGAAGTGCTAGACTGCACTTAAACCTTCCCCTTTCACCACACACTTGCTCAGCTCCAATCCCACACTGATTTCATTTGATTACAGTGTTTTTGTTGGGATGAAAAAACCTAAAGATTTAAATAACAAAAACACAGGATCTGTCAACTGGTTGTTGAATTCAAAGTAGTATAGGTAAAATTTCATCCCAATGACATTTGATTGTCCTATTGTCACGGTATGTGCTTCAGAAACCTGATGCAGAGCAGCAGAAATCACTTTATTTATAAACAGTATAAAGCACTGAACAGTGAGAGTTAGCAGATTGACACATAGAATCAGAGTGAATGTGACAGCTCTCCATTGCAAGTTCAGATATCCCAGAGGGTAAATTAAAGGTTTTCTATACCAAAGAATAAACCTCAGCAAATACTTTGGCTGTCACTGAGCTTAATACTAGGCTATGGAAAAGCTGAGTAAGATCTGTGACAGAATGGTTTTGTGAGGTTTTTGTTTGTTACTAAACACCGGGATTTATATTTTGCCTATATTTTTCACATTAAATCCAGAATTTGAATTGAACTGTAGTTTTCAGTGAGCTTTCAAAAATTACAGCAGATTTTTGGTTGATGCCTAAATTTGAGACATTGTCAAGAAAGGTGCTTAAGTATTTTTGGGGGCTGTTTTGGGAAGTAAAAGGTATTCAGTAGCTTCTGATTGTTGCCCACTCATCCAAAGCGCAATTTACATTGATGAAACTTCTCACTCGTGCAAGAGGCTTCCCATGTGTGTGTATTGTGGGGGGAAGGATAAAAGTACAATTTTTGGTTTGCAAAGGGATTTCTTCTTTCCTACATCTCATCACCTTGCTTCCTTCAGGAAAATCCAGGAGACGTTGTTAATACCAACATTATCTTATTTTGAAGCCAGTCAATGGTTGATTCTTAGCCAAGTAAGGTTCCTGACTCTCAGTGTGGTCACATGAATGCTCAAACCAATGCCCTGAGCACAGAGATGGGATTGCAGATGAAGGGGACAATGTGGGAAAGCTCAGTGTCCCAGTAAGTGCAGGCCAAGACAATGGGACAAGGCTCAAAGCCTAAATTTAAAGTTGGCCCTGCTTCCAGTCAAGCACTGACGTTAGTGAGCTCCAAATATATCTTCCAGCTCCCAGGGCAGGGCAGTGCCCTCTGACTCATGCAGACTTGGATGTTTGCTCACCTGGGCAGACTCAAGGCATTTCCACCTCTGATGCCTTTTCCCTTCTCCTTTCACCCCGCATTTCTCTTTTTCCCTTACTCATTTCACCACACATGGAGCCTTGTTCCACCCTCCTACTCAGGCACGCTGTAAGACAGCCAGCATCTGCTTTTGAACAATCTCTGAATAAGGAATCAGGGCACATGAAGCTAAAAAGCTACTCAGAGTACCTGTTAATAGCTGAAATGTTCCAAAAATGTGAAAGACAACAAAGAAGGTTTAAAGCATGACTTCCATTTCTGGCCACTAGAAGTAGGTTCAAGGGAGAAAGGAAGACAGCCACAGAACATTGCTATCACAATCAACTAGTTCTGAAACAGCTACAGCACACTTTTAAATAGACACTAGGAAGAGTAATTGAAGGTAGAAGGAACATACAACTAAAGACTGAAAAGATAAACATGGGGCTTAAACTTAATCTAGAAAGAATCTGATAAAAAAAGAGTGTATGGGACAAAATTAATCTTTATGGAAATAATATATTTCCCACTTAAGTATCACGAGAGATGAAGTTTATGATGTATAGAGCAACCTATACTATGGCAAACATGACAAAATCTCAGAGCAAGAAAGAAGCTTGCAGAGGTTAGAACTGGAGTTAAAACAAGACAAAAAGCTGCACAGAACATTAAATTATATGGTAGATTCACAAAACAAGAATATGCACATAACTAAAAGATAAATAATAAAGAGGCTCTGCAATTTCCCAAGCAAACGCAAACATTAGCAGAATATAAACAGTGTGAGCAGGACTGGAAACAGCATTATTACCTTACTGGAAGGAATGAACAAAACAGCACCAGAAAGTGAATGGGCTATCAATTTTAAAGAAGGGAGAATGTTAACTTCAAATTGGACACAGATGAACAATCTGGTGTTATCAGGACACGGTAATTGTTACTTTTGAGAGAAAAACTGCAGGAAAACAGATGAAATTCAAAAGCTATAATAAAGCTTTTGTTTCCAACCAAAGCCATTTATGAAATAAATGAACAGTAAACTAAAACAAGGGGAAAGGTACAATTTATATACAGCATTACCAAAGAGAAGGACAAATATCTCACATAGAGTAAAAGATTTGTCATGATCTGTGTTTCTTCACTGGGGAGCCCAAAACAGCTATGTGAAGAGTTTGAGGTTGTTCCTCAGGGAACATCCTGACAGAGCATCTACTTCATGTTCCTCAGGCACAGAGAGCACGTAAGGTTTTATTGTGTGGGATGTGCCAGCTGAACTTGAGACATCTGAAACTAAACCAAGGAAGAAATATTGCTACTGCCATCTGAACAACTGTACTGACCTTTTATCAATTCCCCATGTGATTCAGCACTGCCTGTTTCAGCCCACAGGACTTGTCTCTACTTCATCAGGATTCCATCCACCATGAAACAGGGCTGGCAGGCATGCTCAAATACAAAGATGGTACAAGCTTTTACCTACTCCATTTATCACACAATGCCATTTTACAGTCTATGTTTTTTAAACAAACCACAAAAATTCCATTATCAGGATTCCATCTAACCAGTAGTGACAATGGATAACTACCACTTGAAAGTGAAGTACATATATCCATTGGATAAATACCATTTCAGTGCACTGATATCTTTAATATCTCAGTTTTTAAACATATTTTATTTATAGAGATGTTATTTTGCTCTCAAGATTTTTATTAAAAAACTTTGGATGTGTTTGGAATGCCAGCACCACCGTAAGAGGACACAGTGAGGGGATAATTGACCTTGTCAGCTAAAAGCAGTATTCCTTGGAACATTTAACTCATGGATGCAGTCAATTACCTTTAGGTATTGCCTGCTTCAGGGGTTTTATTGCTCTGTCCCTTTGAAATGAACTAGATTTACTACCCAAGTTAGATCTATTTTGCCTGAAGTTCCAAAAGCATTTTAGCAATACTAAAATTCTATCAAATTCTAGCACTAGACTTTGAAAACAAAGCCACTGACATCTGTGTTTCAGAGCAATCAAATATTTATGAATCTTGCAAGTACTTTTGTCCATAACCCTGAATTCATTGCTATGTACATTATAGGACCAATAGCTGCTTTTCACCTCCTGCATTGTAAGAGTACTGGACAAATTGTCTTTACACTTCATAATTGGTGGGGAGAGTCTTTGGTTTAAATCTAAATTCCTGGCAGAATACAAACAGGGCACAGAAATATGCTGTGGTTTATAACACTGTCACCAATATGGTCCCTGCCCAGAAATCTTAGAAAGTTTGCATTCAGTGCTGAGAGATCCCAGATGACACTTCATCAATAGAACTGGAAGAGAGTATTTGGAATATAAAGCCCATGGCTCACACATGGTGCCTGTTTAGCACTTGTTTGGCACAATTAAAAAGCTCAAAACTCTTTTTTCTACAAAAGAAACACAGAACAAGGCAAATAGATTCACATGGTTTGACTTCAGAATAACGTACTTTTTCTCAATCTTTATTTCAACTCCTATGTAGTTAACCCTTTTTACTTTCTCTTTCCTTTTTTCTTTTTTTCTTAATTTGGCAAAAAATGGGAAATTCATACTTAGGCTAGAAGAAAGTCTTGACTGAACAGAAGAGACAATCAAACCAGCAACTGAATTAAAAAGGTACTGAACTTAATTGCTTATTACCAAAATATAAACAATTCGCGTTAATGCAAGATCCCATTTTCACCACAGCTAAAAAACAGAAGCAACAGCATAAAGAGATTTAGAAGGAGAAGAAACTTTTTACACTTGCAGAGGAGTGTACAGAATTGCAAGCAGTCCAATATTTTTTCATTAACTCCTAATTAGATAGTTCTATAAAGAAGAATGAGTACTGTGTGATTATGCATCCTACTGCAAGTCCCCAGACACCTCCTGTATTGTTTATTTTCACAGAAGCAATAGGATTTAATTCTACAGTAATTACTTACCAATTTTCCTCCAGAACAGAAGTACATTACGTTTCCTACTAAATTGAAAATGGAATCTATCAAGTAGCTGCTATCTTGCAACTTACTGATAAAAGAGTGAAGGAAAAATATTTTAAGAGGTTGTATTTATCTTTGAAAGGTGCTGAATCCAAAGCAACTGTTGGATGGAAAAGGCTAAGAACTGACAGCTTAGGCCTCTGTAGGATCAACAGGGATCTTGTTCAATACTCACTGGACAGAGTACAATACTTATGTGCATCAATTTCCATTACATATGAGAAATTTACATACACACATATATATACCTATATCTTTCAAAACAAATCAAGTCATTCCTATTTTCCCACAAGTTTGAACATTAACCTTTCAGTTGGCTTCTTCAGATTCTAATTGTTGTGCACTCAACTGAAATCAACACCAAGCATCTAGCAACACTACTTTTGAAAAATGCATTTAAAGTTTTTCCCGACAGTGGAGGTTGAAGATGTCTTGTCAAACTTTCAGGTTGACCAAAAAGTCCTTTTTCCAACATGAGATTAGAATAGCAAAGATCCAAGCCTAAGCTAGTGAACTAGTCAACAAAATGGAACAAAATCTCAAAAGGAATATGGGAGAAGCTAATGGAAAAATGAAAAGCACTCAAATGATTCAGTGAAAACACTGCTTTGAAAGTGGAGTCTTGAAAAATGAGGGGCCAAACCCCAGTTTCGTTGAGAAGAGAGTTATATTTTCTTAAAACTCTAAAAGATTATGACCAATTTTAGCCAATTACCAAAATTTTAAGTCAGTCTTAGGAGCCCTATTTTTGAAATAGGCTTTCTGAAATTTTTTGAAAGAATTCAGCAGGTATTTTCCCAACCAAGAGTACTTTTTAATAAATCTAATTCTAAAATGTCAGTGAATCTGAAATTTATATCTGAAAATTTCAATTAATATTTTCACTGAAGTTCATCTTGGTACACTTCATTTCAACTTCCAGAGACTTCATGGCCATTTCAGGAGAGGAGTGAAGTGAAACCGAATTCATCTCTGGAGGCAGATCCACCTCATTCTTTGTGGATGCACTGCAGAGCACAGAAGCCTCTGCATAGGGCTCTGGACATGGCTTCTGTGGGCTGAAAAACCCACACACAAGGTGTACCCACACATTCAGAGTGTGGGCATCTGCAGGTCAGTTTTCTTGGAAAACATGCTTAAATCCTGAATGCTGTGCCAGTACATCTGAGTGGCTTTGGAGACATGAATGGGATCTCAGCCTACAGACTTGGAGCACAGCTAAGCTAGGTCATGACTGCTCCCACCTGGCCCACCAGATGTCTAAAGACTTTTCAACTAAACTCTTAGGTACAACTTGTACATACAGGTTAACTTTTGCTTCAAGTTGTCAATGTTGAGCTGCCAAAACAGATAGTGAGTTTCAAGAAGTTCTTGTTCATTGCTTCAATACAGAATAATGCTTAGAAAATACATGAAATTATGATCTTATATACTTCACTCCCTCCTGAGATGGCCCAACACTTTTCACCACTTCTTTTCTTGCTCAGTATGGAAGATGAGCCCTTTGAGACCATACAAGTCATTTCCACCTGCAATGGAGATTGGCCAGGAGTAACTTTCAATGTGGACATAAAAATGAAGTGCGAATTATAAGGCAATATTCTTGTGAATAGTTGTAGTTATAATAACTTTTAAAAAGACTGCATAAAGAGAAATACACAAATATGAGAAATGTGATATATTTTATCACTGCACAAGAAACATGGGCAATGAAAACCTGCTGGTGGTACTGCCCTTGGCAAGGGCTGCTATTTTGACCACCACTTACACTAAAAATGATCTAAATCTTGCAACAGAACTACTATTTTACTTGAATTTAGCTTTCATATGCAGTAGTATATAGTAAAGACTACAAATCATCATCATAGCTAAACACACCGCAAGATGACAGCTCAAATGTTCCAGATCCTTGCAATTTCTGAGGAGTAGTAGTGCAACAGAGCATTACAGGAGCAACTGTCACCAACCAAAGTTCAAAAAAAAATCAAGCCTGTCACAGGCAACAGACAGATGTTATTATTAAAATGAAACATGCTGGGAATTGTATTAATTCTTTTTGTTGTCTACATTTTCAGTTGCAACAACAATAGAAGGTTTGGAATATAACTCTAACCATAAAGAATTAAGACAAAATGCCTTTAAGCTATAGAACAGTTTCAAATCTTTTAAAACCTCACTGTAAGCTTTCTTCCCACCAGAGACGTGATTCAAGCTGCTTCTCCCTTATGCTGTCTCCATTTTATCTAAGCATGATCCCCATGGTTCAGGTAATGCTACACAGATTCTTCATTTATCAAGGCATTTCAGAAGTCTTTCAGATAGATACAGAACACAAGCTAAAGCAGGTAAGGCACTGTAAAACTGATCCTTTCCTGCCATCTAGGGGACACAAACTGCTGTGCAACTGGAACGATGTCTTCAGTTACATCCAGGAAAACTTTCTGTATGAAATGAAATATCTCTACCCAGCCAAACAGAAATTAACTGAAGAGTAGCACACCTAGCAAGAAACAAACCTAGGATAAAGCCACCACTCCTGCCTGCAGGGCGGCACACACACTGTATGGGCAGCGTAGAGCTTTTCTACTGCACTATCCCCTCAGAAGGAAAACACAGAACCACTCAATGCTGAAAGATCATCAAGGTAATTTTAGAAGCTGAAGGTTGTTCCAAGATGCCAGTTTCTACTGCTAGCATTGGCATCGTGGCCAGGTTTTTCTCAACCCACTCTCCTCACTGCTGCCTTCTGGGCCCTTTCACAAAGCAGACTCTACAAAAGGAAAGAGCAAACTCAGCTAAATGCTAAGTATAGCCAAATGCACACACAAAGATCCATACAAGTTTTTTCCCAGTCTTTTGTTTGGATTTGTTTTGTTCTTACTGTGGAAGGGAACAGTCCACTAAAACAAACACTCTTCTCTAAAACAAACAAAGACCCACACTTCCCATGGCTGAAATGATGTGATCTTTAGGATCAAAGCTGGAGCTTCTCTGAGATGAAAGGAAGCAGGTGTCCAGCCAAGACGTTCTGTGAACTGGCTACAGCTGCACATGACGTAGGCCCCCATTCTGCCCCAGTGAACAGACTGGAGATGAAATGAAAGTGACAAGGCCACATTGCTACAATACCTCTTCACCAGAGTACTCACAAACAAAAACCCCATCCAAATTCACAGAACAACTCAATTTTATTATGATGACAAATATTTTGAGCAGCTGTGCCCAAGTCCTCTTCACCTTACTGCGTGCAGTGTGTTTAAAGATCTGGAAAGAATCCCTGCTTTGGGGATCCTGAACCTCTTTGTCACCTAGATAAAAAGTAAAAAAACATAAACAAATAAAAAGCCATGTGCCAACCAATTTAGAGCAGTACAACATAAATGTGCATAGGACAGACACCATAAATTCTTGAACTTAAGGTGATTAACATTGTTCTTTGTGAAAAGCACATTAAACACAGAATACTTTTAAAGTGCAAAACTACTGCAAGATATTTACTACATTTAAATTAGCAAACATAATGCGGTATTTGGCAATGCAAAGACAGACACAGCATTCATTCTAAGGCAACCCTTAAAAAAATTATGATAAAATCACTTTTAGTTTAACAGACTCCAAAGTTATTACAAATAGGGCCCCCAAAATTCCATACCAAGGCATTTTCCCCCCAAAAATAATAATAGTAAAAAAAAAAAAAAATCACAGCAATAGTGCTGTGAACAAACCAGTATTATCAATGGAAAACGGTTGCAGAAAATGAAGTTGTTAGGTGATAAAAATCATAGCATTTGTTAGGAATGCTTTATTCTGTAAAGATACTCAAAGGTCTTGAGTGCTAAGAAATAAAAAGAAAACATCCTTTATTCTGATATTATAATGTCTACAGCCAGACCATTTCCTCCTCATCAAAGCTATACACATTACCTCAGGTAAGACTGTATTTAGTAAACAAAATCTAGATTTACAAATGGTTTTAGCTAGAAAGCATATAATACAAAATCATACTTCTTAAAATAAAAAACAAGCAAAGGGCAATAAAACCAGCTAGTGCTCTCTTTAAGTATTCAGGACTACATTCTGAATGATATCATTTCAGTTTGCAATTTAAATTTATTTTCAGGTTTATTTTTAAGTTACCAAACAAGAAACATCATTCATACTATCATTTTATTTTTTTCCTTTATAATTTGCTTCCCTAAGAACAAAACAAATCTTATTTTCACACATTAAAACAGCTGAACATCACAGCAAGCAGCTTTAATATTGGATTTTAACCTTGCCTTGCATTCATCTTTTTTTCTTTATACACTACTTTTCGCTGACTTTAATTATTTTCTGAACATTTTGACTTGACACTCAATGTAGTCCTAAATGTGACTTTTTCTAACTGGCAATAATACACAACTTCATTCAACCAATCACTGTTTCCACATGTATTCAAAGTCTTTCCAACGCTTATAACAATATATTTGCTGATACTTTTAACATTTCATTAAGTTTTATTTAAATAAAATGGAAGCAAATTGAGATTTACAAAGCTTAAAATTTTATTAAAGAAAACTCAGTGTCCTTAAATTTTCAAAACAAGATTAAACAAAAACATTTTGTCATCAAAGGCCTACAGTCAGTTTGCAAAACAGTTCAGGTAACCAAACTCCATGTGGCTTTTAGGCATGCAGAAGTGCAGAATGGTGCTTCTGGAAAACCTGCCAAGCATTTAGATAGGCTGGGTACCTGACTGCTGCTGGGACCTTGCTAGGAACGGGGTGTCCACTATCAGTTTTGATTTGTTCTTTTCTTTTAATCCTCATGTGGGGTTTTCAGGGGGACTGGTGGTTAGGTTTATGTGATGGTTCATGTTCTCAATTAACTCCATATCTTTAGATTATCTTTAGATTTAACTTAATTCCCTTCAAATTGAATTAACAGTTACTGGGTCCACTCTTTCACCACCTGTTTTTCAAATTTCAGGTGAAAGAATCTAACTCAAACACTGTCAAAAGTTCTCTGCTTGTGCAAATAAGACCAAAAACAAAAATGAAGGCAAAATAATTTCTCTGTAACAGAATCTGAAAACACGTATGATAGTAGATAAATAAATGTCAAGATTAGCTTCACTCCGAAGTCTACAGATACAGCACCATGGTTTTGTTTTGTTTATAGATCTGGCTTCCCTTTTGATTTTGTATTAATTTAGAAAACAGCACTCTCACTAAAAGGTGAGGAAGGTTCACATATATAGAGTTTAAAATTTTAACAGAATATAGAAAGTGTACACATAACACTGGCTGCTGTGATTCCAAATTTAATTACCCATTTATCTTTGAAAAGTTATTCAAGTTCTAAATGACTACACCAGCATTTAGTAATAATATTTTTAAGCACTGTACAGAGATGTACCTTCAAGTAGAAGAATATAAGAATGTCCTAGAACTACCTACCAGAGAAACTGAGACTGAAACAGATTTTTAAGGCAGAAGTTCCATTGTATATCAGATTGAAAGCCATCACAATATTAACTTTCAATATTTCATTAAGCACTTAAAAATTTGCACTCATAACTATTAATTCTTGTGCTGACTAGAACTCTACTAATATTCCAGGAAGTCCAGCTGGAGATATGGTTATCCTTTGAGGTTAAAGCTATGGCAGAGTAAAGTTAACCTAAACACTACTTTTAATTATTAAATAAAATGTGCTCCTTTATGTTAGTAAGTTATACAACTATTTAGAAAGAGGAAATCTGAAATATTGACAATGACAAAAGAGATTTTAAAAAGCTATCATTGAAAAAGTTAGAATTCATATTCAGAAGGATTTCAGTGTTTAAAAACAGATTCACATATGTTCATCCAGTTGAAGATTAGTGTATTAAAAAAAGTTAAGAAAATACTTTTGTGTTTCAGTTCAACTGCGCTTGATTCAAGCACAGCTTAGAGGTTGGCTGATATAAATTAAACATTGGTCACTGCCTCAGCAGTCAAAAGTACAGAAAAATGTACATGTTCACAGGATAAATAGAAGTCTCTTCTTTTGGAGGAATAACAAAAAAAAAAAAGAAAAAAAAAGGCAAATAAAAAAGCTATCTCACTCCAATACGGGAGGTCATCCACTCCAAGCCTTGGCATAATCTGAAAGATAAGAGATGTTATACTTGGTACAAGTTCTATTCCAGCATCTTGAAGGTATTTTCTACTTGTTTTTAGGTGAAAAAACCAGCTACTTAAAATAAATTAAATCAACTGGAAATGTGATTGAAATCTGAAGAGAGTAACCAGTGTTTTAAACTAAGTCTACTTAGGCTTTGGCCACATGAAAATGGTCAAGCATTCTAAATTATTGAAGCTTGGCAGTACTTCAAATTTCTTTCTCCTTGTAAACCTGAAAGACACTATCCTTAAATGCTTACTTGCAAGTACATGAAAAGAAAAAAGTTCTTCTCGCTCTACAGAAAGCTAGACCCTTACATACTAATATTAAAAGAAAAAGGGCAGGTTATCCAGACTGAATTGTTTCATGAAAAGACAGTGTATCAAAATTACATTACAAAATTAAAAGTGTATTTATATTGAATACCAAGCCTGCATGGGAGCTAATCTGCTTTCTAACCCAATTTGCATCTCTATTTACAAGTCTTCCATTTTAGAAGATAGACTTTCTCTTGATTTTCCAGGGATCTAGTTACCTAATTTATACCCCTTTGAGCTTTATCTTTGTACAGTAAATCAGTGTTTAGCATCCAAGAATGCTAGCTTCACTCACACCAGGTTGATCCCCCCCAGATTCTTGTCAGATTTTCCCAAGGAAGACTCAGCTCAGCTATCTAACTCTGGGAATGTTTTATTCTAAGTTCATTTCACTACTGTCATAGTTTAAAGTATTCTAAATATTCATTGCTTTTGTTTTACAATATGAAAGAAGCAGCCTAGGATGGCCACTGTTTCTAAACTAAACCTCACGTTTATTAATTATAATTTTCCTTCAAATGTCAACTTGGTTGAAGATCTTAGTCCATAAACTGTGTACTCGAAAGTGACTTTAGCAAAACTGGTAGAAGGAAAGTAGTTAGCTTTTAGAACAAAATAATACAACCACCCCATAAAAAACCCCCCACTTTGTTCTCACTAACACCTTCCACCCCAGGGAAGTTAATGCCACCATTCACTCTACAAGACATCTCCATGACATTAAATACTTCATGCTAGAAAGTGAGGTAGTTGCTCTCCCTTCCTAAATACCCACTTGGATTCACTATTTTTGATGTCACAAGACCACAGTATTGTAAAGGTTGTACAATACAGCCAAAAAAACCCCTAAATATCACATATTACAAGACTGCCTTATAAACCAAGATGAAAATCAGCACACCTCACACCATACAAGCAAGACATTATCCAACTTGTTAGAAGGTATTATTTTTTTATATTTACAGACTAAGGATTTAAGACTACCCCAGCATTCCATTTTAGTAATTGTTAGCATAAGGTATGCAAATTTCAAAATTAGTTACATTAGCCAGATATAAACAAAGTTTAATATTGGTAAAAAATCTGTTTTATGACAGATCTATGTAACTTTTCATCAAAAACTATGTTTCAATGCTAATCAAAAAAGCCAATCAACCAAAAAAACCCTGAACACCTCAATCTCCCAGCTTAGAAGCTTTGTGTAGCTTAGAATATAAAGGAAGGAACAGTAGCAAATTTCTTCAAATACAGAAAGACACACAAGAGTAAGAGAGTAGCACACAGAGAGTAGACAAGTTATGTCAACAGCTACATATTTAGGTGGAGGGGTGGTGTTTGGTTTTTGGTTTGGAGTTTGTAACAAAAGGAAGACGTTCATATTAATTTGAAGCATGAGCTATGAAAAAACCCACAAGGTTCAATGACGAAAAATTTAAAACATCCCTCTGACAGCAAAGTTCAGAACTTTCAAAAATGCACTTTGGTGTCAGCAGGACCAGGAACTGCCATAGTAAGCAGTCAGCACTTACCCCTCTCCTGTCAGAGCACAGCAGGACTGGATGTGCCAGGGGTGATCCTTGATGGAGCTGAGGGTGAGGTACGCGGATATCTCGGCAGCCGTCATGCAGCCTTTCATGTCCTGCTTGTTGGCAAAGATCAGAACCGCAGCCTTCCGCAAATCCTGGCAACCATCCAGAGGACTCAGACACTTATCACACTGAGCTAAAAGGCTATTGCGCTAACTTCATTTGTTAAAAGGACTGTATCCAAGCTAATCTACAACTACACTGGAGCATGGAGTTTTAACTGTCTTACTACATGAAATATTTGTTACAGTAAGGCTAAAAAACTAATTTATTCAGAAGTGTTCACCACCACAGAGAATCAAATTGTTTGGTGTTGACCACAAGTTCATACATAACTAATAAAAGTCTTGTCAAATACATTTTATAATGCTTCAAACCACTCAGCCAGCAGAATTATTTCTGGTTAAGTACTGCAAGTCCTATACAATACAATTAACACTATTCAAATAGAAAAGCCTGCTAGATACCAGTCCCTTGAAATTCCTTCAACTTCATTAAAGAAGTTCTTTATTGATTAAAGCAGTAATAATTTAAGAAAACTTTCCAAATTCCTAAAAGTTTAACCCTAGTGTTCCAAAAAGGGAGTTTTAATAATGCTGCATCAGCTTTAATAACTAATTAAAATAGTTTTGTTTCAGCATGGAATTTAGCATTCAAAAACAGACAAGAACTAGAATGTATGGCTCTAAAAGAGAATTAAGGTAAACAAATCTAATACTCAGGAAGCTGACAGTTGCAACTAAAAGTGTTCAATACACTTCAATGCATGTTAAATGTTGAGAGTATTTTTCCACCAAGAGAAAAAAAAACAAAAAACAACAAAGCTTTATGATCTACAGCTGAAAATTCAACCCTACAAGTAGCCCAGTCTAGCCCTACCAACTGATTTCAAGAGATGGTAGATCACAATTTCTTAAAGAGTTTGAGACTGGAAACCAAAAAACTACATGGGAAAACTTCAGCACAAGAAGTAATTTTTCCACCTTTTTTGGTAGTGAATTTCCTCCTTACTATTAGATCCAAACTACAACTAACATTAAATTGCAAAGCAAAACCTCACTTATGTGAAACACAAGTCTCTCAGAGAAGTTAACTCAACAGGATTAATTGCACTGTACTAAATCCTTTTCTTTCAAAAATGAAGAAGAATATTTAGATTTAAAACGACCTCAATTCAGCTTCAGAGTCACAAAAAGTTTTAACATATTTTACCTAAGCAAATGTACAAGTTAATTTAGGACATTGGAGTGAGTTGACTCAAGGCTGAATAGTCCCTAGGACAAAATATAATAAAAATACAAACAAATAATTCTGAAGGAAAATGAAATTATTTTCCTCATAGTATGATGTACACTCCTTAATTTTAAGGAACAGGATTAGAACAAAGAAAAAGAAGTAGACAATTTCATTTCTCTAAAATAAAAACTAAAAACCCAAAAGTTTCTTGCAATTTCAGCCATTTAACTGAACTAGTCAGCGGTAAAGGACAACAATACCCGGTTACATTAATATGAAGCATAACATATTCTATCAGTTCAAAATTTGCAAAGTAAAGACTGATTTGATTACAATCAAGCAAGTCCTGTTAGAAGAGTGCTTCATAATAATTTTCTCCTTATTTATAACTTATATGGTTTAAAAATGTGATCAACATGAATGCACACTTATTCTCAATTTTTTTTTTCTGATGGTATTATTTTTGTTAACATAGGAAACATGAAATGTTGTTTAACTGTTCTCAACAAAACTATTATCCCAACTCCCCACCATACCTCATGAGCCAGCATTCTATAAAGTTCTTCTTTTGTAATAGAAAGTCGCTCTCTATCAATGCTGTCAACAACCAGAATGATGAACTAGGGAAAAACACCAACAGTATAATATGTAAATAAAAACTGCAAATTACAGAAAGCACAATTTCAAGAGACCACTACCACTAGTCTTCCTACAAAACAGACATACTTTCAGACGACACCAGAGAAGAGAAAGTGACAAGAGAAAAGAGAGTAGTAAAAAGGGAGAATTAGAAATCACTGCTATAATTCTCCAACATATTCTCCAAATCACTTTGCCTTATAAAATTAAAGTGATTCATTAGCCACTATAAATGACCACAAAGTATGAAAACCTGAGTCAATTTAATGCTGCTGTGACTTTGAGATGCCTAGCAGATGAGGTGGAACAGTAACAGAATTATTCATATGAGGGAGGCTAGGATTAGCATAGTAAACAGATCTCTTTTCTTCCTCAACTGCTTCCAGCAGACCAAGCTTCTAAGTAAAGGGAAAGTTCTTTCCAAGTACTACAAGGCACTGGATTTCAAACACTTGCTAGATAGAATATGAAGAACATCCCAAAAGTATCAGAAAAATAAAATATGCATCTCTCCAAATTCCAAAACCAGATACTCAAGGGATAAATGCCAAGAACTTATTGCTCTATACCAGATAATACTGGTAGAAGTCTCTTTATCTTCACGTGTTTCTTAGGTGTAGCTGCACTTTTCCAGATAACATAAAAAATTAGTATAAAATACTAGAGATGAGGGTTGAGATGTCATTATCAGGATTACAGTAGATCTAGGATGGATCACTGATCTCACCTCCCCTCAAGAGCATAGGAAAAGATATAGAAAAAGTAAGAGATAAAAAACCTAATTTTACAAGAGGATGGAATACTTATATAATGAATAATATCTACAAGAGGTCTCTACTTTTAGTAGAAATGGTAAGAAATGAAGTCTAGAATATTTTACATCAGCGCAGATGTCTCAAAAAGAGTCCTCAGTGACTATATGTGCCTTTTTGTATTGATAACCTCTTGGCCTCAAAAACACTGTCACAAAAAACAAACCCCACAAATCAACTGTTGCTGAATTCATCTCCAACCTTTCCAGCAACAGCAGCTCTGCCAGTACCTCACGAGTAGTGCACAGCAAGACTTTCCTTCCTCCTCTGGATAAAAGCTATGAGCTGATGAGCTGTTTAAATACTGCTGCCTAGGCTTAGAGAATATTCCTTATTCCTTCATTCCTCATTTCCTCCTAATTATCATTATTTCAAAACCATTTCAGACTGGATGTACAGAAGTCCAGTTGACCACTGCAAATCATCACAAAATTTTCAAGTTACATTTCAAAGTTTTCTTTTCAATTGACTTTAAAAAAAGTAAACAAAAAAATCTGATCTAAAATGCATTTCATTATCATTTGATTGCCTAGGAAAAATCTAACTTCACAGTTTATAGCATAGAGCAAATAACACTACAGTAAAGTACACAGAAAAAATACTTCAAATATTACCAGAAAAATCGCTGCATACTAGAGATACCTCACCCTTTTTGAATTTATTCTCCCTCATGAGAATGTAAAAACAATACAGCTGCAATCTCTACAAAAGTCTACAAATATTCCTAATAAATAAATATAATTTCAAACAAACACATTCAATTTGCAGATTTCAAAGCATCTTCTCATACCTCTGTGTTTGAATAATAGGTATTCCATGACGACCGTAATGATTCTTGTCCTCCAATATCCCACATTAAGAAATGAGTGTTTTTCACCACTATTTCTTCTACATTGCTTCCTATGGTTGGAGAAGTATGAACCACTTCATTCATTAAGCTAAAGGAAACAATATCACACTATAAAGACCAGTCAGCACAATCCACAAGGCTTGTTAGAGTTCAGTTATAACAAGTTTTTTTAGAAAAGTAAATATGTGTAACTGACAAAAAATATTCAAAAATCATATTTTAAAAAGCTATACATTTGAACTTTAGAAAGCAGTGACTGTAGTCATGCTTAAAGAAATCAGCAAGGACAAATAAGTACACAAAAGGCATAAAAATGGTTAAGTGTTATAGGAGGACTGTCTTTCTAAAGGGCATTAACAGACACTTAAAATGCACTTGTTTTAAAGCAGGAGCTGCCATTCTAAAGATGCCAAATACACAACCACTAAATTGTGCAAAATAAAAATTGGAATATTATTTTATCAAAGCACTCTACTCAGTAACTAGATATTAAATCTCAGAGGACTGTTGGGTTACATTTCTGAAGATTTCTCAGTTCCACCTTTAAGCTTGCTCAAAATGCTCACATATAGAATGTTTTTTTGGAAAGCATACTATGCTGCTTTGCTATCCAAATATAAGGATATTCATTTATCTATACTCTCCTCCTTTTCCACTATCACAATAGTAATTATGCTCCTGACAACACTCTTGAATTTATTATGGATATTCTTGTAATGCTGCCAAGATTTGGGTGCAATGATGCTATAGAAAATGAGTAAGGTAGGACCTGAGAAAGCTGAAATATTATTTTTAGGAATTCTCTATCACAAATTTTAGACACTGGAATTGAGAAACATTTGGAAACCTTTTCAGATTTTTGAAGCCTGGCTGGAATTTCCATTAATTTAAAAATCATGTTCTTTTCTGCAATTACTGGAAACAGGATTATTTTTATGAATACAAATTCAGACAGGCTTTCATGGGAAAAAAATTGCTGTTCACTTTGTGCTTGGATGTAGAAATTTGCTGTCAATTTATAGTTCAGTTTTAAAGCACAGCAGCTCCTTCATTTATCCTTTAAACATTTACTCTGTTTAGAACAACTCATTCCATGAATGTACAAATTGTGATCTAAAATCCCAGAGATTACACCAGGTTACAAAGCTGAATTTTCAAAGATTAAACAGTGACAAGTAAAAAAATGCAAACAGAAAAACAATTAGTTCATATACTTACAACTGGTAAAGAATAGTAGTCTTTCCAGCATTATCAAGTCCCACTATGATTACTTTGTGCTCTGCATTATTAAAAAAAATTTAAAAAAGAAAAAAGAAGAAGACAAAAATAAATTAGTGAAACAGCAATAATTATAATTCTGGTTAATCACTCTCCCTTACTGAAGAATGCAACTGCTTGTTTCTTTTATATCAACACCTTACACAGATTAGTGGTGACTTCAGGACAGAAAAAACACCAAACAAAGCCCCATCTTCTCTTGAGACCCCAGTGTCAGGAAAAGCCAGCACTGGAAATCTAATAAAGGCAGGGTTACTAATGATTACTTCATCTACAACATCTAGTTTTAGAAAGAAAAGTACAATGAAAAAATATAACCCATAGCAGTGTATCATGCTAAAAACACCAGCACTATCCAAAGACTGCAAAAGGTACTACCCTAACATTCAAGGATCAATAATAACCATTTATTAAGGTACCACCATTATTCACACAGAAAAATCTAAGAGGAAACTGTATTTTGAATAGGCCACAGATTCTAATTTTGCAACTTTTGAACTGAGAAGTCACAGAATGATAAATGGTCAAGGCTGGAAGACACTTCTGGAGGTCATCTGGTTGAACCTCTTTGCTGAACCAGGCCCACAGAGTCAGTGGCCTAGGACCATGTCCAGAGGGGTTTTTAATATATCCCAGATGGAAACTCCACAGCCTCCCTGGACAGCCTGGGTTATTGCTCAGTCACCCTCACAGTGAAAAAGTGTTTCCTGATGTTCAGAGGGAACTTGTGTGTTTCAGTTTGCGCCCACTGCCCAGTCCTGTGATTGGGCACCACTACGACAAGTCTGGCTCTGCCCTCTTTGCACCTCTTTTTCTCATATGTGAGATGCCCCAGTTCCTTGTCACCCCTGCAGCCCATCACTGGACTCCCCCCAGAGTGTCCATGACTCTCTTGTACTGAGGAGCCCAGAACTGGACACTGGACACACTCACTCCAGGTGAAGCCTCATCAGCGCTGAGCAGAAAGGAGAAATCATCTGCCCCAACCTGCTGTAAAATCCAACATATGAAACAGTGAACTCGCAATTGCTGCAGTACTGTTTGTTTCCAGGCACAGGGAAGACAAAACAGAAATCAACCAAACAAACAAAATCAGTAAAACAGTCCTCCAGAATTTATATGCTCCTCTGTAAATAATTCCTCTTAGAATTTCAAATCCAGTATCACAGCCACTTAGAATGGTGGTTCTTTTGCTACAGGTGTGAAGCTGCAGCATACTGATCCAATTACTGACAAAAATAAGCAAACCACTTGAGAGTGAAAAATTTGCAAATGGATACATAAAAACTCTGTGAACAAGCTCACTTTTTAAAAGAGATAATATTTACAATTCTAGGGCACTTATTTCAAAGCAAAACATGGGTCACAGTCTAAGATTTCCTACAAAATACCACACTTGATCTACAGGATCAAATAAGTTACTAGATCAGAAGATCTATTCAAAGTATCAAATGATTTTTTTCCCCCAAAAAGTATGTGGTTTAAGGAAAAATTGAAGCATTTTGGTTAAAAATCTATTCATATATAGTAACCGAGGTCTTGTAATACTAAATATTACTGGAATAAAATATTTTCTTGTTTGGAACTTTTGTAAGTTTTGCTGTGCAACAGGATCATAACAGATGGTAAAATGTATTTCCCTGTGATAGTTCCCCTACTACTGCATCCTGTAAACACATGCTAAGAAAAGAACATTTCTTGACTGTAAATGCAGGAGTACTTTTAGCCCCACTAACAGCAGCATCAGTAATTAATAACCTTTCCCAATACATACATAGTATGAAATTCTCTCTACTTTCAAGGCTAATAAATCATGCCTAGTAGCTTGACTGTCCATCTCTTCTTCAAATGTAATTAAATGTAGAGAGCTTCCAAAGGTCCAAACACAGAAATGCCCTCCCGTTTTTTTCAAACTAAACATGTTGTCAACTATTGCCAGGAAGATGATTCTACTTTTGCAGCATTCTGTTTAAGTTATTTTCAAGAAAGAAAAGAAATTCCAGTCAGGCATTACACTGCTCTCTCATCTTCTTATCAGAACACGTGATCTTAGGCGTGAATGACTGGAGTGTTGGATGATACAACATCACACTAAGTCATGAAGAAAAAAACTCGGTTGAGATGGCTGCTTTTGAAAGCCACTGAAGTGTGAATGGTCCAACACTAACTGGGAAAAAAAGGCACAGCTTATCTGTGTTACTTCATAGTCAGATGGTGTTTCATACAGTGATTGAATAAGCACAAACAATAAACAGGCACACAAGTGCTAATCAATAGTGATCTTGGCATGAAAATTGTAAAATGAAATCATGGGTATTTCATAGAAGTAACAGATTCCAGAACTATAGCAATGGAAACTCTTCACTTACAAACATATTCAAAAGTTGAATTTCTGTCCAGTTTGATGAAAACAAAAAATTCACACATAGATGTCCATTAGAGGAAAAACATGTGAGCTTAAAAACTACCAAACTAAGACAGAATAGAATTTTAGCATGACAGTTACTTGTTTACAAGAGTAACTAGGAGAAGACAGATGCCACATTTAGGAGGAAGGACAATTACTGGGTAAATCATAGGCAGTGATTTATTTGTGTTCTGTACTTACAGACTAACCCAAGTTTCTCCCTTTCACTGGCTGGTATTCAAACTCAGTTTAGGTTGTATTTATGAATATCTTCCCAGTCCACCATGTTCTTGGCAAAAGAAGAAGAAAATCCATAACAAAGTTGAGAGAGCAGAAGAGTCTTTATTAATTGCGTAGGAAAAGGGAGGGAAGATGGGGAAAGTAGAAGTAGGCATATGCAGGGGAAAAAAAGAAAAGACAGTATTAGACTACTCCTTAAAAGAATCCAAGGACTTCTTGGTTTCATCAACCATTTCTAGCACACTGTTTAAAAAAATTGGTATGTAATATGGTTTAAAAAAATCTGTGGCAGTTTAGTATTACAAAAACACAGAACAGTGAAGATTATCTTCTGGCAGATCATAGAAGTAAGACATAATATGCTCTTTTCTTCCTTACTCATCTATATTTCTCTAGGATAAAAGGGCCCAAAACTGAAGATTCAATTCTCTCAACATGCCTCTTCTCTACTTTGCAAAAGATAAAAATAAAAAAATTCTAAATACTTTAATGATGACACTTCTAAAATATTTGGAAGAAATGACTACTGAATGAGTACCAATAGTTTTCAAGCTGTGAAACAAAATGCTCATCTGGTTCCAAAGAGCAACAGCCTTGGAGGCCTCAGAGTTGAAGACAGAATGCAGACAGAAGTTGCTAGAAAGAAGGCAGGAGGAATAGCATAATTCTGGAGGTCAAAACAGTTTCAACACAAAGAAACACACTCATTCTGCACACTACCAGCTAATTTAGAGTCTTCTCTTAAGCACAAAAGAACTGCTAAAATACATTTGTATCCCCAGATTTGATTACAAGGCAGCAGAGAAGCTGTCAATAACTTTTAGTAATCAGAGGAACCAAAAACCATTTGGTTTTCCAGATAATGGTTTCTCCTAACCTGACTGGGAACTGCCACTAAGGCTAGGTGAAATAAACGGTGGAGTTACAGAAGTTCAATCATCTTGAATTAGAGCTTACCATTACTTTTCTTAAAGCAACTTTTTAATAACTGTAGCAATTGTTCAGAGCAACCTGTAAGATGCTGGATAATTACCATTCCAAAAATAAGTACACCCCAGATTTGTGAGCTTCTCTGTATACCACATAAAAAAATAAGGTCTTGATAACAGTCATTTATCTTTATCAGGGTTGCTGACATTCACTTCTATTTTTAACCCACAGTTTAATTAAGAGCTATCTTGGTAATACTGATGAAATGATAAGTCAAGCAAGTTTTACTCAGACATGCATTAACACAGGCACTAACTTAATGGCTCCACCATCTATCCACACCACTGCATGCTGCTCAGAAGAATGTGCCACCACTTGACTACTGAATCATGGCTTCAGCATTTTTGGAGCTTCAGCAGGTTATTTCTGGAGTCTGATTTTTTTAAAACTTCTGAAAGTAAGTTACCAGAAGTAAATTCAACTGAACTTATGTAATTTAGCAACTAGACTTTAAATGGCTGCAGAGAATGGTATTTTAAATAAAACAATTCATGAGTAATTTTTTTTTGTCAAGTTCAAAAGAAAGGAAAAAATATCACAAAGCCATTAGAAAGTTACCTAGAAAAATGACAAAAGTCTATTTTAAAGTCAACTGTTTATTTTATGAGTAAAAGTATCTCTATTTCAGTTCACATCGTTCAATTACCACTTGATTATGAGACAATATGTATTGAGAGCTGAAAGACTTAGGCACACCTCACCCTCCATGCTCTACTTGACAGAACACAGATGGAACTTTCAAATCTTTCCTTAGATTCATCTTTCCTTTTGCCAAGTGCTGCAGGTTATCACACAACTTGCACCAGCCATGAGAACTGATCCCACGATCCTCACACAGCAGATCCTATGTGCATTTTTGGAATAGTCCCTCAGTACAGCCAAAATCAGTGTGTAAGTTACTGTGCTAGTCTGCTCAACAAAGCAACTTCCCAGGACAGCCTGTGAATTCTATAAGGAACTATCAAGATTTGATGTAATTAGAAGAGCAACCAAAATCAACCCAGAAATTACTATGCTTTATTATTAGTAATGATATTATTTAGAGAACACAGTTGCGTTGTTGGAGAATAATTTCCCATTAGATCAAAAAGATATGTTGGAAGCAAATTTTCTAGAATTAAATTTTAGTTTTAGCCATGAAAAGAAACTCTCTTTTCTGTGATAACGCAAGAAGAAGCAAAAAAAAAAAAAAAAAAAAAAAAAAAACCCAAAAAAAAACCCCAAAAAAACCAACCCAAAGCAAAAACTAAACAAAAGACAAATCCAGCACTAAACCAGGATCAGGACACACCCTAAAGTCTTTTATTGGGATAAATGCCAAAGAGTAAATATTTCATGATATTACCTCATCTATTTAACTGTGAGACTAATATTTCATTAACCATTTAAATATATGAATGTATTAGATTTACAACATGAGATTTTGACAGTGGAGAGGGCTACACAGTGTTTTCTGAGAAACTCCTAGAAATGCATATCCAGCCACCGCCAGACAAGGCCACCAGCAACAGATGTAATGCCTCTGGATAACATATTTAAGATGAGAAAAAGTTATTGCACAGGAGAAACTAAGGACAGAGAAAAAAGTAGTGAGAATATGTGAGAGAAACAACTCTGCTGACTCTAAGGTGGGTGCAGAAGGAAGGGGAGGAGGTGCTGCAGGTGTCAGAGATGCACCCACAGCCCAGGGTGATGCAGCTGTGCCCTGCAGCCAGAGGTCCCTGGGGAGCAGAGATCCACCTGCAGCCCACAGAGGACACCACAGTAGAGCAGGTAGATCCCAAAGGCAGCTGTGACTCCAGTGGACACATCCTGGAGCAGGATCCTGGCAACAACCTGTGCAGCTGGGGAGAGAAGGCCATTCTGGAACAGGTTTGCTGGTAGGTTTGTGACCTTGTGGGGGAGCCAGACTGGAATGGCCTGTCCCTGAAGGACTGTCTCCCTGAAGGACTTGTGAAAAGAACTTGTGTTGGAACAGTTAGTGAAGAATTGCAGACCTTGGGAAGAACACACACTGGAGAAGCCCATGAAGGACTGTCTCCCATGGGAGAGATGCCACACTGGAAGAGGGGATACACTCTTTTTCTTCCTCTATAAGGAAGAAAGAGTGGCAGAGACAATATGTGATGAACTGACCACAGCCCCCATTCCCTGTTCCCTCCTGCAGGGAGATGGCAGAGAATCAAAAATAAAGCTAATCCTGGGAAAAAAAGAGGGAGGAGTGGGGAGCAGGTGTTCAGAAGATCTGGTTTTATTTCTCATTAACCTGTTCTGGTTTGATTGGTAATGAATTCTATTAATTTCACAAATTGAGTCTGTTTTGCCCATGATGGGAACTGGTGAGCGATTTCTCCCTTCCTTATCTCAACCCAGAAGCCTTTTGCTGTATTTTCTCTCCCCTTGTCCAGTTGAGGAGGGGAGTCATAGACCTGCTTTGGTGGGCATCTGGCATCCAGCCAGGGTCACTCACAATGAAGAATAACTTTTCTTCCAGGAAATAATATACAATAACCAAGACAATGGGTTTTCCTGAAGATAAATACTGACATCATAATCTACTATAGAGGCAAATACTACATGCCACCAGTTATCTGCTGATCACTTCCTGCTTATAGATCTCTTTGGAGTCTTTGAAATACTTCATGGAAGAAAAGGAGATCCAGATTGCACTACTTGATGAAAATAAAAAAAGGTACTTAGTATTTTTCTGGAGGATAAGGGAAACATTGGATCTTGCCAAATAGGTTTGACAGTTTGGGAAAACAAGAAATTAGCAACAAATTCAGAAGACTTCAGGAATTAAGTGGTAGGATGGTGTATGCATGAGAAAAATCAATGATCTGGGACTGAATCCCAATCCCATCCCATGAAAGAGTTTGATACATAGACGTTAATGTGCACACACACTGAGGCTTTGGTATGTACAGAATTAGACTGGGTTATCTGCAACCAAAGGCAGAAAACAAAGTACACCAGGTGTATCTGCCTCCAAAAACTTGCAACAGAGCACTGCACAAAAAAGACTTATCTGCATTTTCAATAACTTTAAAGTGGAAATGAGGTACACATTTGGAAACCTGATGAGAGAACAATTAATGAATTTATTGTTTATATTGTTCTTCCTTGAGGCCTTGAGCTTGGAGCAGGCAAAATGATGTTACTGTTAACTATTTAATTTTCTAATCAAAGCTGGCTAGGTAAACCAAAATTATTAAATCAAATAAATTAACAGATAAACCATAATTTTCTACTTTTATGATAACCATCTGAGGTAAAAGTGGTGGCAGACCCAAATTCTGAGCTCTGGATTAGAACACGAGCTGTGATTGCAGGGCTGGATGAACTGGGCAGGAGAGCATGGAAAGCGATACTATCCCCTTATGACCTTTTTATTTTTGGCTGGAGAACTGATTTTCTTGGGTCACTAACTGTATTTAACCAGTATCTTTGCCAAAACACAAACAGATCTTTACCTCGAAGGCCCCTACATGTTTGGCGTCGTTCTTTTCCTTTTAATTAAAGACTAAAACACGATTTTAATAACAGATCCCGACTTTAAAAGGAGTCTCGCGAAGCCCCGAGGGCCCGTCACGGTCCAGCGCAGCCCCAGCAGCCCGGGCCGCCGCGGATGTTTGACGCTGGGTGTTTAACGCGGCCGGGGAGGAGGGGACAGAGGGACCACCTCGGGAACTCAAACAAAGCGACCCGAAGCATGAGGCGCCGCGGCACCAGCGCTCAGGGCACTGCACAAAGCAAAGCCAACTTTTGGCCGGGCGGGCCTTCAGGGGAAGCCCGGCGAGCGGAGCCGGCCCCGAGCCCCCACGGCTGCCCGCGGCCCCCGCAGCCCCGTGGGCTCCACTCGCCGCCCGCCCCGCCGCCGCTTCGGGCCCGCGCGCCCACCTTGGCTACCGAAGAGGCTCCACAGCTTGGCGAAGATGAGGCCCATGCCTAGGCTCGGCTTCCCGCCGAACGCCCGGGGCTCCCCGAGCTCACCCAGGCGGCAGCAGCGGCGCCGACTCTCCCGTCTCCCTCGCGGAGGCTCCGCAGCGGCCCCGGCAGCGCCGAGCGGGCGGGCGGGCTCAGGGGAGGGCGGGCACGCGGCGCGGCCCCGCCCCGCCAACGGCCGCACAGCCCCGCCCCCCCGGCGCGGCCCGCGCGCGTCACTGCGGCGTCATGGGGGCGTCATGGCGGCGGCGTGTCTGAGGGGACCGGCGCGAGTTTTCCACCGGGGCTGGTGGAATGCCGAGCGGTCTGCGGTCGACACACTCGGGAGGACGGAGCCGCCCCGCAAGGGACGAATGCTGCGAGTAGCGCTAGGCCCCCGCCGCGGTGGGGAGGCGTTGGCAGCGTGCCTTGGCCGGCGCCGTGTCGTGTCCTTTAGCCCGGCGGTGCTGTGGCCGGTCCACGGCCTCTGCCGTTGGGAAGGGTACAGGGTTTCAGTGCTCCCGTGTGCAGTAAAACTTGTGGAAGCAGCGGATTCGCCTTCACGGCTGTGCTGCAGGTTCCTCTACTGAGCGTGGGTGCCCACCCGGATTTCCTCCCAAGCAGCACCTTGGGGAGGGTCAGGAAGTGAGCACGAACCGGGCTCCGCCCTAGCGAGCGAGCCTGCAGTGGAAGTACAAAACCTGTTAACCTGTTACACTCGGCAGAATTTCAGAAAACAAAAAAACAACCAACCAAAAAAAAAAAAACCAAAAACAAAAAAAAGCGATGTCCGCAACGTCTTGTCCGATAAGATCGGTGCCCTGCGGGCTCTGCTGCCGCCCTCCAGGTGCCGTGGTGGGGTGGGAGCACAGAGGCTGCCGCGGCGTGCCTGGCTCCCATGGTGACACCGGCAGCGGCACTTCCTGCTGCACCCGGAGGAGGCGGGCCCGGCGGCCCGGGTGGTAGGTGTGTGTGGGGCTGTAGGTGTGTGCGTCGGGCGGTAGGTGTGTGTGTCGGGCCGTGGGTGTGTGTATCCAGTGGTGGGTCCGGGGCTGCGCGCCGCCGCGGGCGGGCTGAGCGCCCTCCCGTCCCGTCCGGTCCGGCCCGGCACCTCCGTGTTCCGCCCTTCCCGTTGCGGCTCGGGTCCGGCCCGGGCCTGTGTGTGCCTCGGGGTCCGGCGGGGCTGAGGCGGCGGAGGCGGAGTCGCGTCCCGCCGGGGTGCGGCCTTCTGCCCGGTACCTCGGCTGAGGCGCAGGGCCTGGGGGCTGCGAAGGGCTGCGCGCCGCGGTCCTCCCCGCTCCCTCATGTTTTCAGTAGCGGGCGGGCGAGCGAGGGAATAAAGGAGAGAGCCCCACATTCCGCTCCCTGCCACAATGCACTTTCGTTTTCCTTGTGTGGGAAAGCGTGGGCAGGGAGGTTTGAAAATCGTGCTCAGCATCTCTGTTATTGCTGCGTGTGACTGCTGGTAGCGTTCATGTGCATAGCTGGATCAAAGCCCTGGTCCGGCATCGCGTTCCCCGCTGCAGTTCCCCACAGAGGCAGATAAAAATTGTGAAAAAACAAGTAAAAAGTTTGTCTTCCAAAGCCCGATATACCTTTTCTGGGACAAAGTGTACGGCACAGCAGGTCTGGAGTAAAAAATCTCAGGTACTACGAGCCTGCCTCCTGCTGAACGTTTGAAGTCTGACTGTGGTACTTGAGGGGCACTAGGCAGTCTCCCTCACCAGCCTGGCTCCCTGCTGTATCTGGAGTGAAAAGCATCTCTTGTCCCTTCTCAGCCGTGTTCCCCGGCCTGCAAGAGTGCATTTGTAATGTAAATATTCACATAGCGCTTATAAACAGCACATTTCTACATGTCTGCTTAATTATTTTCAGGATTCCAATTCTTTAAAAGATTTAGAATAGATTTTTTTAAAGGGCTGGTTTATTATGCTTCTGAAGAAAAACCTTTCCAGATGTGGGCCGTATGGGAATCTTTTTGTGGTTGGTTTGTTTGGGGTTTTTAGTGGTTTTTTTTGTTTATTTGGTGGGTTTTTTGTTTTTTATTTTTTTGTGGGTTTTTGTGTAATGTAGGCATTCTGGGACAACAGGCACATGATATGTCACATTTTCTGAAACATTAAATCTGACCTTTGGTGATTTCAGTTTTTATCAACTCTTAGATTGTAGTAATATTGTACAATTCGTTTTTGTGGCAATAGCAGGGTAAATTCTTGGCATTTTGTTAGACTTTAAAAAGAAGTTAATTCAATTACAGTTTCTTTCTTTCAATAGCTGCTAATGTTGCTGAATAAGGCTTTGAAATTCCTACCCACGAAACTTTGCCTTTGTCTGGTCTCAAAAGTAAGTCTACATACGGTCACATTCTTTTAGCATTAAGATTTGAATTGAATCAGAAATATTAAAAAATTATTCTTGAGGGGTTTTGTATGATAAAAGTGACAACTAATTTTTTATTTAAATAAAATTAATACCAAACATTCTGATCTCTCTTCTCTAAGTATATTTAGTGCAATGAAAATGTATTTCAATAGTCAAAATCCCTTATTATGAATGGAATAAACCTAGAGTGATGTTCTCTCCTTCCGTTTAAGTTGTTGTAAGGAAATCTAAATTTTTAGGTAGTCTCATTTCAGACTCAAGTGTATATAATTTTTCAAAATGTTTGAGGGGTGGGCAGATACCATTTGGGAAAATAACTGTATTTTATTACCTACAGAGAAAAATGATAAAGAGTAAAATAAAATCTTTGTCAGGACTGAGCTACAATAAGACTTTATAGCTGGGCTTTTCAAGAGGAATTAAAGCTACATCTTGAAATTTCCTATACCTTTTATTGATGTATTTTTTTCACCAGATAGCCTGAATATTTATTTTAAGGATAGTAGAATTTTTGTAGTTGAGAGTAATGTTAGAGTCCTATCCTGACCAATATTTGGAAATTTGGATGCAATAAAATTGCATTATTAAAATAGGAAGAATCAGAACCAACAGCTTAGTTTGTGGCTACATCTTATGCTAAATTTATAAACTTACAGAATATAAGAATCACAAAGATGCTTATTTCAGTTTCTTGCCAGCAGATTTTAAAAACTAAAGGAAGATGTCCTTTTTCCCTAAAATCGTTTTCCAGTATGAAGTTGAAGAGTATCTCACGAAAGTGTTCAGAAATAATGAGGTATGTGACATAGTTACCCCTAACCATCACAAAATAATAAATTTTTGTGTAACTTTAATACCTTACAATAAAATATTGTCTTCACATTAAACACAGTGGTGTTTATATAAAATATTTCTATATTTAAGATAGAAAATTAGTATTTATGCCCATTGGCTCAAAGTAGCATACAAATATTTAAATCAAATTGAGGATAAATGAGAGAATTCAGTTTTTGATCCCATTGAAGAGTGGATCATAGATAATTAAGCACATATTCACCACATGATATTGACAAGAAATACTCCCTTACCCCAGTGTAGAAAACTACAGACAACCTTAATAGTTCCTAATACCAAGGATAAAGCAATTGCTTTTTAATGTACATGTTTATCAGTATGAAAGTTACTGATTCATGGATTTGAGTTTAGTTTTCCATATCCTTAGGGCTGGTGTATGTACAATAGCAGAGCTCTGTAGCAGTTGCTTTGATACTTACTGCAAACTGCAGCAATTTTGCTGATACAGCTGTTTGTCCAATAAGTATTTTTCAGGAAATTTATGAGGCTTCCTGTGGAATGAGGCTCCCAGACATAGAGATTTGTCACTATGGCACACCACACAACCATATCCCTCAATTTCCATGGAATGTTTATTCATTGGGGTTCTTTTGAGTTGAGCAAGAGGCATCTGTGTGAATCTCTTAATATAAAATCTCTTCTTTCACTTTCAGCTTATCACTGCTTTAGGTACACAGGAGGCAGAGAAAAAATACCAATCTCTCTTAAGTCATCTATCTCATCCACCAGCTTTTACAACTGTGAGAGTAAATACCCACTTGGCCTCAGTGAAACATGTGAAAAAATTGCTGTTTGAAGAGATCCAGAAGGTTTGTGCAATGTCTTTGTTACAGCAGAATAGCAGGGTCTTTCATCTTTCATCTGAACATGAGACCTTTTCATTACTGGGAGCTATACCTTACCTCAGTGCATCCAGTGGTATTAACATTATGCAATCACACTCATTTCCTGCCAGCATTAAACATTAAATGAAAATTTATTGTGTACCAGTGCCCCTCAGCTCATCTCATCTCATCCCTCCAAGAAAGGCAATAACAGAGGGAAAAGACTTCCAACTCTTTTTTTGTATGGCAGATCCAAACCCTTGATAGGATTGAGGTACTGCTGTGGTAAATAATGTAAAGGTGTCATAAATCTGTAAGAGAAGATGACAGATAAGAAAGGAAGCTCAGAGTGCTGTCTTCAGCATGCTTAGAACACTTCTGTTTAAGACTAAAGGAGAATGCCTGTATATCTAGATATGATTGCAGAAACTGTTTAGGAAAGTGAAAAAATTGGTTTGTTTTGGAAACTGGAGCCATGGTGATGCTCTCCAGCCACTGTATTTTCTTTTTTAAAACCTATTTTTAATCATTATATAATTTTTTTATTTTTACTTATCTTAATTAAACATTTATTTATCTGATAATATGTAAACCATTATATTTAAGAAATGTATTATTTTGAAATTGTGTCCTAGATCTTCACTCTCTCTAAAAAGATATGGTTCTTTAAGTAAATTATTAATGCTAGTGGGTGTACAGGGGGCTTTTGCATGACAGGAGCCAAGACATTTCTGTGATGCAGAGGCAGTTGACAGTGTTCTGCTGGCTGGGATGGTAATGAGTTTTGCTAATTTTAGTTTGATTGTAGAAGTCTGGAAATGGATATTGCAGGGTTATATTTTGTTTCAAGGCAAAAGGCTTTGCTGTAAACTGACTTAAGACCAGCTTTTCACAAACTTCTTGTATTTTAAAGTGTGATTACATGGTAGAGAAGGAAACCACATGACACTTTTGAACAGAAGTATGATCATGGATTCTTTCCTTTTTTAAGAGAAAATACTTATTTATTACACGCAAACTGATTTATGGTTTTACACGCTTTAAGGTTATATTCTAGAAGGCTCAGATGAGAAGACATAATTCTGTTTAAATCCTGGAACATCTATAAAATGGCATTTTCTTTTCAGCTAAGTACATAACTCAGCTGTCAGTGCCCAAACTTGGACTGGCAAGGAAAATTAAAAGTATTTCCATTATTTCCACTATTAAGTAAGACAAGCAATACATGAATAGAGTTATACAGTGGCTTATAACTAGTAACATCTAAGAGTTAACACAGAATACACCCAAGCTTCTAAGGTGGTGTCACTGTGTGTTCTGTGTTCTGACAACAACTCAGCCTTCTTCCAGAAGAAAGCAAAAACCAGTGATAAAGTTATGAGTGTCAGAACACTCTCCCACTCCCTGAAGTTGGTTCTCAGTCAGTCTCTTTGTGGTCTTGTTATTTCTGAATTTGTGGAATATTTAGTCTTCTGCACCAGTATTTTTAATATATAATGCCCCCTTGCACACTATTTCCCAGCTGCTTTTAAGTGTTTTCACTACTTGTGTGTTTTGTGCTCTGCATCTAGAAATTATGAATGGGAAAATGGTATTCAGTTTAATTAAGTATTTAAATATTAAGTTTATTACTAGTGCTTACTAATGTTTTTTTAATGAAACAGCAATTTAAAGGACTATGTGTTCCAGTTCTCGAGCACCCAAAACTTCAGGACGTTTTACTAATTCCTGTCATTGGACCCAGGTTTGTAATTTTCAGTCTTTAGCCTTAAAATGTTGTCTAACACAATTTTCTTACAGATTTCTTGTTAAACAGTTGTTATAACTAACTCACTATAACTAAGGCACAACTTCTGTTTTACTGTGACCTGGTGGACAATCCATACACTAACCAGGCCAGAGTTTTACTCTTAAAAAATGAAAGAAAACATAGAGCTCTCTCCTTATTTATAAGACTAATGTTTTAGTGACATGTATGCGTCCTCCCAGAAAGCCTGGTAGGTGGCAGATGGAAGAGCCAAAATTTGCAGTGGAATGTAGAACTATGGCTAAGTACAGGCAGGGTTTTCTTCCACTGGAAGAAATCAAGTGGAATCAAGAGTTCCTCAGCAGTTGTTAAACACAAAGTCACTTTACAATCATCTGGCATAGGAAGGAATAGAGGGCTGTTTCTCAATCCCAGTATAATTTACTTGTATTCCTGTATCAGGTTCATAATAGTGGCAGAAGGTGCCAGAATCTGCATTATTTTGAGGATTGGTTTTCTTCTTGACTCTTTCCTATGATTTCTCTAAAAGTAAAATAAATATTTTACTGTAATACAGTAAAAATATTTTAATTAAATGTAATTGTTTAAATTTCTAAATGTGATACATGATAGTTAACAACTTTTTCTCTATATCTGACAAAATCCATATTTGTGAACTAGAGTTTACTTGAGGAGTATTTGGATTTTTTTTTCAGTATACTTTTCTTTTTTATTCAACTGCATTTTGTATTTCTAGGCGAGATTTAAAAAAACATCCATGTGAAGTCATAGTTGGAGCCCAGTGTGGATATGCAGTACTCCGAGGAGCACATGTTTATGTCCCTGGAATTGTATCCACCTCAAGATGTAAGAGTTCCCTAAATACACCCAGCTAAGTTGTAAAGATGGCAGAAAAATTGTCCCCATTGAATAATAGATAAATGCATAGTGACACACAATTGTTTTCTGTTCTCAGCTGAAATTAATCTTACAGTTGTGGTTTATTGTAATGAGACTTCTTAAAGTTTTTCTGGCTTTTTTAAAAAATATTTTCAATATTTTTCATTTTACTTATGTTAAGTTATATGTAATTATTTCTCACTAGCCTCGCCTGTTTTAAATTCCTTTTTCCATATAATTTGTGGCTGAAGTATTAATTCTCAAGGATTTCAATTTCTGGTTTTTCATTTCAAAATATTTTTAAAGAGAATTTTCCAACTAAAACCTGCTTTTTTAAGAGTGTTTTTTTTACGACTGAGTACTGTAGCCTTTAATATGGATTGAAGTTAATCAAGTTAGTTAAGTTGAATAAACTTAGAAAAGCTGGCTGCTTAAAAGAAATGGGATACCACATCTGGATGGTGACTAGGTGTATCTTGATTATTTAATAGATACAGATTTTTTATTTCTTCACTCAGTCATAAAGCCACTTACCTTCATGGTTCTGTTAGATTTTAAGTTACAGAATCAAAAACCCGCAGATTTTCTTTATTCTAATTCATTGGCAATTCATTTGTTTACATAAGAGTGATGTAGTAAAAATCTTTTTTTTCATTGATGAGAAGAAATTTATGTCAGTTTTTATGTCAGATTCTTAAGAAATGGAAATTATGCATCAATGCCTGTGAGACAGGATAAAAAAGATCTACATATGCATGCTTTTTGTTCAGCAACCTATTTTTGTTCTTTAAATGTCAAATTAGCTTTATGTAAAACCAGTATAATTTTGGATGATTCACCTTATTAGTCTATTGTGATGAGATCTAGTGATCATCTTGATTCTTATTATTAAACAAAATGAGTCAGAAAAACATTTATCAAGTCACTTCATTTCCTTTCAGGAAAAATCCTTCAAGAAGTTTGAGGCATGTGCTGAAGTCCAATTCACTGAACAGGAATGTTTTTCAGTCTAGGGCTTGAGAATGAAATAAGTATATTGGCATAGCAGTTGTTGGAACTGCTTATTTACACAACCCCATAAATATTCAAATCCTTCTTTGAGTCAGCTAGTGATTTATCATAATTGCCACATGTAATTATGCATGTAACATCAATTCAAAGAAAATAAAGATACTATAAAACTTATGGAACACTTCAGGGGAATTGCAGATAAGAAAATAAAATAAAAGGGCACACTACCCACTTGATGCCAAATATAATAAAGCTGTATTAAGCACAGATGGTCTAACTAGGGAAAAAAATAGTTCAGCAAGAACACATATTTAATCACTGAACTTGCAATCCAAATGAGGGTAAACTAATCATCAGGGGGCTTTGAGCTTAATTTAACTAATCACACTCTAACCTTTATGTTTATGGAGTGCTGCTATAATCTACAGAAAACTTGAGAACCCTATGCAGGACTAGTGTATTTTGAAAGGATGATAGCAGAGAGTGAAATAAAATAATTTATGTTTGAATACTGCAGAAAACATTGACAGATATGCTTGATGAAAGAGTTAAATTGCTGCAGGTTTTTGTTCAGTGAAGTTTAGGCAGACACTAATACTGAGCAATCACATAATGTTTTGTGTCACATTGTGTAAAAATAAGTAGTGTAAAAAATATATTTTCAATGGCCACCCAACAAATACTACAGTTTAAGAATATCAGGGCATTTGGGCATAATCAGAAGGCCACCTGAAAATGGGAAAAAGGATTTTCTAGTACAATTCCAAGAATTCTTGGGAAGCTGAACTGCCATTAGTCTTGTTTTATCTTCTTGTTCCTCCAGCCTGCCAGTCACCTCAGAAGTGCAGTTTTGGAATTTTTTTTTTATTGCTATTAATAATAATAAAGAGGCCCTTTTTTTTAAGCATATTTTTCAACCAGTCAACACATAGCACTTGTTCACTATTATGTAAAGTCACCTAAACCATCCCTTTTCTATTTTTTTTTTCTAACTCAGAAAGTTTGTTAAGTCTGTAGGATAACACTTCTAGAGTTTAGTGTTTATTTACATACTTTACTGTGTTTATTTACATACTTTACTGTGTTTAGTTACATACTTTACTGATGTGGTGGGTTTTAATTGGAGATATAAAACTCCAAGAGGATTATTGAGAACAGCAGTTCCCTTGAAGGGAAGAGAGCCAGACCAGAACAAGAATGTATAATCACTTGTGTCAAAGCAATAAGTAGTTAGAGAAAAAGCAGTTATAGCTATGTTCTAGGTGGCTATTGAGAGGTCATTGGATGAATTTTGTACTCCTGCCTTTGTTCAGTAAGGGTGAGCAGTGTTGTTTCATGTACTTGTGTGCTTGGAGCAAACATGGAGGACTGGATCCAAAAGGTGTGCTTAAAACTTATGGGTGACCTTGCCTTGATAAAATAAATACAGTGAGGTTTGTGCAGCCTCTTAGAAAACAAGACACAGTGCCTGACTTGCAGCTGGGTGTCTCTCAGTACCTCCAGTCTTTTGGTAGCTGTCATTCACTGTGTAAAACTTTAAAGCTTTGTATCAGTTGATCTTCTTTCATTATTACATTTAAAAAGTGTGAAGTTTGATATGAGAGAAGAGTTGAAGTAAATGGTCTGCTGAAAATCCTAAGTTACTTGGTCACTACTGTTTTGTTAAATGTCTTAATGATTTCAAGCTTTCTATTTTTCTTTGTGCAGTTGTGAAAGCTGGAGATCTGGTTTCAGTGTATTCAGATATTGAAGGGAAATGCAAAAGAGGAGCCAAAGAATTCAATGGAGTTAAAGTTTTCCTTGGAAATGGAATTTCAGAACTCAGCCGCAGTGAAATCTTCAGTTCAAGTGGCCAACTGAAGTAAGTCCATAGTAATTGCAATCTACATATGAAAATTTGCAAAGGGAAGGAAGAAAATGGGAAAACACTTTGAATTATTTTGTACCCTATGTGAAGTCACAAAATGGCTTTGCATGTTGGGATTTCCAGTATTTTTTGAGAAGCCGTAAGTTTCATAGTGGGATTCAGATACCAATTTACTTGCAAGGTAGGAGGAAATAAGTGGGGGTCTTTTAATAATTTATGTTTATTCAGTTCAAAGTATCAAACAGAACTGACAAATGTTCCTACTCTGGCAAAATTGCATTTTGGTGAATTGTGTAGTACTACTTCCTTCTTTAGATGGAACAGAAGTGAAGCCTTGTCAATTTCTCCATCTTTTAAAAATATCTGTAGGGGCTTTCTTTTTTTTGGTGGGACAAAGAACAGAACATAAGGTCAAAAAAATTACTAACATTTGCCAAAGTAGTTACTATTTCAAGATTACTTGTTCTTCTATTTTGTTGATGAAGGATATGGTTTATTCCTCTCGTGTCACCTAAAACACATATAAAAAAGTAATGTACAAGACTATGGATATCAATTAATGACCAAGACTTTACTTCCTGAGAACAGACTACAAAAGTTCTAGTGAAAAAAAGTACCTTGCCAAAGAATTTCTGATTTATAAGAGCTTAAATATAGCAAAAGTAGTGGTAGGATGTAGCTGTGGAGTTGGTGACATGTAACAACAGTATGTAACACTAAATCTGGTGTCTGCAAGTTTCCTTTCTCATATCCTTCCTTCTCATTGGACATAGGCAAAATAATACTCTGTCTCTTTAGTAATCTTTTGTTTGTAGACTCAGTGTTGCTTTTTCATGGCTTTCTCTTTATTGTTATCCATTTCCTGGTACATTGGTTTAACAATTATATCTGCATCAGAATTTCCTCCATATTTAAAACTTCTAGGTGACTTCTAATTTCAAACCATAGCTTTGCAGGCAAATCAATGTTCCTGCAAGGCTTTTCATATAGGATTTCTGTAGTAATTTGACTGAAATCTCAGGAATTTAGGAAATGGAGGAAAATCTAACTAGGAAATCACATGCCAGTGCCCTAGCCAAAAGCAGTTATGGATTGAAGTTAAGGTATTTATGCATTTCTTTACAGTATCAAGGCTTGAATTCCATCTTGGTTTATCCTGTGTACAGAACCAGAAATTTCCTTTATGCAATTTTACAGATAGTTCCAATTTATCATGTAATGCATTTTTTGCCATGATTAACTCAACTTTGATGATGGCATTCTAGAGGATTTTTCTAGAAGTATTTTTCTTGGTTGTTCTTTCATTCTTGTAAGATTGTTGTCTCAAGTTGCTATTTGTAAGCATGATTATTTTAATTGACTGCTGTTAGAATGTATAAAACTGAGTATTTGAAATTTTTTCATGTTTTTCAGGGGGCTGGGCATAAGAATGATAGAGCCAGTCTACCTTAGTCCTTCATTTGACAATGTGCTCCCTAGTCATTTGTTTTTACAGGTATGTTTGTTCCAAAATCAAAAGTCTGTACTCTTTATAGAATAATGAATATTCTCTTAGCACACATTCATAGTTCCTACATTCCTTGTTCATTGTAGCACCTAATTCAGTCTTTGGATTTGAGGAACACAAAGCATTTAAAATGAAGTCAGTATCTACATGTAGGTGGTTTAATCATACTGTGTCTGAGCTATGATGAGGGATTTCAAAGCAACATAAGAGATACTCACTTAAAAACATGGAAATTCCTCTTGCAGATACTCTGCATACAGCTGTTAGTTTTTGGAATCTGCCTATGAACCCTGCAATATGAGCCCCTTTCAAGGTACATAATTCTGTAGATAATCAGGAAATTCTCCAAATATTAGGTTGATTTGAAGCTGTTATGTAAGTACTAAAGACAACTTTAAAAGGTTTTTATACCTTTGTGTTGAACTGAGAAGAAAGTACTTCCATATTGTCTAAGGTGCAGTACTGTGCAGTCATTGCACATTATTTCTCTTCAGTGCATCTGTACAGTTAATAGCACAGTTCAGCTTCTTGCTAGTTTAATTCAGCAAGCTTAGACTTCTGTGTTTTGATTTTACTATTCTTTAGCTGCACCACTATGTTAATATAGTAAATATTCCAGGAAACAGGTTAATATAAAGTATTTGTAATAAACAGAGTTGCTCTGCTCTGTGCCAGTGTCAGCTTATTTTAGCTGGACTTTTAGCACTGTAGTCTCCTCAGTCATGAGCTCTTAAACTTCAGCCAGATACTGAGACATAGCTTTAAATAAAAAATGAGCCACTGGAGACTTCTTACGTAAACTGTCCGTTATATATAATACAAACAGTTCATTTTCTGTCAAAGAACTGAGAGCAATATCCTAGGTATCTTCCCTGCTGAATGAATTATATTTTTAAACGCCTTTGCCATTCCTTAATAAAGGAGTTGATGCAGGGTATAAAATTTGAATTCTCCCATATTTGTTTTTATTATAGAATTTACCTTCTGTGGTTGTGAGCCATATTTTAAACCCTCAACCAGGAGAGAAAATTTTGGATATGTGTGCTGCACCTGGAGGAAAAACAACCCATCTTGCAGCACTAATGCATGATCAGGTAAGAGAAGTAATTTGGCATTTTCTAAGGAAGAAAGTCTGACCTCTGTTCATTTGGATAGCTCTCTTCACTTAACTGTTAGAATGCACAGATAATTTACAGCAGCAAACAATTGATATTTTGACATTTTACTTACCAATGTAATTTGCTACACATCAGTTACTGAGATGGGCAACAGACAATCTTTATCAAGTATTTAGCATCAGCTTTAAAATCTTTTTTGCTACAGATTGATAGTTGAAATATATCTAATTTCACTTTTTAAAATGTTATTGAATTATTTTTAATCATAGAATTTTTTACATGCAAGGCATAGTTATGCAAGAATATGCTGGGTTCATGAAACTGAGATGTATAAAAATCAGGGGTTATGAATGTGTGCCAAAGAAACACACAACTCTGCAAAAATTTACTAAAAAATTTCTAATCTGGTTAGGATTTTTCTCAGTAAAAATTATCAATTCTGCATGGAGATATGATTTTAGGCTGAATTTCTAGTCTGAATTTGTCATTCTATGGTAGAATGTCACAAAATCCAAAACTATCTAATGAGAAAGCAACAAAAATCAGAAGAAACAAAAAATATGTAGAGAAAGACAGAGGAGAATGTAATAAAATAAGAATGTAAGTACAGGATTACAGCTTTGCATATGTTGAAATGTTATGTGCATGGTGAAATAGAGAAATTCAGGTTACTCGTCTTGAGCAGAGGGGAGAAGCATGTAAGATTTCCTCTAAAATTTTGTAAGACTTTATAATTTTTGTTGAAATAGGGTTATTAGAATATATCAGATTGTTTAGAAGTCTTGCAGTTACATTATGCAGTACTTTGACAGGTGCCTGTGCATAAATGTGAAGGCACAGCATGTAATGGTATGAATGCTTTGAGAAAAGGCTTGTGTTGAGTTCTGTGATGGTTTGTCTGTGGAAATGTTTTTTTCCATCAGTTTGGAACAATGGGAAGGCATTAATAATGCATTAGACAGTCATTAGACATTATATATATATATAAAGCTTCCAGTAGAGAATTTCAGTGTGATAAATAAAGGAAGTCTGCAAATTATATATTTATGTCATGGATTCATTTACATCTATATTTTTTTCCATCTGTGTATCTACATTTTGTATACCTTTGCAGAACTGCTTTGATTCTGCTTGCCTGCAGCTGATGTGGTAAAGATGAAGAATACAGATGTTAAATATTTATCTCAGTTGATTTTCATTTTCTGAGTATATAATTTTAATTTAAGATATGGAAGGTAAAGGTATGGAAAAAAACCACTTATTTTTCAAGAATCAGGATTTTAAATTCCATTCACAGATTTTCCATAGTAATTTTTTCACAGACAGCATATTAAACCACTAACATTTCAGAATATTTAAATCACTTACTTTTTTGTGATTTAATTTTGACATTACTATATTGTTTTTAAATTATATAACCAAGATGTAAGATTACTCTGTAATGTTAAGAGTTCTTAAATAAGAATCAGGAATACTTAAAGCTTGAGAATTTGTTATTATCTGCATCCCAGTCTAGACCACTGTTTTTTCAGATGTCTTATAAGTAGTTGTTCTGGCAGTAGCTGGCATGGCCCAAATGGAGAAGAGTTGTCTGGCAGCTTGTTCTTTTCTCTGGAGAAAAGAACAGAGAAGCTGTGAATAGCCCGTCCCTGGAAGTGTTCAAGGCCAGCCTGGATGGGGCTCTGAGCAGCCTGCTCTAGTGGAAGGTGTCTCTGCCCATGGTGGGTGGGTTGAGCTAGATGATCTGGAAGATCCCTTCCAACCCAAACCATTGTGGTTCTATTATCTCTTTATCCCTGCAGTATGCAGAGATGTGCACCAGATCCACTGTTCTTGCAACAGATGAAACTTTGCAGCCCAGTCAGGTCCTAGAGTACATGTGCAATAGATTGGATGGTGCTAGGGGACTAGTAGGAGGTGATTTGGCTCAGCAGCTGAACACGGCACCGCTGACACAACCTAAATCCATTCTTACCTCTCAGTCCTAGATCTGCATATTGCCTAATGTGGCATACAGATAACAGCTTATCTTTACTGACTTTTTTTTACTTCTTAAACTTAGTCATTTTACCCTTCTATAAGCCTCTAGAGAGCCATCACCAAATAGATAAAAATTGTTGTTTTCTCAGCATATTGTGTTTGCTGTAAAAAGTTTGGTACAAGTTTTTGGTTGTTGGGTTGTTTTGTTCTGAATTTTACTGATGCTACATTTTACTTTCCTTTGTGTTCACAGATTTCATGTAGCAGGTAGTGCTGTGTGTCTATTTTGATTTATTTTGGGGGAGGAAAAAAGAAATCTATTTTTACAGAATAGAAATTGCGTAATTGTGATTTCCCTCCCCTCACCTTTAGACTTATTCTAGTATTTACACTATTTCCCAAAGTAACTTGCAAGTATTCCAATGTGTTATGAGTTTGACCAAGTCAGAGACATGGCTGTGGACCCAATTTCCTCAGCTCTGAGCTGTAGTGTGATCATATTTCCCACTCTCTCCATACAAATTTAAAACCTGTTGACCTATTTTACCATGTATTTGAGGCTTCTACCCTCATTCAAATGATTAAATTTTTATCTTAGTGCCCAGTTCAGCAGTTCAAAACAAACAAAAATATATAAACAACAAAACCACTTGCCAGAAGTCAGATATTACAGCATCCCTTAGAGTGACAATGTCAAGCATGGCTTAAGACTAACGTGGCTATTGTGGAAAACATGTGGGAGCAAGGACTGCAGGAGTGTGGATTTAAGAATAAAATAGTTCTGTGGGGAAGACTATGCTTTATTTATTACACTTCCCAGGACTGGGGACTGGGGAAAGGAAATTGGAAACATCCATTTAATCATTATGTTTTTGATGAAAACTTCGGGATTTTTTTCAGGGTGAAGTTATAGCCATGGACAAGATAGCTAACAAGATCAAGAAAATCAAGCAGAATGCTGAATTGCTACAGTTAAATTGCATTAAAGTCTTTTGCTATGATGGAACAAAGGCCCTTTCAGAAGAGAAGAGAGAGGATAAACAAGGTAAAAGAAACAATTTAGGTAGTAGTGGCTTTTAGAAGAACATAGTAATGTTTTGCAAAAACAGTATTAAACCTGTCACAGGTTTAAATCTTGGCAGATACCAAAGTTGCCTCAGCACTGTGAATGCACTTTTATTTTCTACTCTTTTGTGATTATCAGCTTCTCTATGAAGCAAATAGAAAGTCAAATTATCTGTCCTTGTCACAACCTAATATTCTCAAAGGAAATGCATTCCTTTCCCAGATAATATCAAAGACTGAAGAAGCCTTAAAGCTTCTTTCATGATCACATTTAACCCCATACTGGGAAGTTTATGAGTTAGTCTGAGAAAAAAATTATTTTTGCAGGCTTGCTTCACTTTTCTGTCTCATAATCCTCATCAGTAAAATGGGGTTATTAATACCTAACTCCCAAGAGTGCTGCAAGGTTTAGTTCATCGATGTTTGTTCAGCTGTTCAACGGAAAGTTATATACAAGCACAGTGTATTATTTTAAGTAATTTCATTTGCTTTTTTGAAGTGATGCAGTTATGATATTGGTTCTGTTCCCATGATGGAATGATTTAAATGGTATCTGCTGCCTTGATTATTTTTAGTTTGTTGTGCAAAGTATGCTGTTCTTTCTCAGTCTATTTTATCTCAGTCACTGGTTAGCCTAAGTAGGAATCAGATTACATAATTCACCTTCTTTGTCCCTATGCATTGCAGTTATTCCTGCTTTGGAGGAACAAAGGTACTTTCCTAAGAGTCTTTTTATGAACATCAAATATTGTAGGTGGCAAGTAGCAATTACAGAGATTAACTAGAGCAAGCTGTAATACTGAGAGATAATGAAGGCTTTTCTGTACATTCCTGCAAGTAACACATTACATATTTTGAACATTTTAGTAATGGATCAGAGGTAGATAAACCAGATAGACTAATTTTGGAGTCAGGAAAAAGCTAGGTAGCAGTGGTGTGATAATACAAGTTTGGCAGCAGTAGTACATGGTGATGCTGAGCCAATCTCCCTAGCACTGAGCAGATAGAAACTACTGGGCTGTTGAGCCATTGGGGTACATATTAAAGGATAGGCTCTGCATATGGAAGATACATATTGTCATCCAGGTAATAGTCAGAAATTGTTCTCTTCACCTTTCTTACTGAATTGTTCTGCCATGAGAAGTTGCAGTAGTTCATATTATTACGAAGTTCTTGATTTTATACAGCTATGCATACATCACAAGAAATAGTTCTATAGACAGTCCATTTATTATAAGGCAGTCTCAGTGATTAACTACAGGTTTGTCTCAGTAAAGGTTTGCACACTTTTGAGCTGACTCTGGTTCTTTACAGAGTATAGATACAACTCGGTACCCAGCACATGTGAACAATTATATTTCAACATTTTTGATCACTTTTACATTTTATTTTCAAATTACTAAATTTAGTTTAAAAAAAAATACTGCCTAGTGGGGTCATTTTTGAGCTCACAGAACTTAAACTGTTCAGTTTTCTGGGAGATGAAAACTACCACCAGCAGTGCTGAGGCTTGTCTCTAGCTGAGACTAGTTTTGCAGACACTGTCTGTAGCACATAAATGTTTTATGTCAAGGAAGCAGTGACAGCCTCTCCTTACCTGCAGTGAAGCCTCAAGGAAGGACACAGCCCCATTTTACATTGCTAACTGCTTTTTTCAGATGGACCTCCATTCTTACCAGAGTCATTTGATCGAATTCTTCTTGATGCTCCATGTAGTGGGATGGGACAGAGACCAAACATGGTTTATTCCTCAACTTTAAAGGAAGTGACCTCATACCAGCCACTACAGCGCAAGCTTTTCACTGTGGTATGTGTTAAACATTGAGTAGATCAGCTGAATTGAACACAAATGCTTTTGCAGCATAAAACTTGCCCAAAAAGCAGTCCCTCATTTTCCCTACTTTTTCAGCAGCCAGGAATTATTAGGGTCCTGTTAAACCTCTCAGCTCCACCAGATCTGTTGCTAGGTGAAGCCAGTTCATTGGAGCATGGTAAAGGTCTGTGTAATCCATAATAAATAAAAAGCTTTGTGTTTTTTTAATTCCCTCAGTTTCATCAGTTTTACATGTAATAATTACAAAAGTCTAAGTCACAGAGCAGGTGACTTAGGAACATGCTAAGGAGTGTGCTTGGGCTGATGCTGAAGGATAAGATGAAACTTGTCAAAATCTGAATGATACATATTCAAAGTGAATGACAGCTTGAAAAGCAGCATAGATATAGCTTCCATGCCAAATACATGGAAACAGTTGACATCTAATGTAAGTGACATAAGTATTGTGTATCCATGGTTGGCAGCAGGTGGTGAAAACAGATCTAATCTGTCTGGGGTATGCAGAGCTGCACAAATAACAAATCTTACAAGGTGAATCATCTCAATGACATTAATAAATTGCATGAGCTATAATGCCTATGTGGAAAGAAGAATCTTTCTAATCCATGTTATTCTTCGCTGTATTCCCTGAGAGAAATTAGTATCTTAACACTTTAAGTTTAATTAAGTGTTCAGTTTTAATATTCTAGGTATGTGGTTTATTAGTTAATGTTGCTTAATATGAAAGTTTGAAATTTAAAAATAAGCTGAAATATTGTTTATTTTTGCCTGCAGGCAGTGAAATTGCTGAAGCCAGGAGGTGTTTTAGTATATAGTACATGTACAATTACACTTTCTGAAAATGAGGAGCAAGTTGCTTGGGCCTTGAAAACTTTTCCATGTCTCCAGCTTCATCCACAGGTAATACTATTTTCAGGGTACTTTGCACAATCTAGTGATCTCATTTTGGAACTATAAAGTTACATGGTATATTTTCTAACAATAAATCTTTTTTTCACCCTGGACAGCTTTAACTGCTGTGGCTAGAAATAACAGAAGGAATTTGAGGCTTTTTAAAGTCTGTTTTTGTGCTTAATTGAGCTTTATTTAGGCCTCATTAAGTATTTTCCCACTCTGTATTGTTTTAAAACATAACAGGGACAAAAGATAGGTTGGGCAGGTTAAAATTTCTCTTGCAATTTCTTTAATTTCTTTAATATTTTATTATCGTCTTTTGTACATTCACAGGAGAGGTGAAGTGCTTTTTTTTTTTTATTAATGCCACTGAAGTCATGAACACTTGCATATGTATGGGACATAAATGAAACTAAATTTTTGTTTCAAAGAAGGAGGATGTTATTTGTATGGGACCTACTTTTGATTTATTTAAAAGGAATGAGGGAAAGAAATTATTTCAGGCTCACTGTCTCAAGAATGTACCTTGTCTTTTTTGGAGTCAGTTTCTACCATTAAGATGTCAGGGAGGAGTTAATTTATATAGGGAGATACTGGAATGTTTTTATCTATACTAGCTACAGTTCATACAATTCAGAAATATCTGTTACCTTTTGTAGTGCTTCAGGGGGGTTTATCATTGCACCACCTTTTTCCCACTTCCTCCTTGATGAGGAGTTGGGTGTGGTAGTTGTTTATCATCATGGCTTTGAGGAAAAGTCTGACTCTGATACCTGTTTTGCTTACACATTCTGTGATGACTTGTACCTGTCTTAAGAAGCTTAGATGAATCTTTAACTGAAATTAAAAAAAAAATACAATAGCTGTTCAATGAGCAATTAATATGATGGTTGGTAAAGATTTAACAGAACTGAAGCTCTTCATCAAAGATTTTTATGGTGAGTTTTTCTGTCTGTATTCTCACCATCCATTCACTAAGAATTTTTCAGTTCCAGACATTTCAACTGAGATTATACATGTAACCTAACAGCAGAAAAAATCCTCCTGGGTAGAATGACAGAGCAAAACACAAGCCTTATTAACTCAAATGCAAGATTAATTCTTGCTATATAAACTTTCTCTCACCAGTAAGATCAGTCTTGAATAAAGCACTGTTTTTCACACACACATGCCATATCTGTAAAAATTAATCTTTTATGTATAGTATATTTTAAATGAGATGACATTGAATTGTTTACCCACATATAATTTATAATACCTTAGAACCAGTTCCCTACCAGTGTAAACTAAGGTGATATTTTCCAATGAACATGAAGCAGGAGTCTACAGTCTACTTACCTCAGGTTCCTTTATGTATTTATTTCCCATATTCTTTAGAATGTCTCAGTGGATGCCTCCTTTTTTATCCAGTCCACTGTTTCCTACTTTCTCAGTTTGGCAGCAGATCCTGGAAGCACACTGGGTAATGTGGGCAAGGAAAAAACAGGAGATGGAGCCATAAGCGTTGTTCTTGTAGGTGGAAGTTACCACATGGCAGCTGCTCCTTTGTGCAGACTTCCTCTTAGGAGTTTACACAGGAGATACTGTAGATCAGCTTAAATGCAGTAACTTAACTGGAGGGAGAAATGAAGAGGTAGAGGAAGACACTGGTCTGCCTCTAATCAAGTTACTTGAACCTGTGGAATATTGTTTTCCCTGGATTTTCCCTTTCCTTCCATCCATTACATCAAGACGCTACCCTTGTCTCCCTTTGTATGTTACTTTTCTCTCAATTTGCAGTAGACACCTGTGTTTGTCTTTTACCTTTCAAGGGAAAGCCCTGAAATCCTGCTCAGGGAAAGGGGGAATCAGTGTGCAGCCCCTTGGCTGCCCAGCTCTCCAGCATGCAGCACGTGGTGAAGCAGCTAACTCACATCATGTGCTGACTGGGTGAGCTCATGTGTTAGCAAAGTGTGATGGCTGAAAAAACACTCTGCTGTAGGCTGCATTATGGACTACATTAGACTAGATTGACAAAGGAGATCTATTTTTGATATTGCAGTGCCAGCTTTTGCACACTTTGTTCCATCTCCTTACTGAATGCATTGAAAGAACAATCCAGCTAAGAATTAATTTTTTCCAGGAATTAGGGTATTAAATAAGAAGCAGTCAAGGCTATTCACAAGAAATATTGAGAAGAGGGCTGGGATTTTAAGTCCTTCTCCTCTCCAGGATTTTGAAGCCAGATGTTATCTCTTGAAATTGATTCTTCCTCTTTTTCTCTGCCTCATAGACAGGCACATGTAACAGTAGTCCTATTTACCTGTTAGTCTTAAGTGACTACAAAACTCAAAGGTTATATTTTTTTGCTACATCATCTGCCAAAATGATGCCTCTTCAGGCAGTAAAATATTCAGGAGTGGGGCTTTAAGTCTCTCCAGTTGAATTTACTGTGAAGAATCCTGGTATTTTAGGTTGGACATTAAGAAGTTCTTCACCAAAAGAGTGATTGAGTGTTGGAATGGGCTGCCCAGGAAGGTGGTGGAGTCACAGTCCCTGTGGGTGTTTAAGGGAAGACTGGATTGCAGTTGGTGCCATGGTACAGTAAACAAGATGGTGTTAGGTCATAGGTTGGACTTGATGATATCCAAGGTCTTTTCCAACCTAGCTGTCTTTGGAATTCTGCTGCTGTTAGTGGTAATGGGCTAAGGACTCACTTTTTTTGACTTAACTCATAGCTGTTAAGTCGGTACACAGAAGTGCTGAATCATTTAGAAGTGGCAACCTAAACCGTTTAGACTGGCTGGCTGGTGGTAACAGCTTTCTTGGGATGTTTCAGCCCTTGGAGTAAGGAATTCTTTTAGACCTGTGCACCTATCCTCAAAAAGTGCTCTAAACTACAGAGATAAAGTGGATGAGGGGCATCACCCCCTCCTCAAAATACTTACTCAAAATACCCCCTCCTCAATATATCTTGTATAAATCTTGTATGTATGTTTAAATAATATTGGCCAGATGAAGGCAAGAAAAGAAGCCACATTACTTCTGGATCTTTTGGTGTGAGAAATACAAGCATAGCTTGTCCATGTTAATTGTTCAGTAGCTCTGGATATCCTCAGCAGAATACATTTTAGGGCATTTAGGAACTTTAGAGATGCAATAATTTGCTTTTCTTTATTACTTCAACAGGAACCTCACATTGGGGGAGAAGGCATGAAGGGAGCTGGACTATCACTTGATCAGTTGAAGCTGCTCCAGAGATTTGATCCATCTGCTGTGACATTGCAAGGAATGGATATCAATTCTTTGCAAGATTCTAGAGAAGATGACCTGATTTCTTTGGCAAATAAAGACTGTATAGGATTTTTCATTGCAAAATTTATTAAATTGAACAGTAAATAAGGATTTGGGAATGCAACCTGAAAAAATACCTCAGCGAGTCTAAGAACAGTTCAGACGTGAAGTGCCTTTCTTCCTGCTGCAATGTTACCAAGCCAACGGGCTGACGGCAGGGTTGCTATGGCAGCACTAAAATCTGCCAGCTGTTCTGATGGGAAAGAGCCACAGGTTGCAGCAGAAAAGTCATGGCTGGGGGAAGGGCAGTATCATTTGTAAGTCTCCCTCTGCTTTTGTATTTACAGCAGGTCAGTGCCTGAGTGACAGCTATGTTCACTGATACTGCTGCCTGCTCTGGTGCATACCCTCATCTGGTGCAGCAAGCGTAGGAGGGGGATGTAAGTTACTTTACAAAATGCAAACATAAAAAAATATATGGGAACTATTACAATGACTTTTGGAAAGGGTAGTTTCTATGGAGGTTTACCAGTAGTTAGTTTCCTTAAATAGTGCTTCTCAAAACACTGCAACATTTTACAAAGAACTGTTTTATAAATTGATACTTAGAACCTCATTTCTCTTTTATTTTAATACAAGCAAGATTCTCTGTACACATAGTATATACACAAAATACGATTAGGCTTTGTAGCATGTCTTTTATAGCAGCATGAATATATTAAACCATCTCACTCTGGGAATGTAAATAAATATTGTTTCAACATCAAACTTCCCATGCATAAACTGTATTGGTTCTGAAATAGCCTATTGGACTGGCTGACAAGTGACAGTTTTAAAATCAAACAATTGTAACAGAAGGGGCTACAGTTATGATTAATATATCAAAAGACAGAAAACAATGCGTAATACCATCTGAAATGTTGCAAATCACCTTTCGAACAACTAAGGATATTAACTCTTTATTGGTCAGAAAGCATCACCAGCTAAAATCATGAAAATTGAAACTGGGGAAGCATGCTAATGAAAACTGCCTTACTACATTGCTCAAAGTTTAAATAATCTGAATTTCTTAAAAGATGTTATATGTATTTGAAAATTCTGCTTCAGTTCCAGTTTGAACAGTATTCTCAGTCTGCTGGAACTGACAATAGCACTAGAGAAGGAAAGCTAAGGACAAGGAAAAACAGACACTGACATCTGTGTGTGTTTGGTGTTTTCCTCTCACTCGATCAATTTCCAGTTTTAAAAAGCATTATCTGAAAAAGTCTGTCTTTTCACACATAATTATTTGGTTGGATTAAAAAGAGCAATAGTTCTTTTATCATTTGTCTTTCTACTGTAAGAAGTGTGTTTTGTATTTGCTCACAATCAAAACCATCTATAAATTCTCTTTCTTGGTAGTCTGGTTGTTTACTTATATTTTCCATAAATGTTTTGATACACTATGTTTTCTACTGCTCTTGAATAAAAACAAAATGTTTATTCTGACCTGCCAGGGTTGACAAGTGAATCCTCTGTAAGGCCTATCCTAGCAGGATAGGAAAATGGAATTCTTGTTGGTCATTCCTTGCCATTAAACACACCACATCTAAAGAAAATTTAAATTAATTTTGTTTCATCAGTAGTAGGTGAGATATCCTATTTAGAGTCATGTAAGTTCATACTATAATCTTTCTAGTCTAAATATGGTGAAAATGATTACCTGGGAACAAAAGGGATGAATCTTTTATTGTAGGAACGTGTTGAAATCTTTAACTCAGTGCCAGTAAAAAAAGCATTTTCTTTTTTGCAGATTATAGAAATTTTGTAAACATTAATCAGCACACATAAACTATATACTGAAGTCTGTGTATTCATATAAAGTAAGGAACTTGACCTCCAGTTTCAGTAGCAGGATTTGTGCAATGCTGAATTTGAAAGAATTAAGATTGCTGAATTTTTAGTGGAATATTTGTTGAGACATCTCCCACTTCCTTTAGGTTTGGATTATAGGCATTTTAAGGAAGTGACCTCACTTGATATTATAGGAGAAGTTTCTTGGGGTGGGAAGAAAACGTAACTAATTTTTAGTTAATTCCAGTGCAATTGCAGAGCAGACTTCACCTGAAAAAGTTACTGATACATGAACTTTAGCTGTTAAGGTTGTTTCTGCAAAAGTCAGCTGGGAAGAAGAGCGCTCAGCAGAGTGAAGGGATTGGCCCGAGCTGTTTGCCAAGGGCCCTGTCCCTGCTGGGAACGGGGGAGTGACTTCGTCAGGCAGGTCAGAACAGAAACTCAGTTAAGATGCACCAGCCCTTGAAGGAGCCAGCATCCTTTCTCTCACTACAGGTGTGGCTAAATTAGATGAATAAAGTTGGATGGATGCCCTTTTTTTTTTTCTATTCCAATCTTACTGTGACTTCAGAAGTGGTAGGAATACTTTCTCATTGACAGTTCTGATGGATGGTGTATATATGTTTTAAACATATCATACGATTACTTTCCTGATAGTCTTTACACACTGAATCATTGTGCTTCACCAGCTGATGCTGAAACACAATAAAATATATTTATATATATATTTTTAATATATATATGAGATATTTATATATTAAATTTAAAAATTTATTGTCATTATAATGAAAGATTAAACCTACAAAATAGATAGATTAGGCATGCAATCAGATCCTGTCGTTAAGAAAGTTGGAAAAGTAGTTTTCTCTATTTGCAGAAGTAATGATTAGTAATAGTGCCAAATCTAAATATCTTGGTCAGTAGAAAGATACTAAAATAGGCAGCCTCATATATTATGAAATTATAATACAGCTTTTTCTTGTTTCAATGTAACGGAATGCACCAGTTTTTTCGATCACTGGATTTCATATGCTTTTTAAGGAATGGGCTAGTGAGGGTGATCAATCAAGAAATTACTTTAGAGTGGGTAGTTTAAAATATAAAGAGCCTTGTTTTTATGTCTGATTGTTCATGAATAAGAAATTTATGAGAAAATCCAATTTTGTACTGCTAGAATTCATTGCAGAGTAGGTATGCATGACAGATAAAAGTGGCAAGAATAAAGGAAGAAATGAGAATATGGATGAGTTAAAAGAACCTGCTTAATCTCTATTATATCTGATAGAAACCTTTTCTGGGGCTGCGTAGGAATACATTTCTAGGGTGGTAAGTTATAAAAAGAAACTCTATAAAACTACTGTAAGCTCATATGTAATAGTTTGTTATATAAAAGTGGGGAAATAAATTACAGACAAATTGCCAAGCAATAAAATTGATTGAATAACATTTGATTAATAACATTCACAGTAAAAATAGCATCCACATATCTTACAGATGGTAGAAGAACTAAGATTTTGGTGAATGATCTGCAATAAAGTAATAAATATACGTAAATGTACACCAGAAATGTTATATTACATTCTGAAAAATAATTTCTCTGTGTAGACTTTGTAATAAAGTTTTTTGCAATGTGCTCGGTATTTATGGATGGAATAGAATGAAAGTCAAAAACATTTGGAAAACAGCTTTCAGCCTGATGTTTTAAAGCAATCAGAGGTCAACTGTAACCACAAATCAAAATACCTTTTGAAGAGGTTTTAGTAACTAACAAACACAGGAGGTGGTTTACACCAGCTCTTTTCCTTTGAACATCCACTGATTAAAAGCAGTCAGACCACTCACTTCATTCCAGCTGAGGGAATGATAATGGACCCCATTAAAACCTTTGCAGGTGTCCCAGAACGTGAGCATGACTTTACAAACCAACAGAGCTTCAAAATGGTAATTGCCAACAGATTCATAAAAGACAAAGTATTAAGGGGCAGTGTATTAGGTCTGGGCAGGAGCTGCGTGTACAGGATGAGTAACCAGGTATGCAGGGAGACGTAAAAATGGGCTTCTCCCTTAATTCAGGGTTCAGTGAGTGCAATTTCATTTCCTTATCCTCCATTTATGATAAGGGCTATAGGTTAAGAGTATACAGATTTCTGTGAAAAGAGGTGCTCCTCTGAAACTCTTTGTGGCTTTAAAACTGATCTTTGTTGTATAAGTCCAGAGCCTTACGAGAAACTATGTATTTAACTTTATTCCTTGAGAAGCAAAAACTATGGAACTATTCAAATTCTGAACTCTTGATGCCAGATACAGAATGAATTCATGAGCATTCTAGAAGAATTCTTTAAATTCTAGGCAGTAATTTATAGATCAATTTAGTAAAAATAGTGTTTTCAGCATATAATTCATACTGATGCTGCCTTTGTGCACAAACCTGTTTGCTTATTCGTCCCCACTGTCCTGTCCCTTAGCAGGTCTGGAGACTTTTACTGTCATCTCTTTCCAGTCCCTCTGGAAGAGAATTCCTTCTTCCATGACATCTCTGTGACACTAGACAACTGGTAAAGGATAGACTAAGGCTACTCAGCACTGATGTATAGTCACTTGAAAAAACACATAAAAATAAGGTTAACATCTAACATATACATGCAGATCTTGAAACGCATCCCATTTCTTCCATATACTGAAATTCTTTAGAAAAATACAGAGTTGAGCTGCCAAGACTTACATATCACTTAACTATTTTATCTTTCTCCCTTTCCTTCTGCTTCCCTGGTTTTATTATCTTTTTAGTTCATCTGAATGGAAATTTTACAGGTTGTTTTGTGCCACACATCCATAAGACTGGAGCTCACTGGGACCTCTACCATTTCTCAAATTCAAAACCCCTGAAACCAGATAGAGAAGTATGAACTCATTAGTATCCTAATGCAACCATTAGACCTTCTAATGGCAAAACTCTGCAAAGACATTTCATCACAATAATCTTTGATATGTCCTCCACTTGGAGTATTTTTAAAGCTTCTTATTGACATAACTCTGTTAAAGTGCTTTTCAAAGTAGTGCTCAGCAGGCAGGTGGTATTGTGCAATATATGTAGTACAAGCTCACATTACAAATGATTTGTCACTCTTAAAACAGAAACTGAAAAAAAGTATCTCAGCTAATAAAATCTATTCAGTGAGTCTGCCTAAGAAATACACGTGTTTGGTAGTATGTTGTCTATACATAAATAGCAGCACTATATAAAACACAATTCTATGAACCAGTTGGATTTGGATTTGTCTTTTTTTTTTAATGTTTATACTCCATTAATCAATATATAGGCCATACTTAAATACTAGGGCTTGGACTATGCTCTTTATTTTCTCATTTATTTGTCTATACACAAACTGTCTATGCCATAGTTTTCATATACTACTCAGTGCTTTGAAATTCTGCCAAACATTCCTTAAAAAATACTTTAAGAAAGCTGAAAAATAAACACTCTGGAGCAAAAGTAAAAAAAACAAACAAACAAAGCAAAAAAAACCCACACCCAACCAAGAACCCAACAAAAAAAAAGAACAAAATATTCAAGGTAATGAAGTGGAATCACTTCTTAGACGACACAGTTATGAGTTGCAGGGAGCAACACCATTTACTGCAGCTGGTAAATTAGCTAAAGCCAGGCTATACAGAGCAAGACAATATTATTTTCTTCTCACTTACATGTGATTTGATATGATTCAAACAACAGTCTTTTAATGGAATTTTTTACAGATACCCTGAAAATTCTCTTGTATCAAAAACCAGTCTATGTACTCTTCTATATCCATTTAGTAATACAACAGATCTACTTACCTATTCTTCCTTTCTCTACAAAGCCATTTAGTGATGTTTAGAAAATGATGAGAATTTATTTCTAGAAAAATAACCTTTTTTCTTGTGTCCCCCACAGTTCATACTTTAAACCAAAACCTATCCTTGAATAACCACAACAGTCAGCAGCACTGGGAGGAATGGCCAGATAACTGACAGCAGAATTTCCCACTCTTAGCTTGTTGTAAAAATGCTTATAAAGCACCAGGGAGAGGGGTAGGAGAGGAAGGGCAGAGAATGTTTAAGCGAGTTTCTTGGATGCTGGGCTAGGAGACTGGAGAAAGCATGCACCTGCCATATATCTTATCCATTTCACTAAAATGATATTCAAAATCAGGCAATGCTGATATTCCCAGAATTGAAATAATAAATAAAAAGAACTTCCAGCTAAACTAATTATTATCACACTACAGTCTTTATATAATGTGCTATTTACAGGGAAATACAAAAAGTATTTCATTAATACAAGTACTACAAAGACTACATGTGATGCAGAACAGCTTTTACACTAGGCAAGGGTATGGAACCTGGAGTCAAAAATAATAGAGAATTTCCCCCCACTTACCAGTGCAACAGGCGTTCAGTGCAAAACAAACTGTGTTCACTCCCTTCCATTTCAATGCATTTTCTCTAGAAAGCTCCTAACAGAGTCACAGTCATTTTTCTATGCTCTCATCAGCAGCACAACACCTTTGGTGAAGGAAAAGCAGTGAGCTGGCTGCAGAGTGGGAATGCAGAGAATTGGCAAGTGTAGAAAAAGTGGAGAAGCTACAAAAATTTATTTTCCAACAAAATAACTCTCCACAAGCTGTGTAAACTTTTCTTACTAAAACAAATACTCTAAAACACAAAGATTTTACATTTCCAGTGAAACTCACAGTAACATTTGCCTGTTTTTACTCTCCTGAATCTCAACAAAGAGCCAGCAGATTTTTGCTTTCCCAATTACCTGGGTCAGTAAATTCCCTCATATTCCCTGAATGCAATTTGGATTTTTAAATTAAGAGACAGAATGCAGAAATAGACTTTTTGGGCTTTTGAGTAACCTTTGTTTTCTTCAGTAGATTCTCACAGTTTGCTGCCTAACGTGCACACGCACACGAACGTCAATCCACCACCCACCCACTCACATACACACCTCCAACATGTGTGCTCTGTTTGCTGACAGTAGAACAAAAATTAAGCTGTGCCCATTGCAATATTGTGACCTGAATAGAGAAGAATAATTTATACTGGTAAGTTCATTAACTTTACCGTAACTTTAAAATCCAAAATTTGGTTTGCAAGGACAGCGTAAGGTATAAGAGTTACACCCTTTATCTCAAGCACTCATCCATATTTACAATAAGTATAAGCTTTCTGCTACAGAAGAAAAAGTATTTAGATTGAACACTGTTACAGATTTCCTAAGTGAGGCTAGTTCCAGTTGCCAGTAATTCAAAAGCAAATCTGCTGACTTGGCATTAGGACTCTAAAACAGTGTGATCAAACTTATATAGTAAGAAGGTGTCTGCAGAAATAACATTTATAAACTGTATATACAGTACACAGTACCAATACATAGAAAATAGATTTTGACTCCATGATCCCCTGTGTGTAAGGCAAGACTGAATTCTGTCTTCATACGGAGACCACCAGAGGTACAAGCAACAGAGTGGTGCTTAAATCAATATGCAAATCAAGTGCATACAAATTAAAAATCAGAGCAGACAAAAAGTTTTAGATTTTTTTATGTGCTGATCCTGGCTTGCTGAATACATGGGAAGTTATTAAACATCAAATGTACCTTTTTTTTAAAAAACACTAACAACACCTTGATGGCAACAGATATTGTTCAAGTGGCAGCTACCAAAAACAGCTTGAAAAATGTCATAGTACAACATCAGGAACTCTTCAGTTGTACTACGCTAATTCATATAGCACTAACCAAAAAAATAAGTATATGAATATTCTATTTCATGCTATTGCTATGCAAGCAACAGCAATACAAATCAGCATACAGAAGGATACCATATGTTCTGCAAAGAAGAACCCAAGATATTTTCAAGGGGCATTGTTACAAGACTTCAAAGAAACACAAGACTGCCAGAGGCAAAAGTTACTGACGGATGTAAACATCCCTGTTCCACTCTCCTGCATCGTTACGTTTTTTCGATATCACTTCCCCATCCTTGTCACAATATTGGTCCCTTGATTTATGGCGGCTGCGCTGTTTGTTGCATTCGTTGTGGTCCTGCTCGCGGTCCCTCTCCTTTGAGCGGTGCCGGGACTCTCTGTGTCTGTGTTCACTGATCCCATGGGACTCGTCTCTGTGATTATGATCCCTGTGAGAATCATAGTGGTCACCGTGCTCATGTGAGTAGTCCTCCTTTGGCTCTACGTACGCTGAATCTCTGCTGTCTTGTGTTTCTGAGTCAAAAGTTTCCTGCCTGTGAAGGCCTCTGCCACCACTGCGATGGTTGTGGTGCTGGCTGGAGGAGGAGCGGTGCTGGGATTTCCTGATGGGTTCCACCCGTGCCTCCTCCTCAATGTGGGAACCGCTGCGCTCAGGGACCGCGTGGTCATTCCTCTGGTCTCCTTGAGAGCCCTGCTACCAGAACCAGCAGTGAGGTCACGAGGTACACACATTGAAAAGCTTCCCCCAATAGCAAATTCAACTAGAAAGTACCATGAAACCAATAAAATTTCAAGTACAGAACAATCCACTTTGAATCTAAACTAGGAAAGAAACCATTAGTATTCCACTTTTACTGAAAATTCAGTATTATAATACAAACAATTTTTTTTTCTTGCATCAGAATTTAGGGTGACACTTGGGTTATTCTGTGGCACTTTCTCATTTCTTGTGATGTTTCTGACTACTCCAGTTAGCAATCATTGTCACCACCCTCCAAAGAAAAAGCATGCAGAAACAGGACAAACTGCAGAAAAATTGAAAGGAGATATCATGCCAGGAGAGGGCACTTATCAGTTGAGAGTTTACAGATGCGTGTCTGGCAACAGCTGCTATGGGAAAGTGATTTTAGAGGGCTGAGGAGGTGGATTCCAGCAAAGAACCAAAGCACAAAACCTTGGCTCTTATAGAGGGACTTTTTTTTTTTAAGGAAAAAAAATGCAATTGAATCTGGTATGAATAAAGTTTGTATTATGATACTAATAGTATCACTGACCTTCTGTTTTCTCAGCAATAATTTCATTTCTTCTTGGTAACGAAAAATTAAACATTGATCTCATAATTTTAAGAGCTCGAGAATACAGCCCATTGTCAAGAAAAGCAGGAGGAGAGTGATATTATCACATACAAAATTTCCTAACACACCACTGCTATTAAAAGACCGAAATAAAAATTACCAGGCAATAAACCTACTCTTCACCCGCATAAATGCTTTGAAATCACTGCAAAATGAACAAGTGACATTATTTACCTCATTTGGGGATTTCATTACATTAACCTGCTTTTATTGCCAAGCTGCAGCTAAGGACTTTTCAGGCTTAATTGCAAAAGTTTTAACAGTAATATTGAAATTGAATTATGCTTCTCACATCAGATGAAGAATGTCAAGACAAAATCATGTCTGCTGCCACAAAATTAATGTAGATTTCACCAGAGTTATACAGGCATTTGTTTGTGAGACTGTTCTGAATACCAAAGTTAGTCTTAAGTTTGCCCTTCTATGTTCAGAGTTGTCTAAAAATAAGGATTGCCCCCAGGGCAGTTCATGGACATATCTTCTTTCTGTCTTTCTATTTTGTGGAAAAGAGCTAGGGGAAGGAGGAAATTTTGTCCTTCAGCCACAGATCCTGGCAGGTGGGTTTCCTAGCAACCCAAAAAGTAAAATCACAGGAAATTGAAAAGGAAAATAATCTGTATTTAATCAGAAACTTATAAAAAGCAGCATATTTCAAATCAGAAACTTGGGAAATTTGACAAATCCCAATTTTCTAAGACAAAATTTTATTATGCAAACATCTGAGAGACGAGCTGAGTTTCTAATTTGAAACAAACGGCACAGATGAGAACAAGGTAACAGGAATAGCAATAGAATTTCTTATTTGTTCTTGCTTTTGTGATTCTCAAGATGATTCTGATTTACCAGAGGGGAATATAATAATTGTAAACATGAATAGATCTATTCAAGGTGAAATGAAATGACTCAATGGAGGTGAACTGTAAATGAAATTAAGAGAAAAACAAAAAAGTCCAAAGCAGAAACATGCCTGCTTTGCATGTGTAAACACAACTTTCATCAGTTCATCACCATGACTGGCTTTAAGGCACAGAAATATAGTACAAATGTGAAACCCTACAGCTCTCAGGTAGTCAAAGGCATTACCTATACATAATCATGACTAATAAAATCTGTCAGTGCTGTGGTCTGAGAACAAATGCAAAATTTGAACCTGCATTGGAAACACTGCTGCTCTTACAAGCTCAGATGCATCTTCTGTGCTATGATGAGCACATGAAAAAACAATGATTAAATTTAGAACCAATAGCTGCAATTTCAGAATAGTGTTAGGGCTGTTGGGATTTATGGGCAAATTCATTGACAGTAACTTCCATTAAATATTACAGGGACACTGAACAGGTAATGTCTGAATTTGGATTAGAGTCCGGCTTTTTGGTTCATAACCAAATTTGGGCTCTGATTTGGAATAGATTCTTCAGTGCAGGAATTTTATGGCCCAATTTCATAAGGTTTTTTGTCTAAAATAGAAAAAGTTCGAGATAATCCTATTTCAGTACTCAGTTTGTACTTACAAAGAAGTAGGGGCTCTTGGAAAGAAGTTAATACAGCATTGAAAGAGGACAGAGAAGCCTTTGTCCACTGAGTGAATTTGCCTTGCTCCTTATTTCCAGTGGTCCCTGATCACCTGCACCATATGTGTGTAAGGTGGCTCCAGACCTTTTGGAGTTATTTCCAACTATTTCCATACAATTTTGTTGTGAAGCTCCTCCTCAGACAGACACAAGGTCTTTGCCTATTTAATTTCAAACCATCCCAGGACGCCTCACGCCTTCAAGCGCCATGCAATGCACACAGGCAGCTTCATGCTGTAAAAATGCCCCTCTGGCAGCTGGCAACACAAATCCCTCCTCACAATGTACACTGGGGACTTAAAAACCACAAACCCAAAATATGTTTCATGGCAAAGAGGCACTGCATTGGCCCCAGGGGGGGATGACTCCAATGCTCTGCAGTGCAGACGTGGCTCCCCCAGACCAAACAACTGGTGGCTTTTCCCTGTAGAGTAGTCCAGAAAAACAGCACAGGCATTGACTTTAAATTCTCTAAATACAGGGTCTTAACACTGTTGAAATAATGGCTTCAGCCACCATCATTAACAAACAGACCCAATCTGTGCTAAGGCAATGACAAGCTCAGGTTTGAGATGTCTGCTGAAGATGTATCGTAGGAAAATGAAATCAAAGGAACACAAAAGTTTTATGTTCAATAAGGGATCCCTGTTGATTCACACTGCTGTACTAGTAGAGCTACAAACAAACTTTGAAACTGCAAATACATCCTCATTTTTAGTCCTTAAAATAAAAATCTGTTAGTTTGTAAGGAGACAGCACAGCATTCAGAAAAGTGTTATTAAAACTCTGCATAGTTCCTCCAGAGAATGTGGTTAATAGAATGAGTATGTGAGCTATAAATCCACACTCAAAAAGCATGAAAACACTTGAGCAAAATAATTTAGAAGTTTACAAAGCAAAGAAAGTTTATCTAGCAAGGCTGCACACAACAATACTGAATTTCATACTCAGAAATTCTTCCAGCTCACAATTTTTTCAAGGTGTTTCAGCTCTGAGGACAGAAAAAAAGGCAGAAATGAGCTATAGCTTACAGTTTCTTTTCCTGCAACTGCATCTGAAAGCAAGGGAAGGAGATACCCTTCAAGATGGCTAAAGAAATTTTTCTTGTTAAAGAACAAACCTGTCAAGTCTGTGGTTTTCTAATGGGAAATAAATTATTTGACACAAAAAGTTGTTTTGCAAAACCATTAAAAAAGAGCACAACTATTTGCATTTTAACTTGGGTGCAGATGCATTTTTTACCTTTGATTTTCTAAAAGGAAGTGTTTTTCTTAGCCAAAGTTATGAATTATAACTTGCATATGTATGTAATTTATGGGCATATATTGAACTTAGGTAGAAATTTAGATGTAGTAAGCCTTTATTTGATCTGGGACAGATCTATTTTATCCCCCTCTGTGTACTTCTCAACCTCAAGGAGTCACTCACTACTTCTAATGAAGGAGTGAAGTAGTTTAAACACTTCATTTCATATCATGCAACACATATCCAAAGGACAGCATCTCCTTATGCTGAACACCTCAGTAAAATGATACAAACCAGAAGTCAAAGGAGAAGAGAGGGGACATAATATACTCATATCAACAGGCACATCAGTGCCAGCTCACTGGAGAGTGTGCTCACTGTTCAGAACACAGAGCCTCTCTCAAGGTCTTTCTGCACAATGTGGGACTTGGATTTGACATAGGAGTTTGGCTTCAAGGAAGTCTGTACTTTTCACAGCAATGTCCAGTAAATAAAAGAACAAAGGAAACACTGGAAGGGCCACTTTGACCTTGAGTCTTTACTAATACAGTCAGTAATCCTCAACCTCAACAACTCTACAGCCTGTGGGAAGATTGGCACAGATTTCCCTCAAACACTTGTGGATCTGCCCTGTACATAACCCAGTTTGTCATGCAGGGCCTCTGGGGCCAGGATTTGCCTATTAGCCATAGTGTGCCCATCAGTCAGGAAGTCACCAGAGGCTGGAATGTGCACAGTCTTAGTCTAGTTTTATTTCTCTGATTGGATTACACATGGCCAGCTATAAAAATGCTTGTGGCTGGTACACATATTGCTGGCACAGCAGTGTCCTGGGCACAATAAAACCTGAAGTATTCAATTTCACATCAACATATGTTTTCAGTCAGGCCAGCTTAGTCCTTGCAATCAAAACCAGCCCCCTAGTCAATACACAAACACATGCTACATTGAATACAATAGCAGTAACAGTAACGTGCTTGCATTTGCCTTTTATACTGAAGATGGGTGAATGTCTGCTGAAAAAGCTTTCAATCTACCAATAACAGGAAAACATATTCAGCATATTCTAGTATCAGCCTAACTCTGTGCTTTGGAAGGAGAAGAAGTTGGCAGAAGAAAAAGAAGAGATGGCATAAAAACTGTACCTGTAAATTAATATTTGGACCCGGGCTAATAGGAAGAGTGGCTGTTGCAAGTGTGCGAGTGAGAAGCTGGTTAGGAGGATTGCTGCTAGGTGGATGTGTGGCCTTCCAGTAGGCTTCCAGATAGTCAGCAAGGTGCTCACAAGCATCTTCAAGCTGGTTCTCATCAAGAATTACATCGAACATTTCCTGATAAAGAAAAGGTTTTAGTGAGAATGATCACCAGGTAAAGGGAGATCAGCTAGAGACACTGATCATGTTTTCCAATAATCTAAAAATTAACCACATCTTTAGTACTTGTATTAAGACATTTTACCTTTTTTTGATTTTTTTCTGAATGCAGTTGATACACAAGATTGTAATCATAACTAGCATTGATATTACACTTGCTAAAGCAAGGCCTTGTGACTTCCTCATATTAATGCACAAACAGTCAAAGAAGACAGGAAGAAGTAGCTTGAACAAATCTTAAATACACAGAAAGAAGGGATAAATATCAAACAATTAACTTTTAAAAAAATGGGATGGCAAGAAAGGGATTCAGTCCCTTTGTAGAATAACTAAGAGAAAACTAAGGTAAGCTAAGACCAATAACTAACAACCATAAGAATAGAGATCATTCAGTTTCCAAGTGTCATACAAATATTAGCTAAGAGATTAGTGACACAGTCTAATTTTAGTCTCCTGAAGTTAGGAGGTGAGTTTTATCCATTTTCTTCCTGGTCAGAGAGCAGAAGGCAGCTTTGAGGGCCTGTGCACGTCTCCAGCATTCTTCACTGACTTCCTGGGGACCTAAGCATTGCTTAACTGAGATGCTTGAACTTAAAAGATGAAGACATTCCCTTCACTCAGCTCTGTAACTATGGCAAATTATATCTGCAACTGAACTGTACTCCCCCATTTTCTGGTTCCTTACTCATACTCTTGGCAGCTGAGTGTGCAGGCAGCAATGCATGCCAGGTTTGAAACACACTTGGGGTGTCATCACCTCCACTTTATAGATGGAAATTGAGAGAATCTGCTTCAGTGCATATCTGAAGAAGAACTGCAGAGCTGTCAGCTGAGCAGTACCACTGAGCTCTTTGGCAAAACCCAGACCAAGAACATTAGCAGTGGTGGGCCATGCTGACAGATGCCCCAGAGGAGCTCTAAACTACCAGAGATAAAGGACAGTCACTAAGAGGGTTCATTTTTCAACCAATAACCCCCTAAAACTTAGCAAGCAAAGGAAATGTTCAGTTTACTGAAACACTGACTGTACCAGCACACAGCTGTGACTAGAACTCTTTTTCCCTTGCACCCTAAAGCTGAGCCTGGAGACCTCAGGAAGTGTCATGCAAAAAGCAATAGTTAAACATGGCCAGAAGAGGGCAAACATCCCGAAATTATGTAATTAACCTCGTGCTTGAAAAGAAAGGCACCTTTCAGAGACAAGACATAAATTAACAGTAACTCACAGGAGGACACTGTGCCAGTTTATCAGCTGCTACCATCTGAACATTAAGGTGTTTGGCCTGAGATTTCCCTCGAGATTTTATCAACCTCTGTAAAACCTGTGAAAAATAAGATATTTTAAAAAGTGAGCAGACTCAGACTTAATATACATGTATAACCACTTAAAATGTTTACACTTGAAACTGCTCACATGAGCAGAGCAAATTCTTCATTTGCTGGCTTCAAGAACATTTCCTGTGTTCCCTCATCCAGGATGTGCTAATTTTCATTTACATCCAAATATCTCCTTTCCTTTAAAAGCACTAAAAAGTTCCACTCCTGGCTTTTTTTCTGCTGTTTCTGGTTTTGTTTGTTTCTAAGCTGAATTTTTTTAATTGAATTCCTGAGTGCTCTTTTCACAAATTCAGTTTTCTCTTTCAAATGCCTCTTCACAAAGTGTGCATTTTTTACACACACTGAAAGAGTATATTATCAGATATTAAAATGTAGTAATCAGTCTGATACTCATTCAGTGAAAATCATTCTTTCATTTCCACATTATTTTGATTTAACAAACCATGAGCACTACTTATGTGGTTGATACTGAAACTGCAATTCCAACTAAAAAACTCATTGGAGCTACATCATCTTTTCCAAAATAGGTTTTGGCTAACACTAGAGCTCAGATACTTGTTTGATTATTAATGGTTTGCTATCCAAAGAGAAGCAATGATAATCTATAGCTCTGAACCTAAATGAGGACATGTGAATAGCTGAATTTGAGGCCCAAAAAAACCTCAAAAAAACCCCCAAAAAACCAACCCAGAAAAACAGAAAGAACATGAAGGTATCTAAAATATTTACCTTAGGAGAAGAAATCTTTACGTATACTATAATGGGAGCCAGAGAGGTTTTGCTCAGCTGAGCTGGGTGATTAATGGTATCAGCATCAAGCACTACCAACTGCAGTGTCCTGGCCAATTCAAAGATCCGTTCAATTTCACTTTGAACTTCAGCTGCAAAGTAGAAAATTAGAGTTAGAGCAAATACTAGGAGGTGATTAGCTTTAAGGAATGTGACAATATAGCAGCCCGGTGTGTTGCTCCTTCTCCGGCTGCAGGAATTGCTGTTACCCGTGCCCATCCCGGGCACAGAGAGCAATGAATGCAGCGTTAACGAGGGCGTTTCACCCCCGCTTTGCTGCCCCCGCAGGCACTGCCTGCCTCCCTGCCTCACCCATTCCTGCTATTCCAGGCTGCAGATACTGACAACACCTTCTGACATGACCCCAGACCATGTATATAAGAAAAAGGGGTACAAATGCCTGCTGCTCAAACGGCAATATGCCAAAAACCTGCTACATGTAAATAATATTAACTCAGATTTGGCTCTTACCCAGTAACCAGCTTGCTCAAGCTGGAGTGCCTGAGACAGGCTTTAGGAAGTACTGATTACTGTACCAGTAGAAACCACTGTTTTCCCATTTACTTCAACTTATCAAAGCTTTGGAGAACAGGTTTTGTTCTACTGGCCTCAGTATGGTACCATGTTAAAAATTTGTCTATTATGTGTAAAACACTTTTATAAGAGAAAATAACTGAATAATCCACATAATGTTATGGTATCCTCCTAACAATCCCAGGAGCTGTGGAAAGCTGATTTTCCCAGAGGAAAATAATCTTTTCTTCTGATAGTCATGCTCCCAGCTCCTCAGCACCCTGATTGGCAGTACTTTCCAGGGCAAACCTCTCCAAGACAGATGGGCTGCATCCGCTTTCACAAGTGGTGTAGAAACTGTCTTCATTCCCCAGTGAAACAAACTACATCTTATAATAGCAAAATCATCTTTAAAATGAAATCACATTTTCCTGCTCAGATCTTGCTATTGGCTGATTTCACATAGGAATTAGAGAAGCTGGGTGATTTATGCAAGTCTATAAAGAAAGTCATTGGGCCAGATAAGATTAATTCATACAGGTTTCCCTTTAAAGGTTGTGCATGCTTCATGAACCAAAACCAGATTAGATATGTAGCCCATTCAAAGAAAATGTTAGAAGATAACCAACAGACACTTAAAGGTCAAGAAGAGGTACCATAAATTTAATAGAGAGTTTCTTGAAATCACATCATCGGCCTTTGAGATATTATGCTGGCAAAAGCTTAGCTTTTGCTTGAAAACACAACCTACCTGATCTGGCTAGAGAGGGAGTTTTCTACATTAAATGGTCTCTTTCAAGAAATATGATGAGATTGATTTTTTCTATTTTAGAATAACAATTGAATAAATCAGATACTATAAAAAGGTTGCAAAATTTCCAAGAGAGAGCAAGGTGTCCCAGCTATTACTTTGGTTCCAAATCAATAAGTGATTGCTATGGTCATTTTACAAACAAAATAACATCTAAATGGTCATCAGAAAATCTATATATGATATCCTTTATTGGAGGAGGTGGAGTTTAGTTTAGATTAATTAGAGATCACTTGCCACTGTTTGTGATTATCTGCAGATCTGGGTGAGCCCATGCAATCAGTCTTTCACAGCAGTGAACATTGTGAGATGTGCACGGTGTGGTGTGGAAAACATTGATGCATGCTCTGCTGCTGGTCAATAAAAGCACTGTGGTCCCACTGCTGTCTGAATTAGGATCACATTTTTTAAGACAAAACTTCTGATGGGTCTTGCCACATTCACAATTACATTTTCTACAACTTTGTTGCATAGAGATACTGCTGAAATCACTGAATACCACTGTCTCAGAGTTTTAGTAGAAGATAGTCAATAATCTGTCCCTAATTTAAGTACAAATGACAACTACAATAAACATATCAGAGATAATTTGTCTTGCTGTTCTGTTGATGATTTTAGATGGCTTTCCTGCAATTTCAAACCAGGCTCAACACTTCAGTCAGCATAACAATATTAGTTAATGTATCATTTTAAGACCACTCCAGACTGCTAAAAAACTCTTGGTTCAAGACAATTTATAACCAGTAAAATCTGTCTCTATGCCATTGTATCATAATTTGGTCTGAGGAAGCAGCATTTTCTACACTGCTCGCAGCACTTTTCTGCCAGTAGAGAACACATCTCTGTGGACTAGAGTTCCTGCTATACTTTTTAAAACACCCTCTGCCAGGGCAGAGTTTACCTCAGGTTATGTTCTATTGTGAAACACTCCCAGGGCAATAACTGCAGGTAACTATGGTCCTGTGAACCAGTCATTTCCACCTAAGCCTGAAGATGAAGAGAGATCTTTTTTTGTCATTTAAAATGAATTTCAGCACCTACTTTTCTTACTTGAATATAAGACAAAAGTTCAAGGAACTCCACTGCATGACTGGTGAACTAATACATGCGCCTCTACCTCTTCAGTCAGGAACGGATGGGGAAAATGCCACAGGCATAGCTGAAGAGGTCCTCATCTCCTGTTCCTTACAGTACTTCTTCAGCTTCTGGAAAAACTTTCACTTTGCTCGAAATCTTCTTTGAATTCCAACTTTGCAAGACTGTTGCAATTACTTACATAATATTAGCTTCTCTTTTTAGATGACAAAGGCTTTATCCACTACCACTGCTTTGGTTTTCATTTTTCTTTAGAAATATCTCAAAACCCAAATTCTCTACCTGTAAAAACTCCTTCTCAACAAGACATTCAACACGAATAATCTCTCAGACTTTTGCCCAAATTAAGCAAATAACTCAAAAAGTCATGTGGGGATAGTAACACAAATGTCACTGCTAGTTAAAATAGGGAGCTGAGAACAGTGACAGTAGGGTATCTTCAAAGCAGCACAGTAATAGCTCTGCAATTTTTCCACCTCCATGAATACCATCTATTTATAATAAGGTCCCTTCTTGTGTACTGGAGAGGCATAAGAGTGAAGTTAAAACACTAAACTCCAATAAATTGTATTTGCCAATCATAATGAGAGGGATAAAAATAATTAGAATTACTGTGACAATCATCATGAAATGCTGACAGCCCAGCTACAACACTCAAACCCAGAAATCAGCTACCAAATTTTAAAGTGACCCTTAGAATCTATTTCATATGGTCTCCTTGGTAACCAGAAAGTGAACATGTTTTAAATGACAGGAGCACTCAGCTATTTATTCCATACAATAAGGAGTCAGCTCTAAGAAACAGTAAGTACACATCTCCCAGAGAACTTTGAACACAGTACATTTAAAATTACTTCCAAATATTAATTATCAACATCACTACTGTGCCTTGAATAGAAATTCACTGCAATGAGAGGACAAGTAAGTCACTTATCCCATTATGGGCACAGACAAATATCCTTTACACCAGCTGGACCTCACAAGTGAATTCCAGGAAAAAATCTTTTCCCAGTTCACTACAATAATCTCATCTAAAACACAGGCAAAGATACAACAACACTTTATCTCTGTCAATTCATTACCAACATGATGAACTGTGGTGCAGCTTAGGGTCACTTATGTAATGCCATGGCACAGGAGCATTCTCTGTGGCACACAGCTGGAGAAGCACAACCCTGCTGCAGACCTGGATGGGGTTTGCACAGCAGCCAGGAGCCGCCGGGACACAGAGTGACAGAGCAGGGGCTACACCAGCCATTTGTTTCAGCAAGACCCTGATGAAATAGCAGTTCCATGAAAGGAACGAGATGCAAAATGGACACACGTGGCCCAACTGAAACACAAAATACTGCTTAGAGGCAGCAAAGATATTTTGATCTTCACAAGGAGCATCCACATACTCTCAACTGAGCATAGTAGGACTTTTATAGCCTATTAAATTTGACCTTGTCTCCTGTCTGTGGTTTCTGTGGCTCTATTTTGTTCATTGAAACATATAGGTAAATTATGATTTCAACTGCAACAGGCACAGAGACAAACCACAGTTTTTTAAACAAGGTTGCTGATATTACAGACGTATGGAATGAAAAGAACACAACTCTGTCAATGTACGCAATACAAAACAATTAGCAACACCTTACGCAAATGGCTTTGAAATAATTTTATAAATTAAGGAGAATAGCTATCAGTAGCTGTAATTTTCTATGCTAATTCTTTTATACAAGCATGGTTACTTAAAAATAATTAACCACTAAACTCCATGACTATAACTAAAGTAATGAGAAGTTTAAGGCAACCTCACAATTTCCATAACAAAGGTGAAAGAAAAAAAATGTAGTTTTTATTCCAGTGCCTTAAAACCACCTAGAAGGGCTTGCATCAAAAAAGGTGCTAAAGCAAATGTCTGAAATCCAAGAAAATAAAAAAAAATTAGGAAGTGATAATTATTGAGCTGTGCTCGCACAAGTCTCTAATGAGAACAAAATCATGAGCTTGACTGACAGAATTAAAATTTTAAATTTTAATTTGTGAGTATGTCTCTAATGAGAACAAAATCATGAGCCTGACTGACAGAATTAAAATTTCAAATTTTAATTTGTGAGTATGTGTGCGTGTACACATGCTCCATATTGAGTGACAAATCATCAATGTCTCCATGGGGTCCTGCTCTAAACACAGAATTCAGGCCACAGCAGGCTGCCCTGGCTGCTCCAGGGATCTGTGCTCCCTGGAAACAAGGCAATGAGGCTGAGATGCTACCAGGGTGATCCAATAAGCTACAAGGGGTCTGAGCACAGCTGAGCAAGCTAAGAAGAAGCCCCACAGGTACTGTGAAGAAGAAGAAGAAGAAGAAGAAGAAGCCCCACAGAAGTGTTTGGCCTCTTTCTTTTCATCTTCCTCTTTCCACCCCTCAAGCAGCAATGCTGCTCTGGGCAGGTGGAGAGCAAACAGGCTTGGGATGGGCAGTCTCCATTGCTTCCCCTAGCAGGGAGGTTCTGTCCCAGTCTCCAGGCAGGATTGCATCACCCACCTCACACTGTGGGGTGTCCCAGAGCTGGGGACAAAAATGCTTTGTGCCTCTGCTCCTGCATATCCAGCTAAGAAGGAAAAAAATCTTGAAAAGCATAAGCCATAGGGAATACATGTTTTAGCTTAGTCCTCGGGCAACTAGTCTAAAGATGCCTGGATTACAGGTGTTTTAATCAAATGTCTACCCTAAATGTAGTTTTGTGAATATACTTAGATTTCCCTGGTCTCCACCAAATACCTTAGCCACTAGCTTGTTACGTAAAAAGGGGAGGGTGGGAGTGGGAGGATGACAATATTTTCCAGGAAAAGTGTCTGCATGTGTTACTCATGCCTAACAGATGGGGCTCCTGCAAGGGATAAGGCAGAAAGGAGAGAAGCATGTCTGCTGCTCTGCCTGGAGCTCTGTCTGGGCTCTGCTGAAGGGGAGCTGTGGGGTGAGGTGCTGCAGGAACGCAGGGTTTTCCTCCTCCTGCCTGCTGAAGCTCAGTTTAGGCAGAATTCAGATGGCTTTTAATGTACACACACGTCCAAGCGGTACTGACAGAAACAATGTCATGTTTGGAAACCTCAACAAAACCAAGATCTATTTATAATGGACTAACATCTCCTGAAATGCAGCACTGTAATTATGTGAAAATATAAAATAGATAGTGTAATTTAAAAATACTAAATGGCACATAAAATGTCTACTTCCTGCCTCATTTCTCTGGGCTAGCAAAACAATAGCATTCATGGAATGATGCTTCTTATGCCAAGTTTAAACTAGAAGTAAATTTTAATGGCCTACAAATGGAAAAGATTGAAAGCAGCAGACTGCAGCAGTAACACAAGTGGCTGAGCACTGCACAAGGGTGCACTGAAATGACTGTGCCAGGAAGAACCACAGCAGCTTCAGAAGGTGCCATGCAGCAGCACAGCACTGCTCCTACCATCAGGCTCCCTCACACTCCATTAAGGAGTAATTGTAATAGGAAAACTGAGCAAAGAAGCAGTCTAACATTTATTTTGCCCAGGGGTGTCGGAACCCAGGACATCCCTCTGGCAGTCCTGAGCAGCTAGGACCCCTGCCAGGGGGCTCAGGGACCCTGGCACAGAGCCCAGGATGCCTGTGGTTTTGATTATGACCCATGGAGCAAGTTACCTTAGATGAAGATCTGCAGGCCACAACAGTTAAGGAGAATAATAGTGAATTTATCATGGGGTGAAAAAGTAGACTTCGGGGTTTTCTAGAATGGGGGTTCAGGGGGCAAGATGGAGGGATCTGGGTGTGTCCAGCCTTTCTCCTTCTTCTTCTTGGCCTCCATCTTCTGCAGTGATGTTGGCACTTTTAAATTGGTTTAGCTCACATAGATGTCTAACATAGATGATAGGTATTGGAAAGTAATTGTAAATATTGTATATGTAGTTTTTAGTATAAAAAGATAACACCACCCTGGGGGCAGGCAGAGTGCCTCTGACTGTCTTGCTGAGAGGACCTCCGCTGGACAGGAGAAAGAATTTTATAGGTAAGATACAATAAACAACCTTGAGACCAAGAAATGAAGAGCTCTCACTCCTTCTTCGAGTGCCAGGCTGGGAAAAGAGACTTTTTAATGTTTCTCAGGGTCACAGTGACCAGCTAGAGACCCCGAGACAGGGGATCAAGCAAGTGTCTCTAAATAGTTCAGAACTGACACCATCATGCCAGGCTGGTAATAACCTGGGTATTAGTGCACCATGCCTCATCACCCAGAGCAGGGCTATAGGCTTTTACAGACCTAGTCCATACATAGGCACCAAGTAAGCATTCCCTTGGTCTGTTGTTTTTTTCAGAACAAACATAAATAAAAATGTTCAGCCTTTCTCACAGACAGGACGTGGAACTACTCCATCCTTGGCTATTCAACCCCTCCTGCTGATGGTGTGCCACTCACAAAACATTTGCGTATTCACTGAGTGGGAGAGATTCTGACTCTGCAGCCTGATGCTCAGAGTGGGAGGCAAAACACATGGATCCCAGTTCCTTCTCCAGGGAAAGTTTAATTATTATGCAAAGTGCGTAAGGCTCAGCAGGACCAACCAACAGCCATCCTAAAGGTGCTCACAGCCCTGGCATGCTGATGGGAATGGTAAGTGCATGCCTCTACTAGCAGAGAACAGAACTGAACCCAGACTCCTTTGCATTCTGGTTGAACAATGCAAACTTTTAATCTTGAATAAAATGGGGACACAGACTGCTGAACTTTAATCAATTCCACCAGCCCAGGACAAAGAAAAGGCCTCAATCAATTCAACCTACAGTGTGAATAGCTTTGAGGGAAGCAAACTGTACTCCTAAACAAACAGCTAACTAGCTAAAAATATTTTATTCACCTATCCAAGTATCCTATCTATTACAAAGATATCCATAACCTTAGAAATTATTCTAACACATTGCTGCACTATTTTTCGAGCATGTTTTGTTTCAATGTAATTATCAATCACACATATTTCTGCATAGTATCATGAGAAAATATAAGAACAGGTTGCTTAGAGTTATTTCTAATCTACAGAAATCAAGATTTTTTTATCCCCCATATACCCTCTGAAAACACTCAGAAAATTTCATTCAAATGCTTTGCCTGTACTGTATCAAACCTATTTGAAAGCTGAAATACTGGAAAGTTAGTAACAAACTTCTAATACAGAACTACCTAAAGAATTCATTAGGCAAACTCTGACATTAGATGTTAAGGAAATCAAGGCTGTTCCAGCAGGATAAAGCAGTATTTTGGGACATGTGAGACTGATAAATTACAACAGGTTCACTAAATTCATGCTACTCTTTCACCATTTGTGGGCAAAAAGAAGTATAGCTACATCCTCATGAAAACCCAAAAGCTCTTAGCTGCTATTTTACTGCATTCTGGTTCAAGGCAGGTTCAGGTTTACCAGGTTAACATATTTAACACTTGAGAGTGAGAGTTATGGACATTTGTCACAGCTATCTAGAACATAAAATTATAAAGGGACAATCAGGATTTTCCATAACACATTGAACACCTCCTTTATTTTCTTTGAACTTCGAGACTTTGGGAAGGAAATGCACTCTTGGTTAAGTCCAAATTTTGCATTCCTTTTCCTTGGTCTCTGTAAGCAATGAAGGCTTTTTATAAGGCCTACCTAGCACTCTCTTAAATTTACCTTTGGTTTATAGTTGAGGAAGCCTTTACTTGAAACTTATCCTACAGCACAACTGTCATTAAATTACCAGACATGGAAAATACATAGTAATATCATGTATGTATAAAATATACAGTATGTATGTATGTATATATATATACACACATATGTATATATTTAACAAATAAATTGTTACCATAGTTTCAAGCATTCTATTGCCTTCTCACACAAATATCAAGGAAAAAACCCCACAAGGCTGAAATCTGCACAGCTAATCCACAACTATCTCTTTGAGCCTTTATATTTCATTTTCAGAAGAAAAAACTTCACAGTATTAACCTAATGATGTGAATGGAAGCTCTATTCACTTTTTAGAGACAGCCTTCCAAAAGTGGGTGCTCAATTGCACATGCAAAGTGGGTGCATGTAATGCCTGACAGGTTACTGCAAATGCACATGGAAAGCAAATAAACACTCCCAGGCACATGATGGGAATCAATTTACCATAAAGACAATGACACATTTTACATCCATGGTCACATGTCTGTGTTAGAACAGGCAGATTAGGTGCACACATCTCAGAAATACACAATGGGATACCTAATCTGTAGTGTTTACTTGTCAATGTCAACTTTATTTTTAGAATTACTTGAAAGTAAATAAGGAAAACCAGCAAGGTTTTCTAAAAGAAAGACTTAGCAACACAGTACAGGATCAGCTCTTGTCTGTCAGTGAGCCAGATGCAAGAAACACACGGTGGTTCTGTCAGGTACAATAAAGCACTGAACACAAAACAGCAGGAAAAGTAATTTGCAAGCTTGTATACATACCTAAAACATCTGGAAAAGGAGAGCATTAATGAAGCAAAGAATGGAAAAAGCCAACACAATCAGGTTTTGTACACAGCATACAGCATGAGGTAAGGTTATAACAAGTATAACATACACAGAAAAAGGTTTGGATTCTTTTGACAAAGAAATGCAGCAGAAGCACAAAGCTGGTTCAGTTTCTGCAAATGGCATGTGTCCACATAAAGAATTAACTAAGCCAACTGGGGCTGATTTTCAAATGAATAAGGTTCAACCATGTACTGTACATTGTTGGAGAAAAAATCTGTACAAAATTACAGATTTCTTCTAGGCTTTTAAAGAAATTTGTCCTTTCCCTCCACTTAGTTCTAACATCTCACGTGTTAAAACACGTAACAATATTGACAAGCAAACATTTCCCTTTACATCCAAACAAGCTTAATTAGAGAGTATCCAGTTTCAAACTGCGACAGAGAGGAAAAAGATTGTACTACCCACCCAAATCTTCATGAGCCAGACACTATTTTAAAAAGTTCTCGAGAACATTTTTGTACTAAATATTCAGTGGCAGCATTGGTTTCCAATAAGTCAAATCCCAAGCCTATTTTTAACTGATTCCATTACAAAAGCAAACTGTCAGTCGATAGGTGTGTGTAGCACTATAAGCTGAGAGAGACTTCTTTATAATCCTGTAAATCCAGTTCTTCGTGGCTATTCCTGATTATCACATTGTAGGTGTATGTCTCTTTGAAATTAATTCTGGTTTGTCTATTAAATCATTCCAAAGCATGGCGCTCACTTCACTGTTTTCAGTGCTATGTACAACAATGCAGATCTGTATTGGGTGATAAGGTAAGAGTTCTCAAAAAGAGGTACATTTATTTTCCAGAGAAAAGTATTTGGTATTAATATATCAAGCACAGAACCTTTTTACTAACTTAATTAATTAATGGAACACTTATTAAAATAATAAAAAACAATAAAATATTTTTAGAAGTCTAAGAAATAGCCTTCTCTGCTGCAGTTACAACTGGTGCTCACAAACGTGACCATAAGTGAGGGGTAGATCAGTGGCCTGGCTGCATGAGGTACCACTACACAAAGTTTGATGAGTAAAAAAACAGCTTTTCATTGAGTCTGGTAGGAAGAAGGGATTTGGATTAACAAAAAGCAGTTCTGCGGAGCTATATTTGCTACATATATATATATATATGTACATCTAAAATATATATATAGCAAGTATGTACATATATATTTGCATAAAAGCATTTTTAAGTTGTACCAGATATAGGAATAAACCACGTAGATCTCGGTCCACGTGCCAATGACTGTTCAAGGAGGAGAGAGAAGAGAGCAACTCATCTCCCCACATCTCACAGTTGCCAGGAAGCCATTTCAGAGCAAACCAAAACAAACCAAAACAAATATTGTTTTTCCTTAATAAGAACAAAAATTCTTTGTGATAAATACCAGTTTTAAATTACTAGGCCAGAACTAAGTCATTGTAGATAGTCTGGACAAAAACAAACAAACAAAACAAAACAAAATAAAAAACCAGCACAAATTTAGAATTTGCTGAAATTCTAGGGTTTTTTTCTTTTTCCCCTCAGTGATTTGGGAAAAATACCCTATTAATATTCATTTTATAGAAGGGAAAATGTAGGCAGAGAAAAACATCATTTTCCAGGACTCTGAGCAGACCTGCAGCAGATACTAGAAAAGAACTAATGTGATGTGAGTCCTGATTTAATGATGTATCTATAAGACTTGTAGTAGTAGAGAATACTATTGGCTGCAAAGATAATGCTGATAAAACATGAAATGCCAAAATATCTCTCCTAAACCAAATCTTTTGTGATCTGTATTCCAAGAGAGCACATTCAGGAACATACAATAAAGCTGTTCCTTTAGGGCTGCTGTCTCATTCAGTATGCAACTCCATACACTGACAACTGATAAGAAGCCATTGAATAATTTACTTTCTCTTCATTGTCAAATACATGTTTCACATCTCATTTAGAACACATGGCTCTAATCTTTCTCTGAAAACAGAATGCATAAAATATTTATAGGCTATTTTGTGGAGCTTACTTTGGTGGTATATGCAAAAAAAAAAAAGATTTTTCCTTTGAAACATCCCAGTTAGGTGAGAAGCTGCAATTATTTGTATATTCCAAAGAGAAAACTGAATTATAGAGAATAATCACAAGTTATGAATAATTCGGGGGGATTAATTTTCAGAAATGTAGTGTCTGATTCTTCAGAGTAATTACCAGTAAAAATTATATTCAGAATAGAAATGTAGGAAATCCTGCTTCCTGGGGATTCTTTCTTCCAAAATGGAGCATAACCTTGAAGCTTCTTTTAGAAGTCAGTACTAAGACTCAGGACATTCCTGATGCTGCTCTGTACTGTCAGTACAGAGTATCAGTACTGATCTGAGAGAAGGAAAAAATTCTTTGAGCTAGGCTGGGAATGAAAAGAACACCTCCCCAGTTAAATGTCTGCAAAGAGTAGAGCCTAAAATAAGAGAACTTCTGGGGAATGAGGATCCGCAAGCTGATATTTTACAAGCTCCCAAGAGGAGCTCCAGTACTACATAAAGGACTGCCTGTTTTCTATGCCCCTTCTCCAAGGCAGTGCATTACCATGCAACATGCTGATTCTGCTGGTATGCACTATTATTTGACAGGTCCAAAGCTTGAACTTCTGTTTCAGCTACAACACTCAGTCTTTCTACAGAAGATGCTTGAAGCATACACAGAACACTGGGAAAAAACAGCCATCTTCATAAAGTCTGTGAATAACTAATCCAGTACTGTGCAACAGCTCTGTATCAGAAGCAGCAAAAGCCACTATTGCACTGGGGCAATTGTATTGCTTCCAATTCCCCACACTGTTTTATACATTTTTCAAGAATATTAAGGCAGAGGACTGGTGGAAAAGTAGTCTGTAAATATTTGATCAAAGGCTGGATCACAGCATATATAACCTAAAGATTAAAATGCTGCACAGTTAGCCTTCTTATCATCACTTCCTAACCTTTATTTTGCACTGCTTGAATTTGTAAAACTAATAATATTCTTTTAATAGGATATTTTGTTAACTTATAGCGAATTCATCACACAAACTGAAAAAAAAATCCACTATATAGTGATATTGCCACTCACCTCTTCTACTTCGGCCAAGTAAATACTCACAGCAGTGGTGTGTTGTCACCTACCAGCAGACTACAATGATGTTTTCTGATTCTGACTCTTATTTCTGCCTTGAGGTACCTTGCAGATAGGCAAGGCAACAGGCTGTAACATGCCTTGTACCTTTTTCTTTTGCCTTCTGCAAGGGTTTTCCACTGTCTTACAAAAGCAGTTACCTTTTCTGACTCCAGCTTATTTTATTTTATCTCAGTTTTCCTCCCAACATTGCCGCCACATCACTTCCCTCCCTGACTTCCTGTCTGATTTCTGTCCTCTCATGGTTTATCCCATGCCTAGAGCACTGACCTGGAGGTGCTTTATCAGTGGGTTTGACTATCACAACTCTTTCTCCATAGGTCCAACCTTTTCCACAGTGGATTTTCACTGCTTGCTTTCCTGCCTTAGCCTGGCATGCCATTTATTCCTCCAGGTGAACATCTTTCAAGTAAATGACTTTTTATTCCATTCTCCATGCTGCCCAGCAAAGGAGGGACTGCAAATTGAACGATGAGCATCTTTTCACCTCAGTGCTGCTTGGCTGCCCTGACTCAGCCTGCTGAGAGCAGGTTCTGCTCAGATTTCCTTCCCAAGGAAAGCTGAGTCTTCAATCAATTCAGATGCAACACTTGGCATGTGTTAAAAGCAGCTTCTAATAATTTGGTCAAGTTTTCTCATTAAGTTTCATAAAATTGCCCAGAAATACGTAGCTGAAATTTTGTTCAATTCACTACCAAATTTCAAAACCCTGCTAGATTACTAAAACAATGGAAGTATTACAGCTTCTGAAACAAAAGGGTTTGAGAATATTTTCGCATATGTAAAATTATTTTTTTCCCTAACATTATGCTAGAATGACCCAGTTGCTCTGGTCAAAGGTCTTCAAAGTTATTTTATAAATCAGTTAATTTTTAGAACAATTATATGCAACTGTAAACCTGACATGTAGCAGGAAATCTTAGTTAATAACAGGCCTGTTACAAAAACTAGAGAGACACATCTACCTATCTATCCACATATTTGCATATGTATATATATACATATATATATATATATACATTGTCATCTTGTGGGTGACCCAAACTGAGGCTCTGTCAGAACTCCCATTTTAAATACCTCCATCTAAAAAGTACCTTGACACAAAGAAAAAAATGCTGATGCTCTCAAGAGTACAGTTCTACATGAGGTAAAGGTGTACAAGGATGGGCAACATTTAATTTTTATTGATTTCTTTTCCTGTATAAAATTTTGTGATAGGTGTTTCACATATATGAGAAATTAATGATATGCTTTCACTGCTGCATATATTTCTACAATATTGCAAAATTGCATAAGCTTTGCTGATGAGGCTTAATCATCATGATTCTGTTCCATGACTAGTTAGCCTTCATACTTATTACCAGTTTTCAGTCCTAGTCAAAATAAGTGACACTTCATCTTTTCATTAGATTATTAAACAGTCTTTGGTGACAAGACTGAAATTCACACGGAAGAACAGTCTTGTGTGTAAGATATTAATTATGTTGTTACAGTACATTGTATTTTCATATTTGAAAACACTTCAAAAATAAGACACATTTGGAAAGTACAGACTACTTTCAAGCAAAGATTCACAGCCTCCATAAAGCTGAAAAGCAAAGGTTTTACAAAACAAACTTTCAAGAAAGGGAAGTAAAAATTTTTAAGGCTGACAAGCTTATTCTAAAAAGTACTTCTACATTAGGCAAATGTTAAATATTCAGTCACAGTTCAGGTGTTGGAAATTTTTTTGTTGCATAACTGATAAGAACTTATTTAATAGGATGAATGAAACTACTATCTTGTTTCACAAAATTTACAATTTTTCAAGATGCAATGTTGTGTTCAGGGGAAACCAATCTCTGTCAAAGGCTACTAAGAGGAACCTCAGCTTTGTAAAAGCAGAAACATGACTGAATATCCACCTGGGATGCAGCAAGTTCCCCTTTTTTTGGTATTTGATGGGGGACTTGCACAGGACTTATGGGATTTATGAGATTTTGTCCCATTTCTCAGTCAAGCCTTACACAAGTATGTAGATGTAGATGCCTGGCAGGATTCATCTTAGAATCACAGAATGGTTTGTATTGGAAGGGACCTTACAGGTCATCTAGCTCCAGCCCCCTGCCATGGACAGGGAACCTTCCCTGAGACCTCTTGGCTATTTCCAGGCATCTCTACACAGGGAATGCACCAGTGACAGCAGCAGAGTCCTGGACACATCTCACTCTGGAGGAAAGGCAACGGCAGTCAGGAATTAAGACTCCAAAATGATCACCTTTTCCTCCTGATTCTAAGGACACCTTGTGATGGGGAGCTCCAGTGCAGCCACCTGTACTGTAAATGGCTACATTCAATTACAACTTCCCAGCTAAGCTTGTTTTTTTTTTTTTTTCTCTAGGTAATAAATGTTTAATTATTGATACAACTGGACAAGCTTCAGTACAAGAAGACTCATATAAAATGACAGATATTTAGGCTATGAATGTAGCTATACAAATTTTTAAAAACACCTCCCTTTTTGCATCCTTTTTTTGTACCAACCTTACAATTAGTTAAAACTGATAAAAAATTCATAAAATGTGCACTTCAATAATTTTTCTCAGACTTCATGTCAGTAGCTATCCACTACTAGTAACCTTATGCACAGTATCAATAATATTCATATAATTCCAAGTATTTAACCAGAAGGACATGTCTTCAGATTTTATATGGATGGCTGCCTCTCCCCACTGAGGCCAACAGCGAAACATGAAAACTGAGCACGAGCAGAATAAACCAAAATCAGCACTATTGGAAGTTTACCTGACAGCGATTTTAAAACGATTTCTAGTGCCAGGATTTCTGAATTATGGGAACTGTGATTTACCCACAGCAGAGAGAAGGCTATTTTTAGCTTACACACATGAAAGGAGAGTGGCATACTTCACAGGCACTTTGTAGGCAGCATCATTGCAGGTACTTACCTAGGCTTGACCTGGTGTTAGAGCGCTCTATGATCGCGTGCTTGCTGGGATTGTTTAACACTGAGCGTTTGGCAAGCGAGATGTCTGCTGTGACTCGTGTAATTGATATACTGCAAAATAAATACAGCAAAGTAGCACTGAGCGTTATTGAGCTTTCAGGGATGTGGGGAGAAGTCTCGTTTAACACTAGAAGATGGCTAAGACTACAAGAAAATAAGTTCTCAGCAGCACAGTGTGCCTCACCTAATGTGAACAGAGAAAAAACTTTATCTAACCTAATATTGCTATAATAACTACTGATAAGTCATCCTCCTACATGTGCCTGGGGAGAGGGGAGGCAGGAGGAGGTCAGGGATTACTGCAAAAGATGGGACTTCCCTGGGGTCTCCAGGACTGGTGAGGGTCTGAAATTTCACCAGTATTCCCAGTATGATCAGGCTGGTTTCTCCTTTCCCTGACTTCTTGAATGATAATATACTGAATGACAACCTGTCTTACTTTAGCCATACCTGCAAGACATGTAGGGATATGCAGAACTAAATGGTAAAGGTAAGGCTTATTAGGGAAATGAGTCCAGCAATATAACTGAGGTGTTTTTTGTTTGTTTTGGTTTGGGATTTTTTGGCTTTTTTATTGTTCAGCTTACTAGCATGTGTTTTTCTAACAGAGAGCAAGAGCTACCCATAAATTTCCAGAAAAATTCATGCTAGCAATGAAATGCTAGCACCTAAAAATAGGAACTGTGACTTGGAGAAGCACATACTTGAAAAGCCTAGGTTGACTATCTGGCAGGCTCACTTTTGTGTTTATAAGAAAAGATGAGCCAAGAAAGAAGTGGTTACTTTCAGTTGTTTGCACTGCTACATAACCTTCTGAATATTCTCCTTCCTAGGAAAACAGTTACCTTGGTCTATTTTGCTTTACAGGGTGTCAAAATGCCCCCTTAAGTTCCTTTTCAAACTCTCTGGTCTAATGAGGTTTAGAGGTCACATTTTTCCAGTGCTCAGAGTTAAATCAGACTGATGATATTCCCTGTTCTTCCTTGTAGGATTTTACTTGCAATTTAAAAGAGGAAACAGATTTGCTAAGTGGGGGGCTCCTCTCCAGCAAGCACAGTCAGATGCTGTTTGTTCATCTGAAATGTAATCCAATAGGCCATTTCCCAATGAACTCAACATGTGTATGCATTTATCTAAAAATTGTCACAGAGCCAGAAGTTCATATGAAAAACCAGAATTATGTGCACAATACTGATTAGTAATATAATTTTGGAAATTTAGGAGTGACTGAGCTTAAGCTAAAAGCGTAATCAAAGGTGGTGATTTCTGGCACAGCTCCTCACAGATAATTCCACTTGTCTTAAAATTAAATCAAATATGTATATTGGGATACTTATTAGTTTTCTTTATTTGCTAATGGAAGGACTGTACAAACTTTTACAGCTTTTTGGTTTTCTGAGTTGATTTGGATTCTTTTCTGCCAGTCTTTCTTCCTACAGGCAATAGTAAATTTTTGCCTTTTAAAATGAAATTATGGTATACTGAACAACGCCAGATTTATCAGTCTGTTTGTCTATGAAAAATACTATTTATAATTTTAAGACTTTTTACCATCTTTCTGAAGACATTTTCATTTCTTTGAGAAATGTCACATCAGGAACATCAAGTCTGCTCTCAAAACAAAGGTGCTTATGTTCATATTGCAAAACAATTGCAACAAGAGCAGGGACAACAGTGTGGCAGCTCAAAGCAGTAGCATGAACCTGAGAATCTCTGGTGTAAATTTGTTCAGGACCTTAAGTAATAATTCCAATGGCTACTGAAGTTTGGGATGCTTCAAATCTGCTACTATAGACACAAATTTTTTTTGGAGTATTTGTGGATTCACCCTGCCAGAGTTGGATCTACAACTGAAAATCTGACATGCTCTAAAATATTTAAAGATATAAAGATGCAATAATTTTCTTCTGCTTGCAACAAATGTTTTGTTAACTTCCACTTCTGAAGGTGTGTTATCTAGGGTTTGACAATCCTGACTAATTTACTAAAGTAGTTAGGTATTGACATCATTATTCTGAATGAGAAAATCCACCAGCTTAAACCACAATGTGTGGTATTTTAAAGAACTGAAGCTATTGAAAAAAACCTTAAGCTCCCTCTTCCAAGTTTTGACAGCAGCAGGACATACAGAATAGTGTTATGGATCTGACCACTTCCAAACTAAATAGAACATTCCTTGAAATTACAGATTTTATTATAACATCTTCCTGTTTTCACAATTTTTCCTCCCAAAGTCAACCCATTAGGACATATTAATCTGGAGCTTGATCCAATACCAATGTAATCATGTCTGGAGAATGCATCTGATGTCTCTGCTCCATGGGTCTGTGATGCTGGAGTTATAGACCACAGCACTGCTTTTAGAGACAGACTATCATTTGACATCATGCCACTATCATTTGACATCTGTACCACAGGAATGCCTGAAGGCTCAAATACAAATCCCATTGTGTTACAGTGGAGTGTGCTGCAAGCACTCGGATCAGAACGCAGCTGGTGTGCTGCCAAGGGTGAGAGTATTTCAGCAAGGTAGGGCACTGCCCCACCCCCTCATCCCATCCTTTTGAAACTTCCACTATAGAGCCCACAATTACTGTCAAACCAAGCTCCTATCTTGAGGGATCAAGAGTTTGACAATCCCATACACCAGACAGTCTGAATCCTACACCACTCTTTCTGAGTTGGATGTCAAGTGAGGAAGTAGAGTTGAGGAGGAAACGTGGCACTGGCCAGTTCGCTCAAAACCTAGGAAGCATTGATGAGATATCACTTGAAAAATATTTAAAATCACTTTTTAATCTGTAGATAAATATCTAGCAATTTGGAGTGTGAATGTCACAGTCCTCAAGAAGAAGACATCCTTTTTTCCACTCTCAACAAATATATGCCCCAGAACACTTCCCACTGCAACACCGCCTGTGCATGCTCTGTCAGGGAAACTTCCAATCCACACTTATAGTCCACTGATCAAGGAATTAGCTGTCATTTCTAATTTTGTCCAATGTTATAATTTCTGAAAAACCTTGTAATACCCAAATGGAACCTGAAGTATATTTGCATTGCAAAGTACTTACCGCCCTTCGAATCTATGTTTTAAAAAATCAAATAATGCTTTTTGCATCATATCTGTTACCTAGAAGGAAAAAACCAACAAATTGATAATTGCATAGGAAATTCATAATACTAAATGCTAAGAATATTATAGAATAAAGCTGACAATAAATCTTGTATCCAAACAATGGGATTGGAATGCAATTTATTCTTAATCTCAATTCTGAGATGAAGTAAAATAAAAATGAGCAGCTATTCAGTAGGAGTAAAAACTGTCTGATGTTTGCCTATGTTATAAATTATCAAATACAAATGAAGCACAGTATTTTGTAAAAATTGAATTATTTACAACAATCAGTTACCTCATATCCCTTCAGAGAAGGCCCCACTAAAACTACTGGTCGCATAGAAGGCACTACATCATAGGGAGGGATGTGCTCTGTCTGCAAAACAGAAAATGTTTTCAGCATCACAACACCTAGAGAAAGTGTTATACACTCGAAGTATTAGGAATTCTGAATTTCCAGTAATGTCACAGGAATCTCAGATTCATTAACTTTTCCCAGGAACTGGTAGCACAAGATAAGGACATAAGAGATTCAGGGATTTCTTTTGAAAAAACTTTTTTTTGACTTTAGGGTTTCCTACTGTTTTCATATATACTTTGGATAGTTAAAAACTCTTACTCTGGGTCATGCACGTTTCCCACTGCATAATTCCTAACTGGTAAATTGAAAAGGTCATTTCCAACACCTAATGAATTGAAGTGATTAATTCTACAGCTGTGACATCTGTTTCCAACAGGAATTTTACATAGCAAATTATGAAAGAGAAAAATAAAAGGGGATGAGAAAAGCATAATGCACCTTTTTTTTTTTTAAATGTTCATATTTGCCCACTGCTTGAAAAAACATTGTGACATCACTGCAAATTCCCATTGCAGCATTCAGTCTGACGTTTGCATTAGCACCCACAATTCAATTACAAATTAAATAAAAATAATGACTGATCAAGTTAGTATTTCTAGAAAACTATCATAAGCAGAGCTTGGGATAGCATTTCTTCCACTTTGGGAAGTTCTTGTCACCACCCAAGAATGGATTCTGGTAGTACCATATTTACCAAAATACCAACTGATGTATCATGCACAATTTCTAAAAAAGTACTCTAGCATACAAAGATAAAATAGATTGCCTCCTTTTAAGGGTTGCAAAAATTTATATTGTTATCACAATACAATATAAAAAGAATTAAAATGTTAAGTTTGGTATTTTTTCGTCTTTAGTAAGTGGCTGTTCAATATATATCACCATGAATGGAGTCTAATCAAATAGAGGTTTTTGTTCATAAGGAAAGTTTTGGTTTATCTTTGTATTGGGAATAAAAGATTGAAATCCAAACCCAGAAATGTGTGGGTGTTACAGAAAAAGAAATGCCAGATCTATTTTTCAAATGCTTACATAGTACAAATACATCAGTCAAGATCACAGAATACAGACATTGTTCATTGTTCCAGAACTCAATGTATCCCAAGGTGTTTCGCAATAACATTAAAATAAGTATATACATTCCAAAACACAAACCCACAAAGACAGACATTTACACAGTGACAGCACACAATGCTACACAAGCAGCAGTCTAAAGCAGTCTAAAACACAGAAAATATTTTTGTGAATGTCCCTCAATGTAATTTATTTTTTGTTACCTGTAGTTTCAAAAGCTAATTAATAACATGAGAATGAAGACCAGTGCCCAAGGCATCATAAGCATGTGAAATGAATTTATTTCTCACAGTACAGAATCTGACTCAACATGTTTCAAAGCAAACCCCTGCAATTAGGCTGGGCCTGTATCCAAAAGCAGTCCTCCACTGTTCTTGCAAACATTTTTAATAATCTGATAAGCATATTTGAGACAGATTCGAAGAAAAATTCATTACAGTTGTGCAAGTGCTTTTAGCATGAGTGCCCTGATGTAAAAGATCTTTGTCTTAATGTGGCTGACTTAACCAAAGGCATTCATGCTAGAAGTTAACCAGCTATTTCACAATCAGGGCAAGCACAGAAATTACCTTATTTGATGGAATATGGGGTATTTTTAAATTCTGTTCTGTTGCAATGGGCATTTTTTTCTCTAATTTTACAGCTTGAAATAAGGAAGCTGTCAGCAGGAAATTGAGTAGAAGTTATCTAATGGAAGCATTAAAGTTCATTAATTTAGCAGTAGAGAATCTAATATTTTCTAAGAGACTGGCACTGAACTATACAGCTTTCACTGCAGATTCAAGTTCAAATATGAACTCAGAATAAAAACTGGCAGGTTTGAACATATGGCTTTTACTCAGTGGTTTGACTATGCAGATTACTTTGGGATGGCCATCCAGTACATAGTGTAAAAATCAGTATTACAAACCCCACTAACACTAGTAATGATTCTGATATGGAAGAAAAGAGGCACCACAGAGTCAAAGAAAGATGTGGGACTAACCCTCATCCAGTCTAAGGTGGTTCATCTGGAAGCTGCAGCTTTGAAAGATGCTTATGCAGACAGCATCCAATACATGTCAGCATGTATTATCCAATCAAAAATACGATTAAGTAAGAAATTACTCAGAAGCAAGAACCTGCTGTTGATTTCTACACCAGGCTTAACAGACCAAACTGAAGCCAACAGTTGTCACTTTGGAAATGAGAAGGATTCAAAACTATGTAAAAGAGTTCAAGAAACGAGAGACAGAAACAAAGATCTACTTATTAAACACAAGAGCATCCACAGCAGGGACAACAATATCACTTGGCACTGCTTAAGCACTATAACAGTCAGTTATTACCTGCAGATTTAAGTGAGTGGTTAAAACCAAATGAATGAGAGCTACGAAGACTACAGATTTTAAAACAAAACAGTCAAAATGTGGTATTTCACTACATAGCTTAGCTGCTACCTAATGTCTTGTTAAGTTCTTCCAGCAAAGGCCCTAGAAACCTATTGCAGCCTTTTGCAACAGGACGCCAATTGCATAATTCTGTAGTTATCTAGGTTATCTATGGAGAGACATCGGCTCTCCTGGGAACCACCAGTACCACTTCCAATAGCTGGGATACTAAAAAAGTCTCACTGATGGATGGCAAGAACATTTGGCTGATAATTTATACGTGACATCAGGAAAAACCCGAAGTAAACTGTCAAAACAAGTATGAGGTTTTCCATTGGTCTTGTGCACTTGCAGACTGCACCTAGTGAATTAGAAGTTTAAGTATAGACTAAATTAAAAATAGAATGAACTTGACAATTTGTTTCCAAAGTCCAAACTGAGTGTCTGATAGATTCCAATAATGATTCCAACAGACTGAGTAATAAAGAAAAAAAAAATTTGAGAAAGATATAGAAAGAATAAACATGCACTAGAGAGGTGCATTACAATGCTAGAAATAATTTTCTCAAACACTTTAGAAGGCCTTCTAAGTGTGTCCTTTTATTCCATCAAAAAGGATAAGTATGTAGCAGAGTTTCACAGACACACAGAACTTTTGCCTCTTTTCCTGTAATGAATCCACTATCAGCTCAATACATCTCTTCATCACTAATTCTAGAATAGCTGCATTGTTAATCTGGAGTTATAATGCTAATGATGCCAGTGGCAGGATAAACACAGGCGATGTCGATATAAACTTACCGATTTCTGCTTCTGCTTAGCTACAGCAGCATGGAAAAGAAACAAAGAACAACAAAGCATGCATGTTATTGGCTTGTCAAAGGACGCAGACAGTTAACAGGACTAGAAATGCGACGCAGTGCAGGTGAGCAGGTGGACAGATGGGAGCTTGGAAGTCGGTGTTACCTTCTTAAAGAAGGGCATTCTTTTCTCTTTGGAGTGGGGTGATGTTACACTGTTTGCACTGGGTTTGGGGGAGCGATGGTTTGCTGGAATATCATTTTCTTCTGCATCTAAGCCAGTGGCATCTATGTCTACAGCTATATACAGACAAACAATTCAGAATTATCAGATGACAGGGAAAGTAAAGATAGGTTTAAAAGGAAATTACAGGTAAAGAGAAATAAAACGGTCCAGAGTAATAAATAAGTAAATAAATAAGTAAGTAAATAAATAAATAAATAAAGTTGACCATGAGAAAAAAACACAATAAAACAAAGGGAAAAATTTAAAGGTGCAGTACTTTAGGATTCGAAGACAGAAGGCGATCTGTAACAGTTACTGCAACATTTACAAAATAGACCAATGGCCAAGTTTGTTCTTGTTACACCAGTGTAAATCCAAAATATTCACTTGAATAGATAAGATTTCCACCAATGTAAACAAAAGAACTTATTCAATAACATTTGGATTATTTTATAGAAATGAACACTATGTGAACACTAAATGAAAATGGGTATCATCAATAGAAATTTGAAATGTCACTACTGTGTCTATGAGAAATGAAGAATTAGAAGAAAAATCACTTTTGATGACAAAATCAGCCAGATATTGGTATAATGTTATCTACATTTATCTAGGGATGGAATACAATTGCATTTTTAATCTTTTAAATAAAAATGCATTGTACTCATAAGATACACTTATTAGGAATAATTAAACATAGATCTAATAGGGAAAACTAAAAAGAATGGATAGCAGAAGAAAGGAAATTTATCCCAGCTTAGCTCCGAGACGTGGATCTGAGTAAAGAGTCAGGATGTAGGCAGGGTAAAATGGAAGTGAATACAATAAACCATTGTTGTTCAATCTCTACCCCAAAAGAATATATAACCAATAATACTTATACGATAACCACAAATTATGTAGCTTTTAGCAAGTAAGTAATAACAGTTTCAACAAGAATCCTCACAGACTCAATAACAAATACCCTTTCAAAACACAAAGCCGTATTATCCTGAATGCTGAGTAGAACAGATACCTGCCAACCACAGGTAAAACAAAACAAAACAAAACCTTTCTCGTTTACAACAATAATCCTGATCTTAAGTAGTGGTATAAACTTGTCTTCAGAAAGCAAGCAGATGCACAAAAGTGAACCATAAGCAGTCATCCATCACCACCCTCATGTGTGAAGACGTTACCCACCTCTCTCCACTCCCTCTGGTAACACACGCTTATCTTGCCATGCCCTGATGTCGAACTGAGGCTAACCCTAACAGATCTGTAAGCAGAATAGTTTGTATTGACTTTACCCAAACCCTTAATTAATCATTGCAAACTATTATGAAACCATCTTAGTGACCTGATTTCATCTGATTCATGAGTGGGACATCAACTAATACAGTGACATGTGCCATTAAATTATGTAACAAATAAACATTTCTGTCAAGCCTATGTGCAGCTACTGATGTAACAGACACTTGAGGCAGTGATCTCATAAAGTATATTTTCCCATTTGAATCATCCACAGATCTAATGCCTTGATGCCTGACACACCCTGAGTTACTGTGCCTTTGAGTCTGTCCTTCCCAGGAAAACCCCAGTGAGTAGATCTGCATCCAGTTTCCATAATCCTGCTCCTAAGAACACCCACAGAAATCATGTAACATTTACTTCTAGCAACACTGCTCCTTCATCCTCTTCATAAGTATAAAAGTAACATATTATCTTTTCTTGAATACCGGCCAGCACAGATACTGTAAATCACTCACAATAAGACATATTAAAACTCCTTTGGTACTATGTTCTACCAAAATTGTCAGTAAAGAAAAGTCAGTTACCTTAAGCTTTTGCTGTAAGAAAGAAATGCAGAATTTGATCAGCGAGTTAACAGTACCTCCTTTATTCATTCTAAGTCTTCATACTATGGAACATTTCCTATGACAGTTCTTTTACTGTAAAATATCTTTAGTTCATTGGGATCTTTTCAGTAATTTTCAGCATTATTCTTACCCAGTTTGGTGGCCTAACAGGACTGTATGGATTTTTTACTATATTAATATTGATTATTTAAATGGATATTAGCCTCTCTTTCATTTGTTTTTCACTGGTTCTTCATCTTGTCTGTGTGTTTGTTTTGGTTTGGTTTTTTGGTGGCACTATTTTATATTGAAAAAACCCATCCCTGACTCAAAGCAAAAAATCCATGGTTTCACAAGACAGATACATTTTTAAATTGCTTGAACCAAATGAAGCTACTACAAAAACATGATTTAATTTCTCGGTCTCCCTTTTAAATTACACAGTAAATACTTTAAAATCTTCAGGCTCATTTTAAGATGCCTGCTCTGCAGTCCAGACTCCACATAAATGAATATGACTGGAAGATCCATGTCTTTGCCCTAGTAAAAAAGACACTAGCAACACTCATTTATATTTTCTGTTTCCAGGTATTTACAATGCATATGAGAAGATAAAACATCCAGCAACACAGCAGCTGAATTCAATTGATTTTTTTTTTTGTGATCTTTTGATGTGTTTTTTTTAATGGAGCTAATGCTAGCATCCTCCCCCAGCTTGCCACCTATTTGCTTCATATCACTTGAATTTGGATTCAAGTTAAATCTAAAGTTAAACCTGTATGTCGATGCTCTAAGTAAAAAATAAGTATTTTTGAAAAATCTGTCAAAGGCAAAAAATATCCAGCATCCTAGAATTCTGTGAAGCACATAGACATGATCAGAATTGTGAAACTAAATGTTCCTGATGTTTTAAAATAATGCCTTTCTTGATGCTACTGCAGAAACCTGCCAGGAACTTCTATTTTTATTGTTGCTTTTTCTCCTGTACAAGAAAGTATTTATTGTTCAGTAGGAATGCTCAGACCAGACCAAACTTTCCATTATTCTTCTGTAATGTAGTCTCACAGATCTATGATGTCTTTGCTACAAAACTCTGTGGTAAAAGCAAAGAGGGAATTTTGTGCATTAACAGCTCTGTCATTGTCTGAACTTGCTGGCATTGACTCCATTACTTCAAACCACCCCAAACCAGCCTTATCTGGAAACACATCACTCAGGTTTTACCTAAGAAGAATGGAGAATAAGAAGAGGAGGTCTAAAGGTACATGCATTTTACACAGATTAGGTTCATGAGTCTCTTCACCAAAGGGTTCACAACCTACTCACCAGATGATGGAGGCGTCGATTTTCTGGAACTAGGAACGATGTCACCCAAACTGGATGAAGAGTTTCCTCCTGATTTACTGGAGTAAAGTAATACATTAGTTTGAAGTTCTGTAGCTTTCTCAATATTTAATCTAGTTTATTTATGATCTGCCTTCTAAATGAGGTGCTAGCTGTGAGACAAACAGTATTTCTGGCAGAGGTATAAAATATACATCTCCCACAAAATGTGTGTACATTTTGGGACCTGAGGAATTGCAAACATCAATCATACTTTCTGTGCTGCTGTGTAATTCATTCTGCTGCTCTGACTTCCACAGGATGTTAATACAATTCAGTAAATAATATGGCTACTGGGATACATGAATTAATATTACTACCTATTAATAAGAGTAATTCTTAAGCCAGTGAGCATATCTGTTTCCTTTAGTTGAAGAGTTATTGATAAATTTCTAATTAAGATGAGACTGTGTCTATCATCTTTTCAATTTAATTAACATCTCAATTCTTTTGCTTTCTCATAAAATATAGCGCCTAAGAAAAAGTCTCTCCAACAAAGTTAAAGCAGTCTAAGGTTTTTTGTCAAGTTTTGCTTTGTGAAAACCTATCCAAGTTGTGAAAATGAAACAACAGTTCTAGTCTTTATTTCAGTTACCATAATAAGAAAAGCTCTGAAAGAAATGTAAGAAAGGTTATTTTGCTCTTCAAATAATTCATGTGCTAGTACTAGTTTCCACTTTATCTTGAAATATTAATAAGCACTAAGTTAATGCATTTGTGGTGTAGGACAATGTTATCTTCAGTGAGAAATTCTGGAAACTGGAAGCCTCTATGATTTGGAAAAGAACCGAATCACTGGGACACACCTGGCTGTCCCAGAAGAGCCACTAGAGGAATAAGGAATCCAGCACCCTTCTGCTGAGGACAGCATGCTCATGGGAAGGGCATTCCACAGCTGGTGAATGCAGCTGAGCCCTGCCCAATCATGGTGTTCTACTCTGGACATGCTCTACAAACACTGATGCCCTTCCTATGGAGATAGGAAAGCATTTCTGGCTTCCCAAATGGTTCCTGGCTCAATTCCAGGTCCATCCCACTTAAATACACTGGGAATATTTGTTTCCTTTATACTCAAAGGGAAACAAATTGCTTCCACAGGTGTTGCTAGAAAACTACTTTATTAAGAATTCAAGAGTAAAGGTGACATTGTCCTATCTTGTAGTATTGCTCAGAATATCTAGAAACAGTCCTTTTTCTTATGCAGTGATGGCTTCAGTCAGAGATAACAAATGACTTGACATGAAACTTCCATCATAAAATGCAGTGCTCTTAAAAGCTGTAATTGTAGGAAATGAATTTGACAAGACTATTTTTTCCCTACAAGCTAACTAACAGGCTTTGGCTTTGGCTTACCGGTAAAGTCATCTTAACATTTTCTGTAATTTCTAAAATGAGCTTAAAATGTCTTTAAAAAGAGGAAGGTCATCAAAACAATTAAAAAATGTTACAGAATTTAGATAAATCAATTTTAAGTAAAAAAATTAACTAGCACATAGTAAATGTACTTAATGTAATGTATATTAGCAATTGTTTTACAAAAAAAGGAAGAAACTATTTCAGTGGTAGGCCACCACAGATTGCCAATCTAAATATCTACTCTTCTCTCAAACAGCAATTATATGAATAAGCTTATTAATTAACAATATAATATTTTAAATAATTTTATATATTATATAATAAATAATATAATTCATTATATATTAATTTCTTCATTGATCAGAAATATTTGTAGCTGCCACTAACAATAATAAGGCATATATATGACTGATACACAGCATCAATTTCCAAGTTGTGTCACAGACAATGCTGCTATGATTAATGGTTTTTTGTTATTACCTGGAGTAGAATTTTCCTTGTTTTGCCTTTTGTTCATGCTGCAGCCTCATGTTTTCTAGTTTGACTGGGCTTGGTATGAATCCGATTTCACAGCCTTCTTTTACCAATCGTCCTATCCACCAGTCATTATTAAATTTCTACAGATTAATAAAACAAAAAAGAAAAAAGTAACATACTAAGAAATTACTGTGTCTGGGGATAACTTTGTTATTAATTTTAATTTGCAGCTATGCTAATTTTTGTAATTCTTCCCCGCAGTTAATCACTGTGCTATGTTATTATGGCAATGAAGAATTGTGGCAATTCAGAAATATATTAAAATAATTATTCCCTTCAAATTATTAAAATTCACAGTCCTTAAGTGGAAACCTTCCTGCAAAGACTTCATGTTTCTCCCTGGTTTTTGTTTCTACCCATTTCACCATCTTTATTATTTCTTGCTTCACAGTCTCCTCTCATATATGAGAGCTGCTTTTATTCTCCCTTTGTGGTTCTCCTTGGTGGACACCAGAGACTTAATATCCACTCGCCCCTGCTGCTAGAATTTTTGTAGCTCTGTAATAATCTATTTTTCTTATTCCGCTTTATTCACTTCTCCATTTAAATTAAAAAATACTACTTCACAAATTCCCTCACTTCTCACTAAAATCTTATGAAATATGGCTGAATTTGGCTGCTTATATATACCCTGCTTCAGATAGCACACATGATCTGCATCTTAAACTTACCATGATCCACGAGGACTGGATATCTCTGGATAACTAAAAAAACTTAACTGGGCTATCTGGTGAACTTGTGTAATTGCTAACTGAATTTCAGCTCTGTTAAATATGAGATATTGACTACTTTAACTCAACAGCTTTATTCCTACACCCCCTGTACCATGTGTGGGAGAGGTTGGTTGATTTGCAGAGGTCTATGCAGCAGAGCTATTTTCTTTTTCCAATCTTATTTATTCACCATTTTTGAAGGAGAGTAAGTCACTCATATATGGGCCCCACACACAATACTTCTGGTGTTCCATTGGAATAACTATCATCAAAAAGGAATTTTGGGTAATTTGGAATATTTATTAAACTTTCAGAGAACACCTGAACATGAAGAAAGTAGCTCTCTTGCATCTGAAGCTATTAATGTAGATATTATGGTGCATATTTAATATAACAAATAACTTTAACAAGTGTACAGCTAGGAATAAAACATGTAAAATGTGTGGGCTCCCCTAAAAAGAAATTAATTTTACCATCATTGGTGGATCACTGATACACAACCTACACTGCAGTATTCTCTTTCACTTTGGCAGCTACAGAAATCTTGTGGTGCTTGAGACCAACCATAAGATATTCCAGCTAACCAATAATAGAGATTAAAATAAAAGCACTTTTAAGCTTATAAAACATAAGGATATCTATGAATATTATAGATATTCATCCAATGCCTTTATGAGTAAGAATACCAGCATTTCATAGGGAGCTGCTCTGGAATAGCAGTTTCTCAAAGCTGTATTAGACTGAAATGTATTATGAAAATTATACCCCATCATTACAAAAGGCTAACTAAGTCATTACTTGGTAAAAGGAAGAGATAGATAATTAAGAAACACCATTGAATTAAAATCTGAACAGTCGCTATTTTTGTCCCACAGTGCAACAGATTACCATGCAACAATATTAATTTTATTAGAAGCAATAAAAATCCTAAATCCATAGGAATTTCTTCCTATAGAAATAAAAGCATACTTCTGCAAGGTCTCAAAGATAAATGTTGTGTCAGTATATAAAAATTAAAAGATACTTTTTAATGTTTATAATAACACACATAATACTTTCTAATTTTAAAATTTTTTAAATTTTTTGGTATTGAAAATTCCAGTTCTCAAGTTGCTGGCTCAGGTGAGTGATTCTCTGTAATTCACCTGTGTTTGGAGTGCCAAAGGAAATAGAAAAATTAGTTAAACACAGACCAAAATGATGACCATGCATTAAAGCCTCAAAAGATTGATAAATTACTATGATGCAGCAGTTTCATCATGCAGGAAGGAATCCATCATCCTTTTATGTACTGAGTTTTAATGAATGTAACCTAATAATGAAGATAAATTTCCTTCACACTCAATCACTGCAGTGCTTTTCATCACTGTCCACGTACATTTTGAACTGAAATTTTTCTTGTTTGAGCCCTCTCAGCAGCACAAATTGGTGAGCAGCCCTTTCAGACAAAAAGAGGACAGCACTGGTCCAGTATGGCATCCTTAGGCAGGCAGAAGCTACTGGAGATTAACTCAGCTTTTCTTTATTTCTAGCAATAGGTTAGGTATTAAATATATAAGCAACACTGCATATTATAGTCCATTATATTTTTTTCTTTAATCTGCAGAAATAATTAAAGTTTGGACAATTCAGTTCCCCCAGCATTAACTGTGGGGAGCAGCAAAGGTACTGAAGGAGCAATACCTGGTGGGACACAGGGCCCTGGAAGATGAGCAGGGCCTGGCACAGAAGATGGAGGGAGAGGACACGGCTGCGCAGGGAAGAGCTGGGCCTGGAGCACCCTCTGAAGGAGCTCCAACCCACCCAGACACAACACTGCTGCCAAATGCAGGGCAGGAGTCTGAGTCCCACTTTGACTCCTTGTGGATCCCGTCCCATCTCGCCATTCTGGACCTGGCCTGGTCCCAGGGTCCCTCCCCAACCAATCTCTGGCCCAGCACCAGTAGACAATAACCTCTCCTCAACAGCTGACAGAGAAAACCAGGTGTTTCTAAAGGCAATCAGCAAAGAATGCCTATTCTAATACACCTGGGGTTGCAGGAACATTTTAATCTATTTTTCCACCCCTCAGTGCTACGTACAGCCACAGACAGAACTCAGAACTCAGCTTCCCTTCAAGGCATTTTCGAGAAACAAAAAAGTTCAGGAGACTTTTCCTTCCAGATTTTCTCCCACATATATATACATCTGAGAGTAAGTTTTGCTGTGAAGAAAAATGCACTAACTTCTAACAGAAAACTGCTAACCCTGTGTGTCTGGTTTATATGGAAACAGGGGAAACACTAGATGTAAAGTCTGAGATTACCACTTCATTTCAAGTGCAGATGGAATAGATGACTACACAAAACCATTTGATCTAACCAAACTGAGCCTTATTTTCCAGTGCTTCAAGACTCACTGGAGAAAGCTGATGGTTTTCTCTTGCCAGGACTCTGTGCCTGCTCATCTCTTCTTTTGTCACAAGACAGAGCAGAGCAATTTTTTCACATTATCATCAGTCAGAAAACATATTTCCTTCACCATATACAGTCTGAATCAATATTATTCTCTTTTTGTGTGTTTAAAATATATGAAAAATTACGACCATTAGCCATGTCTGTTTCTTGTGTTCCTTTAGTCTCTGTTCACCTGTATTTCTATCTCTCTATTAGGAATGTTTCTTTCTTCCACAAAGCACCTGTGCTAGCAGAATCATTGTGCATTGTCAATCATAACTACTGGGGTTTTTTTCTGATAGTCTAAAATGAGACAAAGACATAATTTCAAATACATGGCTAGATTGCTCTCAACCTTAAACTAACTTTCTGTTTCTTTTCCTATAATTTTTCATATCCAGATGGGCTATTTGGAGACAAACCACAATGGAATATGACCAAAAACTAGCAAACATTTTAAAATGAAGGAGTGATTCAAAAGGGAGCAGCAGGCTACAGAGGAGGGCCTGCATGTGAAAGTTACCAAGTTTTTTGAGATTGTCTTGCAAGGAGCAGAGAAAGAAAATTACTTTAGGTGTTTGAAAGTTTAAAATTGTCAAAACCAAACTACAGGGAAAGAACACCAATGCAGCAAATGCAAAGCTCATTTATTGACAGCTGCAATTATGTTGAAACATCATTCCAGTTCTTCAGCATGTTACTGCTAACTAAATACTGTCTGTGCCAGGGAAGTAGCTTCAGTAAAAAAAACAGGAGACTTGAGGATTTTGGGGTTGAGATGCAGTGACACAGACAAAAGAGAAGCAACCCTTGGCTGCTGAATCACAACAGACCCTCACAGTACCAGACCAGAAAACAAACCCCAGAAATATTTCATCTTTGAATAGTCAGACACAGGCATTTAAATCTATAAATAACTGATTTTTACTAGAGAAGAAAAGTACTTGCTTTCTGAACTTCAGTAATTTGATTGTAAGAAATTTGTGCCATAGCTTATACAAGAACAGCATTTAAAAGTACACTCAAATCCTTATACAGTGTTACTTTAACATTTGTAAAGTGCTTTGGCAATGTGAAGTGTTATCAACATTGCAAAATAGTAGCACTATTACTCAAGTACTCCCTTAAAGAGTGATTCACTTACTCCTCTGGTTTTACTTACTTCTTTAACATGAAGAAAATCTTTAGCCTCAAATGAGATGGCCATGCCTGGGACTGGGACATCATCTTCGTGAGCTGCACTGTACCCAACATTTGTCCGAACTGCAAATGCAACAGGTTTTGACTGCAAAATAAAAGATGAACATCATGAAGATTTATCTTGCAAACACATACATATATACAAACATATACATGAGAGATGATTTCTCTATTTTATAGTTTTTAAAATCATAAGAATTACAAAGAAGTCTCAACACATCCATACAAAAAATGAAGCCCAGTTTTTACTGACATTAGTTATTAGTATCAGTGCATTTCATAGAACACAGATTTTTAGTAGGTGATAGAGCTCTGAATTAATTTGAGGTAAGTCAAGCCAGTAATAAGTAATCACAATTGACTTGGCAATCCACATAATATTGTCAGTTTGCAGTTCTGCTGTGAGTTCAGTGTTTGGGTTTCTGGCAAACTACCTCTTTGCCAGAAGAGGCAGTTTTCAAGAGCTACAAAACCTAAGCTCCACAGAAAATGGGGTTGCAAAAGGAATTGCAAAGGGAGCAGGACACTGCACCAACATTGCTCCTTCCACACCATTCTTGTCTGGGCACCCACGTGCTGGTCACCTCAGGAGCATTCTAAGGCTGCTCCAAGTGTAGCCGTCACAGCCTCAGCCCCCAAGAACTATTTGGGGAACTTGCAGATTTGGAGAAGAGGTCCCAGCAGTTACCAGTAACCCCTAAGCAAGTCACCTCACTGCACTCTGAGAGCAGAGCAATGTGCCTTGAGATCATCATGTCATTACCAAGTGCCAGCCACAGAGAGATCTGTTCATTTCCCTAATTCTTTCTTACTCTGCCAGCTGACATCAGTGAGTTAGTGGATTTTCCCAAGTTTTGTTTTCAAGAAGCAGTTGCCAGAAGAGTCACACAGAAGCCCCACATCTGCACAGCTTCTCCACACCAGCACCACCAGTGCTGAGCACCTCTCAGCACAGGTATGGTAACAGAAGGTGCCACCCAGCTCAGCCCAGACTGCAGCTACCAAGGGCTTCCTCTTCTCAAAGGTACAACCATTTTACAGGAGAACAGCATTTTTTCTGCTTTATTCTAGGCTAAACAACAGCTTGAGCTTGCTCTCCCCACAGAGATTATCACACAGTATCCCTTGGACCCACCACTGTCCTGCCCCAGGCTGACCCTTTAGCCCAATCTGTCATAACAGATAAACTGTTAGAAGGGCTAATTTGAATCCCGATTTGATTATGTATTCATGATTACACTTTTGAAACTGGGCATTTGTGAGAACAATAATCCAAAACTAAAGTTTGGTAATTTCTGCACATCAATTAAAATATCTTTCAATGTTAATAAAATGGGAATTTCGATTTCCTAACACCTCAAATTGATATCTTAATTATCTCCTCTATAATTTTCTCAATGTTACTTCCACTATTATCCTACATAAAAGATACCAAACTATTACAGTCATGCCACAAAAAAAAAAAAAAAGAAGTCACACAGGCACTGGATTCAGTGATATCACGAATCCTCCTTAAAATTATTGAATTTAAATATTCATACAAAACCTCAAAATATTCCTGAATGTAAAAATTACAGACTAACAGAGTTGATGCTTTCTATGCTATTACTAATTTCAACAATCAAAATACAGATATGAATAATCACTGAATTGTCAAATCTCCTAAGCAATACTTACCATCAAATAGTAAATAATCAAATAAATATTTCCCTCTTATTAAGAATAACCATTTTGTGTGGCAGTGACCTGACACTGTGGAAATATGTGGAATGGAATCTATTAAGAAACAATCTGTGCCAAACACTGATAGGAGGGATAGCACGCTTGCTTATCCATTCTCACATTGCTACATCCTCTAGCAAATAAAAGAAAAAGTTCCCTAACCACTGTGACTTGCTCCTAAAACTAACAGCAGATGAAATACTTTAGGTTGACTAAAGACTTCAAAATCTTGGCAGCATTGCAACAAACAGACATCTCCAGGAAGTTAATGTCCTTGACATACTTCTTAGATGTGATCTAACATTTCCTGTTAGAAGACAACTCCTGACCACCCAAGAAAAAGAATACAATGGAAAGGACTTCAGAACTATCTTAACGTAAAAGAATTGTAGCAGGTGAAATTCTCTGTCATTCTCTGCCATCAAAAAAAACGTAAAACTCTGATAAGAAAAACAAAACAGAACATGGAGTTACAGACATTCACAGAAATGGTATGTCCCATTTTAGATACTTGCCACATTGGTAGAAAGGGAGACTAAATTATCATGGGATTAGACTACAATAATTAATTTAATTGAATATTTAAAACTAATTAATTTATAGAAGTTAAATGCTAGCCTTTTTACATAAATAAATAATTCTGGAGGTTTCATAGCACTATCAATTAAGTACTTTTCCTGAACTACATTGTCTTGAACTAAAAAAGCCCAGATGTTATGTAACTAGGGTCTTATGTAAAAAAAAAAAAAAAACAAAAAAATAAAAAAAACAAATAAACAAAAAAAAATTGCCACATATGTATATTTGCATATGTATATTTGAAAATATATCTAGCATTTGCTTACATATCCTGCAGTTCTAAAATAAGACTGGGTCAAAACAGTTAAGCACTTGCTGTTCATTCCCTAAATCTCCATGAAAATGGGATGGCAGTTTAGCACTCAGTTAATCCACAGGGACAAATGCTCCCAGATGTTGAACAGTTTAACATGTCATGTCTCTACAGAGAAACAAAGTAGCCTGGAAAAGTTCATTTATCTTCAAAATGAACACTTTCATCTTGTTTTTCTTTTTTTCTCTGGTAGAAGTACAGCACTCAACCACTTGAATAAACCTACAAGGAGAGCAAACAATCAGACCACGAACATCGCGGTCATCTATAACCATGAGGGCTGCAGGGAACACACTAGAGTGAGGTTCTTCATGAACCAGTTTCAGATTCTGATATAAATTCAGACTATAAATCAACAAAATCTTAGTCAACAACAGTTTAACCAACTTTGGCTGTACACTTTTGATAATGTACATAAATTAAAGTGCATCTAGAGCAACCTTACTCAATTTTCTCTTTTTTTTATTTGGATCTCACCTCTTCCTTTACCAATTATATTTACTTTACACATCCTCATACCAACCCTCATTACTGATTTCATACTATTTACAGTATTATTATACTTTACTACTTATATTTCCTTGTGCCATGATTAAATTGTACTGAATGTAAACATGAGAACTTGCACATTGCATCTGCCTCGGTCAATATGTCAGTTTAAACAAGTTTGTACCTGCTTGGTTGAATTTACATTCAATAAATATTTCACTCAATAACAGAGCAAAATAATACAATCTGTTCTCTAGTCATGTACTTAATACATGACAGGACCTTTTTTTCCCTATAACTGATTTCAGATTTTTCATACTGTTCAATAAAACGATTGGAGGCAACCCCTGGAATCCTAGGCAAGGAGGTAAATTCTGTTACGGAATTTGCTCACAGAACAGGTCATCTCCCTCATGGCCATGAATTTTGGAATTGTTGGTTGATAATCAAAGTATCTCTATTCCTCATGCACTATCAGGGTGTAGAAAAACTGATGAAAGCATTCTCCAAACCATTTTTGTCTACACTTGGGCTTGATCTAGGATCTCTGATCCATCTTACCTCTTACTCTGTCACATCATTCCCACAGTAGAGGCACCTCTGTATTTACACAGTTTAAATGAAATCAGAATGCACCTTTACGAAGGCAATGCCAGCTAAGACAAGAACTGACTCAGAAAATGATTACAGCTACCATTTCAAAAAAATGCTTGTCAAAGCTGTGTCTGTGTTACAGTTCAGAAAATGTGTCTCAAAGAAAGTTCACTTCCTCCCTATTTCTACATAAAGCTACTCATTCTTCATCCTATCTACTTTTCACACATGCATGCAGCCTTATCCTGAGTGTAAGGAATTATTCTTCTCTTGGGTAACGAATATAATGGGTGTTTCTCAAATCACTAACAAGTTTGCACTCGTGAAAATTTAAAAAGTCACACCATTTCTTTCATCTGAGAAAAGGTGATTACTACTACTGAACTTTTCACTAGTAGTCTTAGTGGGTAGCAAATGTGACAGATGATGACCTATGTTCAGCACTTTTTTCACAGAGTAGCCCTGTACACAGTGTTTGTGCCATTAACTATATTAATACTCCATGAAGGACAAAGATCAATAGCACTGTGATGGCCTAATACTGCTGTGTTGAAAACATCTCACTTTAATTTGCCCTGCTAATGACATAGAGTCAAACATATATAAAGCAGAAGCAGTTCAAAACCTCTGTATTTCATAGAATTACATTATTTTTATTACTATTATAGAGAAATTTACAACGTTATGAAACCTATACTGTCAAAAAAGCAGCTTGAAAATGCAAATGCAAAAATAATAAAAGAACTTTTTTCCTTTTTTTACTTTGTACACTAATTTATGCACCCGTTACACCAGAAAGAAAACTCAAACCCACCTGAGAACAAAAAAAAAAATTTACAAGAAATTTTTGTTCTAAATGCTGAATATTTCTGGAGCCTCATGACAGATAAGAAATTGTCCAATTTCTAACAATAGCATCTGCTCAGCAATCTCATTGCTAAGGAAGCAATGACAATTCATTAAAGTCCCAATCGAAAATTAGGAGCATATACAGCTGCTGTCACTAAAAGCAGCAATCAAAAATATGACTTCCCAGCAAAGATCAGGCCTTCCTTTACAGTCATAGGTGTGTGTCCCAAACAAGCCTGGAAGGAAGCCAGAACCACAGAATAATTGAGGTAGGAAGGAGCCTCTGGTGTCTCTGAGTCCAACCCCTGCCCAAAACAGGTCTGTTTAATCAGGCTGCTCAGGGCTTTGTCCCAATAAGTCTTAAATACCTCCAAGGACAGAACAACATAAACTCTCTGTGCATCTTCCTCCAGTATTTGACCACCTTGGTTGTGAAAAAAACACACAGGAACTACAGTACTCTCACAGTATCAATGAGTGAGGAACATAGAAATCCATAATGGAAAAAAGGGACTTAGTTTTGTAGTCCAGTATGAGCAAAATTAAGTATTATTACAAGTAGAATTTATCAATGACCAGTTTTAATTTTAAGTGGAGCACACAAGGAGCTCTCCATTGCATCCAAGAACCTTTCAATGGCTTCATTTTTTGCCATCAAGTTCCCAGTTCAAAAGGGGAAAAGCAAGTGGTTTCTAAGGGATGACTTCTCTCTTTTTAAAATGTCATTAATATTTTGCCAGTCTGTATCTCCTAGGCAGTGGTCTAAAAAGACGGTTTATGCTGTATTCAAGACTTCCAGTGAAGTGAAGGAGCTGAGAAGTACAGTACGAGAAAAAAACACAAGTTAAGTTATTAAGTACAATTATAGTTAATAAGTAGCCTAAGTACAGCCTAAGTACAGTGGTATAATGGCATAATATCTCTTCTAAATTATAATGGCTTTGGATAGCACAGAGGCCTTCAGAAGGATCTGGGAGAGAAGTAGTTAAACACAAAATTATTTGATCTGAGTACACTTTCCCATCTGTTTCCAAAATTAGGGCAACATGAACTATGTCCTGCCACTACCAGAGCTAGCTCTCCTACTTTACAAAGAGTTGGCTCACTGAATTCTTGCCTAGGACACATCACAACTGCTGCTCTCTGGTGCCTCCTGCAAGAGCAGCCAGCGAGGACTGGTGCCTGTCGCATGAGGACCCCGCGCCATCAGCTTCCTGCTCGGACTCAACATGGGCTGTAAGGGCTGCTGCATGGAAACTCAGCTATAAGAGATTAATTCTGACTTTCCTTGGAGTCCTCAGATCCTAAGGATAACTGGAGAAATCTTCTGAGGAAACCTTTGAATCCTTCCAGTTCCTTGGAATCCCTCCTACAGCAATGCCTGCATTCAATGTTGAAGAGAAGGAAAATTTAACACATCCAGCTGGTACAAAAAAGAGTCTGCCAGATCCAATTTTTCTTAACAATAGGTAGATTTCAGAGATTTTTTTTTTGTCCTCTAGTACTCTCCAGAGATACTTTTGTTACTATTTTAGCTCATCTTCACACACAGCTTGAAAGTCATGTTTCTTACTTCCTTTTGCGAAATCGTATTTTAATAGAGTCACCAATGTCGGTTGACATTCAGCTCAGGAGGCAGCAACGACTGAAATAGCTGTACTGACGCACACCAAGCTTTCTCATATGAGCAGGATCTTTTTTTATTAGAGCATAATGCCAAAACTCGATGGTGGCCATGTGTTGTCTGCATGCAAGTGCGCCAGAAAGGTGGCTCTTCCATACCACCCACTTGGGGAGTAAACAGGAACCGCTGGAAACCGGCACAGCTGAAAAAGTCTGTTTGTGCTTACTGAAAACATGCTTATTCTGGCAGCAAAAGCCAACAGATGAAAACTGTCATTTGCAATAAAAATACTGTGCTGGGATTTCAAGCTCTTTTTTCAATGTCACAATGAGGACGTTTTATGCTTATGAGACATCTTAAGCTTATGAGACAGCGTTTTAGCAATCTCAGGTTTTTTTGGCTAAACTGAGGTTCACATAGAGAAAAGATTTGCAGTAACATTTTCAGGCTCTTCACAAACAAAAATTTTCCAGGAAAGGCAAAATTCTGTGACACAGCAAGCTAAGTAAGTACTAAATATATCAGCAATGTAATGATTAAAAATGTAGACTCTATTATCAAAATTGCTTTAAAAAATGCTGCTTCGCCTAAATAGTTTCTTATTTCAGTGTTATTCATGCAAGATTTTTGATGGTTCAAATATTTAAGTAATTCTGCATTTCATTTTTTTCAATTGGATCAGAAAGTCTCTACAACTGCTAGAGTCAAAGGTTAGTGTTTGTTAAAATGTTTCACTTTTATATAATATTTTAAGCATGTTTTCTAAGAAACTGCTGAAAAATTCTTCCTTTATTCAAAACATACATTTTGCAGCTAGACTGCTCTGTTTCCAGGAATTACATGGCTATATGTTCCAAGGATGATATTTTAAAGTCTGAAAAGCCAAATGTTCTATTAGCTCTTAACTCATACGCTGAACTAAAACTGAGAAGTTATGTGAGGATATGATAAACACTACAGCTGCCTCAAGGCTCTTGCCCCTTTCAAATGATTCCATTTTATGGGCATAGCTTATGTTAGCTCATGCCTTACCTGGATATCTATTGTTTGTGTAAGTCTTGCACTATCTGAGATACTTCTCATTTTTAAATTAAAATGGCATCTATACTCCAAATCTCCCTGACAACCTAGATACAGATTATATAAACACAGAGCACATATTCATTGCACAGTCAAAGCTGTGGAAAGTGAGTATTTGTTAAACTTGAAAGTTAAACATCCCAGACTTAGGAGAAGTGAAAATGAGGCTACCTTTACCTTAGGGGAAGGGTGGTGGTACCTTTAACTTAGACCTCACTGTGTACAGTATTATTGTTCAACCATTAACTTTACAGTAATATATTTTCTCCCATCTCAGCACTATATAATCACAGAAGCATTAAGGCTGGAGAAGACCTCCAAGATCACTGAGACCAACATTTGACCAAACACCACCTTCTCCACTAAACCACAGCATTAAGTGCCATGTCCAGTCATTTCTTGAGCACTTCCAGGAATGGTGGCTCCACCACTTCACTGGGTGGCCCATTTCAATGCCTGAGCACTCTTTCAGTGACAAATTCTTCCCGATGTCCAACTTGAACCTCTCCTGCAATTTCCTCTTGTTCTGTCACTGGTTGCCTGGGAGAAGAGACCAACCTCCTCACAGATCGTTGTAGAGAGCAATAGATTCCGTCTCTTACTTGCATACAGGAGGATCTTTCCTTGCAAAAAATCCAACAATGTGTGAAACACAAGGAGCTCTCCATAGCATCCAAGAACCTTTCAATGGATTCATTTTTCGCCATCAAGTTCCCAGTTCAAAAGAGGAAAAGCAAGTGGTCTCTAAAGGATGATTTCTCTTTTAAAAAATCATTAAACTTTTGCCTGTCTTTATCCCCCAAGCAGGGAGCTAATACATCATTCCCATGACAACAAAGGAGAAACAAAATAATCAACAACTACTTTTTAAATATTATCAGACTAGACAGTAAAGTCTATAGATTGATATATCTGCACAGGAAAGATAAGATAGCACAAAACACTTTGAATATGTCATTTTCTACCTTTGGAGCATGTGACATTGTATAGACGGTTTGTATGTTTTTCTATTTAATTACATGTGTATGTGCAATTTTCTATGTTTAATTAAAACAAACAACAAAAGGATCATCCCAGCAATGCCATTCTAGTGTCACACTGACATTTTCAAACACCATCAGTATGACTGAAATCTTTATATCCATTGCCAAAAACTCCTTGCAACTTCCAGCACAGAATTAACAGACTGCAAATGGCTTAATATTCTGTAAGACGCAGAGCACTAGAGCCAAGGCACACTTTGGCTCTGCTGTTCAAATATTTGCTGGAAGCAGAACAACTGTGAGACTCAGGAACTAGAGCTTTTTAAAGCAAAGCTAATGAGAAACGTAGTTTTATCTAAAGTTTTTCATTTTATTTCAAAAAAAAAGTTTACATGAAAGTGATACAAAACTTATAAACTATTAGGACAAATATAATAATTTTGGAAGAATAGCGTAAGTAATTATTAAAAATAAATAATAATAAGTAAAATAAATTTTACATCAAAAACTTCTCCTGTATCTTGTTTCTCTTGTGATCTTCCTTTTGTGCTTTGGGCAAAAGCTCAATTCTTGACTCCTCAGCCTGGCCACCCGTGTGCCTGTGCACATCTGGGAGAGCAGTGAGCACCAGCCCTTTCTCCTTCTCTTTGAACGAAGGAGCTCCCAGGAGGTTTAGCACCAGCACAGCTGCTGCACTGCAGTTCTGCCCTGGTACAGGAGGAGCCATGGCCTTGCTCATATGTTCAGGAGACGCCTTTCTGCTAGAAAAAATGATTCCAAAGGTTTAGGATTAGGCTAGAGCAGGACTAGGGCTTCTCTGATATAAGCCAGGAACTAAGGAAGATCCATGCAAGGGAGAAGCCAACAAAGAACAGCTAAAAGCCGGGCTTGGGGCCATTCTGTCTGAGCTGTGCCAAAAGCAGTCTATCAGCAGGACCTAAAGATTTGTGGGAGCTGTCATCTCATCCCTGTCCAAAAACAGTCTCTCACAGTAACAAGCGAAAATCAGAATTACTTCAGTTTAATAGTTCCTAATATTCTTATTTACTTTAATATTTCCTAATATTCTTATTTACTTTTCTTTGAGACATCTCATTTGTATTCCTTGCTCAGAGCACAGATAAAACATGTCTCCTGGTGGGTGTATGAGATGCAGGAGTGAAGTGCTGTGATGATGATATCCTTACAGAATATATTATACAGCTGGTGCACAGCTAGTCATCTAGCCAGCAGATGAAACATTAGCTGGCAATAAACCTTACTCTTATTATAGCCACAGAACTGCTAAGGTTTAATTCCAGGCTGGATGCAGCAAGAGTTATTATAAAAACATGAAATAAAATGACACAAAATCGTAACGATTTTTCTCTTTGTAAGAAAAAAGACATGGCATCAAAATGCAAAGTGGCAGTAAGAATTCTAATTTGGGTTTCTAGACTTTTTAAATTTACTGTACTTTTCTTGGCTGAGTGGACTGAATTTTCTGTGGGTATGCACTCCTCAGGCTGAACCGAAGCCAGTGGAGCAGCCTGTGCTCAGTCTGACCAGGGAATCAGCCCTGTATGAAAGAGCTGCCAGTGTGTACACAGCTGTTTTCTCCACACACAACAGGTAATACACATACAAGTGTTTTATTCATAAGCAGCTGCCATTTACATTGTCAAAATCTCACAGGAGAGATTTTGTTGCTGCAGCAGGTTCTCCTGGGAAGTGATCACCACTGGTATGAGAATCAGGCCTTCTCTCCTCCAACCCCCAAATTGTCTTGCCTTTTATTTTATAGGGTTTAGCTCATATCAGAGAAATTTAAAATTCAGTTTCTTTCTCATTTCCACATACTGTAGAGGGGAGAGCACCCAGAGGATGATGAGGACACTCAGCAGGGGATCACTTCTTTCTCCAGCTGGCCAATCAGTCTCCCCTTGCCTTTTTCCCTCTTCCTCCCATTTTTTTCTGATTTTCCCCCCAAAATCCCTATCCCCATGAAGAGGTGATGCTCATTCTGGATCTGGTGGGGCAGTTGTGTGCACGTCAGTGAGCCTCAACTCACGCTGCACCAATGCCTTTTTATGTGCAATACAAAACATTACTGGACACCAAATATGGCTCCCTAATAAACAACTAAAACTCTGCATACTTCTAAAGCTTCTAAAAGAGCAATTTAAAAATTCTGTATCTTTCCTCTAGTATCAAAATTATATAAAATCCATGGCTATACTCCAAGATCTATAATCCTTTCTGAATTGCCGGTAGTCAACCAGAAGTTTGTACATGGCTTTATGGCAGAACCCATGCACACAAAGTGACACCAGGGATACAGGAAAACAGATGGTGGACTGCTGCTCTTTATTTTTTAAAAATTTAAATTAGTTTCTTTCATAGCCATATTTTACTTCTGTATTTACTTAAATACATTAAGAAACTGGAGTGAACCTTAAGAGTAGAACATTGAGCTGCAATGCGATTAAACCTCCTGGATTTTTTGTGAATAAAAACTTCATACAAGATGTGGAAAATAGAAAAACAAACTACAATAAACCCAGTGTGTTATTAATAAATTACACATTTTAACCTTGTTTTAAATTTGTATGTCATTCCAAAGAAATACTGTTTTTTGCTAGCATGAAGAACTTTTAAAATTTGTTGGTTGATACCAAAGTCAAAATTTCTAGCATGCGTTTTCATGGCTGTGTCATTTTTTGAGTCAGACACTGGAAGATAAGGGCATGTTTTACTTGTTTTCATCTAAAATGAATCCTTTTCTGCCCAGTTAGAATTAAAAATTACTTAAAATTACCCTCTGAGATTGATTGTTCAGGAGCAGTGTGGGCTGTATTCTTGCATGGTCATCTTCTGTGGGGTACTGACTTGCACATGCCTGACAGTCATTCCTAATTGAGGTCCAGTTCATAAATCCTGTCATTAGGACAGCCATTGAGTCAGTTAAATATTTCTTTCATACAGAGTTGATGAGCGTCTGGCCATTTACATCTATCCTTATAAATTGTGCTCAGTTTTTTCATTTGTTAATTCTTCCAGTTTAGAAATACATCATTTTATGCTGATTTTCCCCCTTCCTCTATTGCATTCGTATGATATGGTTATGAACTGTCCATCTTTTTTGATACAGTGTAGTTTGTGCTTACGCCTTTAATAATATTTCAGTGAGGCCCTGTCACTTTCCTGAATTAACTTTTTCCTTGAGTTGCTTATGCTTGAGGATGCACTGCAAGTATATTAAAATCTGCTTTCATATAGACCATTGTATTTATTCCCCTGTTATCAGTCTTTCCTGACTGTTGTGACTTTTTTCCAAATCCTGATCACTTGTTTTGTTCTACTTGCATGTTTTAAACAGTTTCTATCAGCTGATTAGAAACAAACCTAGAGGAGCCCCTTTTATTTTGTTTTCTCTGCTTGTGGTTTCCAGCACACTCAAAGATGTTCCTCTTGCCCTGCTTGATTCCATTCTTCATAACTGTCTACATAGTTTACAGATGCTATTAGGACAATGAACTCTCTTTATATAATTGGTAGTTATTCAAATAAAACCCTTATCATCTTCTTCAGGCTTGATTGCTAATAATGCGTCTCTTTGATGTCCCTTGGGTTGTTTGTTTTGGCTTTTTGGCTGATTTTATCCTTAAATCAGAGAGTTTCAGTGGTCTGTCTCGTAGTGCATTTTGAACTTCAGAGAAGGCCTGTGTATTTGTTGTACTAGACAACATATTTTTTCTCCTATTTCTTGATAGGAAATGTTATCTTCTTCACGTAAATTCTGATTATGCAGTTACTGCACAACTACATTAACACATGATTTTTGTTATGCAGTGTACTTCCACTTCATTTAGTTACCATATTGTTGAGAATGCAAAGTGACAAAAAATGGTTCATGTACATTGTTTAGTGATACCTAAAGAGATAATTGCCTTCAGTTTTTAATTGGATGCTGATTAATTAGGTGCACCATCTGTATTTTTTCAAGTGAAACCAGTCTTTATAAACCCATCATGAAATCAAACACTATTAAATAACTGTTATTTTACAGTGAGTACCTGAAAATTTAAGAAAATATTGCATTAAATTTTTATAAAAATTATGAAACTGTGTAGAGTTATTATAGGGTTTATATATATTAATTTTAAGTAATTTTTAATTCTCACTGCGCAGAAAAGGATTCATTTTAGATGAAAACAAGTAAAACATGCCCTTATCTTCCAGTGTCTGACTCAAAAAATGACACAGCCGTGAAAACGCATGCTAGAAATTTTGACTTTGGTATCAACCAACAAATTTTAAAAGTTCTTCATGCTAGCAAAAAACAGTATTTCTTTGGAATGACATACAAATTTAAAACAAGGTTAAAATGTGTAATTTAATTAATAACACACTGGGTTTATTGTAGTTTGTTTTTCTATTTTCCACATCTTGTATGAAGTTTTTATTCACAAAAAACCCAGGAGGTTTAACAGATAATTACAAGACAAGGCTGAAGGAAGAAGACCAACAGTTTGGCCAGGAGCAGCAATGATGATGAGAGGTGTAGGAAATGGCACGGAGAACAAAGAAAATTACTTATTTTCTAACTTTCAGAGGTTGCAAGAAAATGTTACCCAAATACCTATAAGGTGTGTAGAAGAACAGACTTCTTGGGAATGCCTTAAAATATCTTTAAGTCTTAATTTTATTTTACTCTCTGAACTTTTTCACATTTACATAAGTTTATTTAAAAAAAAAATCTCAAACCTGACTAAACTCCTTTAATTTTAGAGTTTATCTCCATATTTTTCCAGCTACTGTGTTGAAAGCGTGATCATTTAATACTATGGAGGGAGGGAGGATGTCGTGGTTTGACCAGGAAGGAGTGGGAATTCTGGGAAGCTGTGGTCAAACCAATGAAGGTTTTGGGTTTGAGACTGGCGTCCGGTGTGGCCAGTGGGGTTTGGACACACCTCCGAGAATACACAGGGGTTAAAAGCAGGGCACTGCCCTTGGATCTCTCTCTTGGGACATCGGCGGCGAGGAGGTCAGATCTCCCCCCCGTCCAGCCTTGCTGCTGGGCGGGGGAGGGACGGCCATGCGGTAGGCCCGGGGCCTGGACAGAGATGGGGGTGAGGGGCTTTCAAGGATGGAAGGGTGGAGGAGCCCCAAGAGACATCGAGACATCGGGCAGCCAGCCCCCCCCCCCCCCCCCCCCCCCCCTCCCCCCAGGAGGGAGAGTCGGCGGTGATAGCAGCCGCCCAGGAACCCAGGAAGAGAAAGGGGGGGGGGAAGGGTGCAGCCCGGCCGGCCGCAGCAGCAGCACGTGTGGGAGTATCATCTCGTCCCAGGACAGACAGAGACTGAAAACTTTTAACCCTTTCTTGCATGATTGGGGCCTTGCAAAAATGCTAATCCTCCTCGAAGCTGAATAAGAAGGGAGATGAGAGATGAGATGAGACAAGGACCTTGCCCGAAGAATGTGGAGATGATTGGATGGGGAGAGATGATTTGGAGTGGCCTTTTGGCTGGACTTTTCTCGTGGCTATGGACTCAGTTGTTCCTGTGACACAGACTGCATTTAGGGGGAGCAGTGCCTCAAAACCAGGAGGGTTCATTCGTGAGGACCCCCGGCCCCAGGGGGTTGGAAAAATATGGGGGGGACAGATGTCCCAAAAGCAGAGACTGTGCCTTTTTGGAGTGAGACAAGGCATCCTTGAAAGACAACCCTAAAAGCAGCTCTGGTCCATGTCTCAGTGGTGAGAGCACTGGGCATGGAAGGAAAATGTCACGAGCGGCAAAAGGACTTTTTTTTTTTTTCCGGGCGGTGCCGAAGTGACAGAGAAGCACACGAGGTTTCAGTGTGTTTCCTGGAGAAGCCTATGGAACGAGAAGGACTCCTTTCCTCTTCATGAACTGAAGTTTGAGTATACTAAAGTGTGGGGCCAAGGCTGGGCTGGTGTTTTGGGAGAATGCATCGGATTGGGAAAGTCAGGGAGTGGGGAGGAGGAAAATGGTTTTTTTGTAAGGTTTTCAATTCTTTTCTTCTTTTTCCTTATGGTCTTTCCCTATTTTTCCTGTAGTTTTAGGTAATAAAGTGTTCTTTATGTTTAAGTTAGAGCCTGTTTTGCTTATTCCTGGTCACATCTCACAGCAGACACCAGGGTGAGGCATTTTCATGGGGGGCACTGGCTCTGTGCCAAGCTCAAACCATGACAGAGGACCACAACAAATGGACAGCACAACTTTACATTCACAAAACATTAAAACTCTCTCAGATTCACTGCTTCCACTTAGTCAAACTCATGCTGTACAACATGGAGTCAAGAGCACTGTAAATCTCCTCTCTTGCATAACTCGTAATATTGTTTTCTATGAACTGAAGTATTTCTAAAGAACTATTTTTTATCTACCTTTTGTCCCCAAAGCAAGCAAGCTCCATACACATATATTTTGGAATAGTTAATTACCTTTTTCTGGTACTCAATGAACTTCTCATGTTTTCATTCATGTGGCATCTAAGTGCTATACATAAAAAATTTATAAAAGCATTCATTTTCATCTCACAGTGATGTAGAAAGAAGCATTAAAAGAAAAAGACTAGACCCAGAGTGACAGAAGAAAATATTTAAAGGAGACAAAGCGGGGTTTATTTCAACTGAACAAGTTACTAAGTTGTTGGGCAGAAACAAGCCTTAAAAACTACTCAGAGAAGAAGCTACCTGTAGTAAGTCAGATCAGGCAGCAAATTACTGAGACACAGAAAGTGCAAGAAGTGGCCCATAAAGCCCTCCTAGATCACTCCCAGCATTTAAGGGGGTTGCCTGTATTTGTAGGGAAGAGAAACAAATCAAGCCAACTACAATGGTGGCAGGCGAGCTAAAAGACCACAAAAAGACAGAAACAAAGTGGGAACTCTGTCAGGAAATGGAAGCTCAAAGGAGCTAGAAAAACAGCAAAACATCTTGGATTGCTGAGCCCAAAGGGCATTACCAAGAAGTTAACATGGGTATTCAGATTTGCCTGCAGAGTCAACCCTCAAAACCTAAGGCAAGAAAACAAAGCATCAGGGGTGAGATACTACTAGGCTGGTCCCAATCCTAAAGATACCAGGCAGTGCAGTGGCTTCAACACCCACGCTCTCAAGGAACAGCCAGGGAAAAGGCCAAGAGAGGTGGAAAAGGTGGGCCTTCAGAGGGCATTTGTTCAGGATTATCTGCTGCAGGGAAGATAACACAGAGGGTCAGGTAATGATGACTTGGTCTCCACAGGCAAGACAGGGAAGTGTTAGAACTCACTCCTCGAACACTTTTTACACCAGTCAGAAATGTGACATTTAAAACACCCTGAAGACTGAAAAAAACTGAGAGGAAAAATAAATTTAAAAAATGGGCAAAGAAAAGAGAAGGAGCGAGACAGCCTAAGCTGTGAAAGAGTGTGTTAGGAGAGAAATTGGTGGGATGCTTTCCTGACACTTTTCTTTGAGCAGCAGCTGACTGAGTTTGTTGAGCCACTGGAAGCAGCCCCAACACGAGCTGGTACTGCCCTGCATCTCAGCACTGCTCAGGGGGAAAATCATTAGGAGGACATAGTGGTAGGTTAAAGCTAAAGCCTTTAGCTTTAACTCTGACATGATTACTACACAGCTCAACCCAGCTGGCAAAAACACAGCAGCCAGCAAAGTAAGGACAGAGGCTATTGCTCGGAATAGATTTTAAAACTCATTTCCCCACCTCCTTTTTCATCTGTGCTTCTGCCCATCGCCTTCAACTGCTGTGCCAAGCAACAAAGGAAAGTCACAAGCATATCCAAAGAGCAAAACTGTTTGTGTTGCCATGTCACTTGGCAGCCCTTCTTGCTAAAATGCGTATATGATAGACCCGGGGGCCACAAAGAGAAAGGAAAATCTGGAAAGCAATCAGAATCTTTAAAAATTCAGTGTCACAGTGAAATGCAGCTTCCAAAGTCGCTGAGGCATTTTGATGGAGCATCTCCTGGCCTCAGTTAGACATTTCTGTCATGCCTCCATCCTCCCTGGCCACAGCACTGCAGCCAAGTGTCATCAAACAAAAGAGCCCTGGCAATCACAGCCCTAGATGGCAGGGCTGGCCCTGGCTACACTGCCAGGACAGAAGCAGCAATGTGCTGCTCAGGCAGCAAGTCTGTCACCCTGTACATTGATTAGGGGGGTTTTGTTGCATAACACTAAAAAGAAATAAATACTTTAAAAAAAACCCAGTACAAACTCTTTTTCAGCTGTTTGTATTTTTGTGATTGGAGGTACAAAACAAACACCAATGAACTTTTCTCATCAGTTACAGCTGTAAGTTAATTTCTTTTATTTATCCTCATGTTATGCAACAAGTCAAAGGCAAAAGTTACAAACACAGTTTAAGTGGGAAGTATTCCCCCTTTTTTATAGTCCAGCTCAGTATAATGTGTTCTGGCCATGTAACTTGATGTTCTCATAAATCCCCCAAAGCCCAAGCCCTTCTGATTTACCAGAACCAGTGTTATTTGCTCACAGTTTTTCTTCCTTTTTTTTTTTCCTTTTCCTGCACAGGATCGAATTGGCCATTTCTGATTTCAGAAAGAACAACAGGGTGTTTGTTTGCAATGGTCTTTGCATTGAGACTGTACTTTGTTCAGATCTTCAGAACCACTGGAACTATGGAAAAGCAGTAAACCAAAGGAAAAGAGTGAGACTTTTATGCTGGGTATCCATGACTGTGCTCTGGTGCTCATCCAAGCAGCCTTCCCACACACCATAACCTCTGCACCCACAAAGTTTTCAGTCATTTACTTTATCACTTGATAGAAGGTGTAGAAGTCTAATATTAATAGCAAGAATTTTGTGATGATAGCTGAACAGATAAAAGCAAATGTGCAAACACTGTAACCAAAACACAAAGGTCACACTTCACAAGCAATGAAAAGGCAAAGTCACATAAAACCAGCACTTAATGGGGGCACTGGGGAACTTTATGCTAGTCCAGTAACACAACAGCTTCAACAAAGAGGAGTTCAGTGTGAAAAATGATCCAGTCTATAGACTACATTTTTTATCCTAAATACCAAATTCAGTTAAAATTAAACTTACAACACGTAACATAAAGACATTCTGTGAAAAAGCTATGTTCTTTCAAGCCACCTATGAGTGTTTTTCTGCCCTGTTTCAAGCAGTGAAGAGCTCACTGCCTTTCCCTGGCTTAGTACATTATACCAGATTGGAACTGTTAACATCAACACCAACCAATGAACTCCTTGGGAAGCAGAAGCCATGGCTGACCCAGTAACCCCTGAGAGGCTTAGGAAAAGCTTATAGCTTTTAAAAGCACAGCAGAGACAAGCACCCAGAAGATCCTTTATCATAAATACTGTGTCTTCTCTGAAAGGAGAAAATCCTACCACCCCAGTGAAAAGTCCTTGGAAGACACACCCTCCTTCCCTGAGAGGGATATTGAGTCAGGCTGCTGAGAGAAGCACCATCCCATGGGACACAGGAGGGCAGGGAACACAGGGAGGGGACTTTAATTCCTGGGAAAATGCCTCATGAGGTCAGGACATTACTGCTGATCCAGCCAAGAAAAGGGATGCAATTGTTCCCAGAAGGAAAAGGGAAGAAGCAAACAAGATGAAACCTTTAACCTTTTTGTTCACCATATCAAAGTGGTCAACCAGAGGGTAATGGTAGCTGACTAGCTTTCGCTTCCCATAACCTCACAAACCATTAGATTCCCTGGCCTTGTCATTTCTCTCCCATCAGCATTTCATGAACTGTTTCAAGTATTGCAAATATCTTACCTTTCATTTTTTAAACTTTTTCTTTTCAAATTAAAAACGAACTTGTTTATTAGATCACAGCGGCATAGATCTGCGGCTTTCTTTTTCCATCTTCATCTTACACATAAGTAACCAGTTAAATTAAATCCAAGATATAAATGTCTGACTTTAAAGAAAAATAAATCAGCTCATTATTAAAAAAACCCAACAACTTGTACTCAGTGCCAAGAATAGAAAAAGGCCAAACGGCCAGGAAAGTAAACTCCCATGTTAAGCCAAACCTAGCATTTCTGTAAATGAGCAATGCATATGAAGGAAAGGACTAAAAGCTTCTTAGGCTTAGAAATTGCTACCCTTTCCTTTACATACAGAGGCAAATGAGAACATTCCCAAGTAATTAATGTCTTTGAGGTACAGGATAAAGCATATACTTTGAATGCACAATATTACAATATCTTAACATTACAGTATCCATTTTTTTTAACATGTGCAACAAAAGATGTGCAATTTTTCTGTCACCTTTATGGGCAACTTACAATACAGGGCAACTGTGCTCCCAGCCAGAGGGCAGGAATGAATGTGGCAATGAAGACATGCCAGGTCAGATCTGCCACTCCTACAAACTTCACTAGTTCTTGTGTTTGAAAAGAATACTGTAGCCCTTCACCCAGTATATCTTCCTTCTTTCCACCAGGACATCCAGGATCTCTTAATCTTTAACTACAGGCATTCTCTTGGCCCTCACACACCTTTCAGCAGTTCAGAGAAGTTCCCAACAGGCTCCTGGATTTCACTGTGCTAACCCCATTCCTCCAGGCAAAGCTGCAGCCAAAACCTCTGTTGCTCTCCTTGTTAAAAGGCTGGAGAGGGAAAAATCACAATCCCTCTCCACTGTCCAGTCAAGCTTCAATGTTTCCAACTTGGCTGCACTCTCTGGCAGTTCTGTTCCTCAGAAATCTCACTGATCACTGCAGTGCTCTCACCAATTGTTGCTCTCCATTCAGTATCATATCCCTGCTCCCTCCTGGCTCCCTGGTTTCAGAGAGGATGGAAGTTAACAGCATTTTCTGAGCTAGTATTTTATGGTTGCAGTGTTGGGACATCCTGCCAACATCACACAACCGTAGAGAACTCAGTTTGCTCAGTTAACTGAGAAAATAATGTGATTCCCTGTTAAGTTACAATGAGCAGGATCAGTCCTGGTTTCACACCACCCTTTCAGCAAGGTAATATCTGACAAACCTTCCTCTTAAAGTGTATTGAAGCACGGCCATTTTCCAAGGAAAATGTCCAAGGAAGAATGAACAGCACAGCACACCATGACAACAAATTACTTAAGTGAAAAACGCAAGCAAGAACTCCAAAAAACCTGAGGAATTTCTGTATTTTTGTTTATATTGACCAAAACTCAAGATATTGAATCCTTATTGAACTTGATGGAGCCCATGAATAGTGACATGGCAAGGTGAGGAAGGAGGAAGCCCAGCTCCCTCGGGCACAGGAGGCTGTGCCCCAAGGGACAGGGTGGCTGTCCTCTGGTGCTGCTCTGCCATCGTGTCCCCACGGCTGCAGCTCCTGGAGGCTGCCCCTGCTCGGCCTCCCCCTGCTCAGGCACAGAACTCCCCACCCTCCTGCATAATTCAGCTAAAATACAAAATTTAACATGTAGTATGTGCATTATTGAATTATTTAGGAAAATACTATGCAGGATCTTACCCAACAAGACAGTTTAGGGTTGAGACTAAGCAGAAATTTCCACTAAAAGTGTTAGGAGAATTGCTGCTTCCCGGCCTTGGTTATGGTGTGGGAAAGGCTGCTGATGAAAGCAAGCTAATTCACTATCTACTGATTGGGTAAGCAGTCCATGAATGACAGATCTCCAGCCTTTCTGCCCTGCCTTTTGAACAATCTTCTATTATAAATTTTCTCTTTCTAATGTAAAAATTGAAATTCTGCTACAGGCTGTAAATTTTTATTTCATTTACTTGTTCCAAACTGTTACTAAGCTGCGCTGATCAAAAGTTGCAGACTTCTTGCCCCCAGTGATATTTAAAAACTGATTTGGATTAGAAAGTCATAAGTTTCAATCAAATTATTAGCAAATTCCTTTTCGGAAGGTGCAAGAATCACTTTACTTAAGTTACGTAAGAAGAAATAATAACAATCACTTTCCAGAAATTATTGTATTTCAGAGAAAGTTAATCTTCTCAGTCTTCTGTAGAAGTTTTATCTAAACCTGTGCTGAGTCAGATGCTCAATTTTGCTCCTGAGATATCTTGGCAGACAACTTCTATACCCATCAGAAAGTTCCAGGAAAATTGGAAGCAAAATTCATTAACGCACAATAATCTATAGGGTAAAAACCAATAGTGAAGTGTTCTCTAAGGTACTCTCAGGACAGGAGAACATAAAAAACTAATTGACTGTTTTCAAAGTGTGATAAACCAGCTGCTTTGAAAGAATATTTATTGCTAATTTAAAATAAAAATCTTCATAAAGATGTGATAATGAAATGAGAGTGCTAAAACCAGAAAATGCCTCTTTTTTCCATCACGTTAATTTACTAGTAACAATTTTGCATTTAATACAAGATTCTTGAATTTAAATTAGCTATCCAAGTGTATGATTATATGATCAATTCTCATTTAGCAGGGTTACTGTCCTCCATGCAATGATGTTATTTCCATTAGTAACCTTTGCAAATAACATGATAAACCTATCAATTGTGAAAGCCATTACTTTAATGCAATAATCAAATTGTCTTTCATTTGACATTAGTCCTGGACAAAAAATGACCGAGCATCACAAAGGCTAATTAAGAAATCACATATATAACTTCCAACTGCAAAGAGTACACATTGAAGAACCAGTCTCAAGTGAGAAGTTGGCAAGAGCCATTCAAGGAGGAAATGGCAAGTATCTTCTTTAAAAATACAAAATTACCAGCACAGCCAATACTTAGAATAATAACGTATGTGATCACAAATAAACTAAGACCATGGCAAAGAGTTTTTTCTTCCTCTGATGTGTAAAGTGCTTTAAAAGTGGAAGCATTTTACCATGGAAAAATGTTGCACAGATCTAAAAGGCCACAATACAGAAGCTTATATTGCTACCTGTATGCATTCATGACTGATTAGATCTTGAAGTTCGCAGTACAAAATGTGAAGTCACAGGTATTCAGATCTGTGATGTGCTCTAAATATAGATAATTTAGGTCATAACCATAAGAGATACAAACAGTTCTCTGATATAATCTTCATGTGACACTGTTATTACTTTAAAAGGAGTATTTCTATAATAACTCCTGATTATATATAGAAATTTGACAGCAGTGACTAAATCTATATGCTATATTTCTTTTCTGTAAGTCTTTTCATACAAATTTTGCAGAAATTTCTGGACAGACAGTGCTAAAGCTGCTCACAACTGGAGAGCAAATTCGCAACTGGAGAGTAAACTCAAATCTTTTATTCCTTTTCTTCTTGATAAATGGAAGTCTACTTTTCAGGTATTTGCATCTTTGAAAGATGTATTCCACAATGTTTTCAGAGATACAAACTCACTTCAAAAAAAAAAAAATGAGGCTCTGCATAGTCTTTTCCACAAAAAAAAAAAAAAAAAAAAATTGGAATAGATATTGTCTACTTTCTAAATGACACTAATCACATTTCACCTGTTGTCACTGTTTCTATCACTTCCCAGAAATCTTGAAATCATGAAGGCAGTTATGTGCTGCAGTATCTAAGTTACTTGCTGAAGTTATTCAGCAAAGAAGATTTGAAATGTAGAAGCAGAGTGCACAGACAGCCACATGCACTAGGAGACAGTTTTCAAAGGTGAAACAACAAGGCACATTCACTTTTCTCCCCTCCCCATCAGTTAATGACTTTATGAAAGCAAGCAAGTAGTGTAGCCAAGAAGCATAATTTTAAAGTCTGAGATTATTTGGTTCTTACTCTTTGGGTCCATGGTTTTAAAATTTTATCATTTAGTTACAAAACAAACTGTCATTAGGAAAAAAATAAAGGCTTATATTCGAGTCCTTACAAATATAAAGAGTCCTAAAAGTATTTTCCAAACGTTGCCTAAGGGCTCAGAAACCTGGGAGCACATTTAAAAAGTATTATTTTTGATGTTAATCTTGCGACTTCTTGAAATCTGCAGCTGAGGAAATAGCATTTACTTCTCTGATCTTTTCCCCCCATTTATTTCAATCCCTTCATTGTCACTTCATCACAAGCTGTGCTTCTCCAATCTCATAAATTTTTGTTTTTTAAATTTCTCTGGGGTTTTCTCCTTCCTCTCTCTCAGAGGACTCTCACCACATCCACTCTCCATTCTCCTGCTAACTGTGTGAGTATTAACTGAGTAAAACCCTGCCCAGCCCCTCAGCCCTTGGTGCTGTCACGGTGCCTCTCGGGTACCTCTGCAAATCTTCTTTCAAAGGCTCACAGGAAAAGATGCAAGAAGCGCCAACTGCAAATGAAGGAGCATATAAACATCAACATTCTGCAGGCCTTAGAGACAATGAAATAAAGTGCTGCTCTCTCTTGACAGGCCAGTAACAATAAGCCTATTGTTAAATTAACACCACAGATCCAAGGTTCTTGTGCTTCCCTGCTGGGAGACTTGCTCCTACTAGAAATTATCGAGGTCCCAGTAACTGGCACTCACTTTGCTTTACCTTTTGCTTAGCTCTGTACAACTGTGTTTTGTAACAAGTACTGGATATACTTCTGCAACTAATCAGGGATAACAAATAATATGTGGAGAGGACTCTCTGTGTCATTACAATAACGGGCCCAAAAGCAACCTGCACAGTGTTCTAAGAGTAGCCATTAAGCAAGTTTAACTCGGGCACTGCGTAAAAACAGTGTGAGGGAATAAAAGGAGAAGATAAAAAAGGACTCTTATCAGCACATGTAAAGCGCACCACACTCAGCAGCAACAGTTGTAATGGAGAATTAAAGCACAGTGCAAACCCCAAAGCATGCTGACAAACAGGTAAGAACAATTATGATGGATCTTGTATGGAAGAGGAAGAAACCAGCAGTGAGGATCCTGTGATGACTCCCTGAAGTCCCACCCTAATCACAACAGCTGCAGCTACCACTCATGTCAGGAGCCGGTGGTGCAGAGATAAAAAAATGAAAATATCAGAAAGTTTGTGTGCATATCCTTTTAACGGCACATAATTCTAAACTGTTGAAATTGGAATAACAATAGTTCTTTGATTAAACTGACAAAAAATTCCTGGCTTTCCATATAAAGTGCTTTTGTCCATTCCTTTTATGAGTCAAAACCTGGTAATGATTCAACAAAACTTCTCCCAAGACTTCAACCTCCTTAAATCAAACATGTTGGTGTTTATAAGCCAAACGTAGAATTTGGCTCGTTTTCCCAACTGATTACAATGCTCAAAGATTTCTTCCTCCTCAAAATAATGCAAAAATATAATATATATATATTATATATGTATATAAACTTAGCTGGATGAATGGACAGCATTTAATCATGGTTCTTTTCCACATCGCTCAAATTTTTACTTCAAAAATGTCAAAGGAGCATCCAGCCAAACAGCTTCAGTATAATATTTCCCCTAACTTCATTCTACTCTCTTCAAAAACCACAAATACATTAACTTTTTCAATTACTAAAATTAAAAAAATAAACCAAAACCAAAGTTTGCTGGGATTATACTTCTGTTTTTCTGTTGTAAAGAAAAAAAAATTGATTTGTAGAAATGTGGGCCAATTATTAAAATTCTACTTATTACACTTTTTAAAGGATACTATAAATGCAAAAATAAACCTAATGCACCAGGGACAGACACAGCCATTCCTATGCCACTTAAGCTGTACTTGTACTCTGTTTTAATAAAATTAAATTTGAAATGCTGTATTTTTCCAAGCTGATGTTGCAGCTAACTTTCTCCTTGGTCTCCCTAATTTTCAAACTAAGCAACACCATAAGGCAAATTTTGTAAAAAAATTCTGCTTATGCAGGACTATAAATCATATAAATCAGATTTAGACATTGATTTTTTTCTCTCATTTGCATGCTCATACATCTAGTAAGGAAAATTATAAACTGAATATTTTGGGTTAAATATTGTTCAGTTTTACACTGCCAAGAGCTGGTTTTAGCCTTTGAAAGCACCAAATGTTCCCAAACAGGAGAATAAAGTTAGAGCCACATCCAGAATTCAAGCGGCAAATATCAACTCTGTCTTTATCCTTTCCATGTATAATGCTGAGGGCTATAAAATCACAGTGCCTCCAAAATCAGTGTTTGCAAATTCTCTGCCACAGGACAGTGAATAGTCCTTTCAGGGCACTCCTCATCTGCAGCCTGGTGCCAACCACCATGTGAGCTTGCAGAACATATTTGGTGCTTGGAGTGAAGGAAAGCAGAACCTTTGGAAACTCAGAGATCCAACCAATAAACAGGGCATGAAAACGTGAAACATTTCTCACTGGCACTCAGTAATCTTGAAAGGATATCTATAAAGATATGGTCGATTCATGAACAGTTTAATACCTCATGTTCCCTTAGATGTGCAACCACTGCACCTTCTTTTCTGTGGAAAGACAGTGTTCCTCCATCATAAACAAAGGAAGCTCAGCAAGGGAAACTGACTGTGAGGACAGCCAATGCAACAGAGATGATTGACGGCATTATTTGCCACAGTAAACCACACTTTTAATATTAAAAGTGTCAACTTGCCTGTGTTTTTCCATCAGACAAACAGAACAGAGTAATTAAAAAGGTATCAACTATAGAGATGTCCTACTCTACTTGATAGACATTTAGTGGACTAGACTACTGCATTTGTCAATATTGCACATACCTCGCAGTCTTTGTAATCACAACACACAAACTGAACAGGAAGAAAAGTTTCAACATTAATGAAGTCCACAAAGAAACATGGAACCAAGCAGCAATAGCAACACTACTCTCATTCTGTGGACTAGTCCTTGTTTCCAAGGCAAGGAAAAATGTCAGACACATTGTAAGATTATTAAAAGAGCAAACTAACTACCAAAAAAACCCCAAAACACCAATATACTTAAAAGGAAATGGAAGGGATTAAATGCTCTATTCCTGATGAGAATACAAAAAAAACCCAAACCACTAAAGAACTATAAGGAAATCATACAAGTGTACATTTGGAAAGAATTCACACATTTAACAATCCTTTTTCTCACTGCTGGTAAAAAGAAGAAAGCTCCTGCTCTCTCTCAAGGCAGTTTAATTCTGGCATTGAGAATTTCACCCAACTTGCTAATTGCTTGGCAAAGACATGAATGAAGACAGTTGAGAAAGACCAGCAACCAGATGAGACAATGAAGGATAGATGATGTGTGCTGTCTACACAGTTGATTTTATTTCCACAGCTGAAGAGCCAACTACTGGTGCTGAAGGAATTTATGCAAAGCAGGTCTTAGCCTTCCATTTTAAATTTCCTCTCTCCTCTTTGAAGAAGAGGGAGCTTTCAAGACTTCCAAGAATGACACTTTCTTACTGTGATGCTGATGCCTCATCTTCCCACATGACAGGCAGCAGCTCCCAGTCCCTCCCCATCCCCTGCACCACTGCCTGCCTGCAGAGATGCTCCAGCCAAGCAGGAAGGAAAGGAGCAGGCTGCCCAGGGACTGGGCACATCATCATCATGACTAACAAGGAGAAACTGAGGAAAAGAGGAAAGGGAAGAATTAGAAATCTGAAGAGAGTAAGATGCCAGGTAAAATACACAGAGAGACTGAGAAAATGAGGGTAAACCCAGCACCAAACTGAGCTGTTGTGGTTGTCCTACAAGATGTTGACTTGGATGCAATCCTCTGTTCTAATGAAATTTAGACAAATCTTGCATTTCAGGAAATTAGGACTAGTCAACTTACATCTAAATATAAAGCAGATAGCCTCTCTACAAAGTACCTTTTGGAGAAATACAGAGGTGAGATGAATGGCCCTGGCTCAGATGTCATGTACTCATTATTTATGAAGTGAAGCAGAAGGCTTTAACAATGTACTCTCAAGGGTATTTTAATAATGAAATTGAGCCCTAATTCAGAATGACCTTCAGACATGGCTTTATGCATATTTTCAATTCCTTTCAGCCAAGATTATGCAGTCACATTATGGCTATTCCAGCAAGAGAGCTGGATCACAGCATTCACCTACAGTAAATTGTTAATTTTTATATCATTAACCAATTAGTGTAGTCCAACAGGAAACAAAAATAATGGTAAATTAATTCTGCTTAGAAACATATTTAAATACAGTATATTTGAAATATTGGAATATGTTTCTTTTTAAAATGAAAACTTTATTTAGGTGATGATTCATGTCTTTCTTCAAGTAACTGTGGGATAAAAGCACTTAGCTTCATGGACTACATTTTGACAAAGCTGAAAGAATTTTTTTCACTATTTAACATGCAGAAATTCACTGCAGCCTACTTACAAACAAACAGACTTCTTTCAGTCAGTGCAGGCTCATTTCTTTACCTGTATCTCCTATTTGCATACATACATTATACATGTAATAAGTGCCTGCCTTGATAGACATTCTAAACTGATCGGAGTAACTCTAAAAAATTTTTATAAGCCTATCTGCTAACTTCTACTTTAACTAGGCTAAATATAATGACTAAGCCAAGACTTGAATACAGAATTCATATTTCAATTTAAAGATTCAACAGTAAACAAAATGTTACTCAAAACTGGATTTCTGCATATGCAGCATACCTCCTCTCAGCTTAAGAGAAATAGGAGAGAATTAGGGTCTATTTAATATATTGCACTTATTTTTCTTTTAATTTCTAGAATGACATTAGAATAAATTTATCTAATTTGACCCTGAGAGGAATTAATATTTTAAATGCTGTCTATGAATAGATCTATTTTGTAATGAAGCTGATCCAAGAAATTCACCTTTTAATGGGGCTGAAACCAGGTCTCAAAGCAGATACCAGGAGCAAGACAGTGTCATTGTTGGTCTCAGCACCATTCACTTTCCATGCCAGCCTGAGCTGGCTTTTAGCAAGGATGGGGAATGTTTGAGCTACTGGTCAGGGAGTGGAAGTAATTTAAATGTTTTCTACCTCTAAAAGCAGACAGGAGGAGAATCTGGTGTTAAAGCTTCTGTTGGCCATTCCAGAGGGGACACACTGAGGAAGCATGTGTTGGGATTCAGAAGTGAACAAAAGGATCAGAAACATCTGCAGAATGTTTAAAGAAGATTTGAGGGGTTTTATCCTCTCTGCCCCCTTACAAAATGAAATAAATTTCTGCAAATACAGAGTGCCTCAGACAATGTGCAGTGAGCCACAAGCAGTGGTTTACAATGATGCTTTTAACTAAGCTTTCAGTAACATCACTGGCCACCAACCCAGCAGTTTCTTTACTAAGACAGCGATGGAAGCTTTACAGCAGAGATTTTTACTGCTATAATACAGTGTTTAGCACCCATCATTTGGACTTTTACAGCTAATTAGAGAAGCCCTACTCTCCACGCATGAAATTTCTTTGGGTGTTATTCAACTAACTGCTAAATTTGACAGTGTTATGCAAGAGCATGTGCGTCCCCCACCTCTGCAGAAGGTTTCTCTCACATGCACACTAGATACTGATTTCACACAGGGCCCAACATTTGCTAAAGCTGTTTCTGTCCTCAGAGTAGCTAAAACAACACACAGTAGCTACTCGATGTTTGCTAGAAGAAATAACTGTTAATTTGCTGAATCTTCAACAAATTATTTCCCTTTTACTATATCAAAGACCTAGTATTACTAAAAATCTCAAACTTTATATATAAAATGTGAAAAATCAAAGTCACAAAAAATATTGAGTGTACTGAAAAAGCTGTTAGAAAATAAGGAGTTTTTATTTAAGTGGAAATCTTCAATAATGAGAAGAAAAAAATACTTTTTTAACATTAAGAATTCTGCAAAAATTTGAAAAAACTCCACAAAAAACACATTCTGACTCTGAAAATCAATGCATTTGACCAGACTGATCAATCAAGTGTATATTCCTTGAACAATATAAATGTGTGCTCTTAGACACATTAGCTGCTTAATTTAAAACTTAAATTCAAACAGTATTTTCTGATCAGTCTCAAAATATTATATTATCTTCTATTTCCACTCAAAGTTCTTTCACTGAAAAAAGAGTATTATCAGATTTAACTGGTTTGATAAGACCTTCTTCCATTTTTATCGCCATCTAAACTTTCAGATTGTCTCCATAAGAAGAATTACAAAAAACCTGAAGCAAAAAAATTAATTTAATTCCTTGATATAAATAAAGAAGAATGGTATGCAACCTGGATCTCCCATATATCTCTCAAATGCTTAGATATTTCTTAGGCCTAAATTGGAAGAGGGATCAGCACATGAATTTTTTTTCCAGCTGTAATAATGTGACATAAATTGTTATGTGCATTTTGTCATTTGATCTCTTTTACTTCTCCTTAAACTATTCAACAAAAAATAAATAGTTTTAACAGGGAAGAAAATGGTTTGTGGGTATTGACATGGAGGTTCCTGGGTTACCTGTGGTTTATAAAAATTCCTGAAAATAAATGAGCTTATTGATGAAAAGCACCACTTCTTTTCCTGTTTTTTTGGGGGGGGGATTTGTTTTTGTTTTGGTTTGGTTTTGGTTTTTTGGTGTGTTTTTTGTTTGTTTGTTTGTTTTTAAGAACTAACATAGTATTTTATTATGTCTAGCTATAAGCACAGACAGAATCTCAACAGACATCATGCAGTATTGACATTGAATACTCTGTATTAACACCTCAATGAACTATCTCACATAACAAATACATGCTTTATGTACCACTTCAATTAAATGAATTTAGGACCTGAAGCTATTTTGGTTTGTATAGATACATAAGAAATCTGACAGTATCAGTTATGCATCCATTTTTCTAATAGTTTTTCAAAAGAAGAATTATTTCTGTGTTGACAATTAATAAAATTTATACCACTGATACACATATGATGAATTTTAGTTTCATATAAACATCTGAAAACCAGATACAGTTTTAACACATTCAGTGGCCTTTTATCTCCACAATTCCAGGCTCTCATAAAGGAATGGGTTTATTGCATGTAGTGTGGGGGGTCTTTCATGTCAACGGATCACCGTGGGGAGAACTCCAAGTCAGCATTACAACACCCAGGGAGACTCTGTAGGAACTCGTGTACAAGAGCAGACACTCATGGTGTCTAGAAATAATGAACATAGCTTCAAGAACCCAGTGTGAACAAAATTCACAAGAGCTATTACAACTGTCTTTGTGGTGACATGAAAGATACATGCAGGATGGTATCTATATTATATGTTCCAGCTGTTGAATTATGGTTGTCCTCATTCCTGTCCTAGCATGCAACAGTCCTGCAGTAACAGCAGAGAGCCTATGGCTCATGAACAGAGGGAAATCGCTGCAACATACACTGAAGTTTAAGGAGAAAATGTAGTTTTACTTCTGACAGTTGGAACACAACTCTCTACCAGACTGCATTGGACAAAATTTCTACTGGGTTTGCAAGGGATTCAGGAAGAAACACCAAAACATAATTTCTGAGACCAAAATAAGATCTTGTCTATTCATGACAGAATGAAGCATTGTTTTATGACCTTTTATGTCTTGGTCATTTTCCTGGAATTAAGCAGCAAGTGTGTAGCCATGTCCCTGTTCACATCACACAGCTTCTGAAGGAAAATGCTTAAGAGTAATCAATTCACTGCCAGCTGGTAAACAAACACCCAAGGGCATGTGCTGCTCTGTCAGAAACTATGATGACCAGGAGGTTAAGAGCAAGATCCCAACTCACACAGGTGGATTTCTCAGCTGAAAAGGGTGCACTACTTTTCCAGCCTTCTGTCTTGGAGCACTCCCCACACGGCGCCTACAAGGCTGCACCATGCACACTGGGCCCAACTAAGCTGGCTTCAAAACAACCCTCCTGAAACAAATGAACTGAGCAGCTGCGGGTGGAAACTTCTAAAAACAGTGCTTTGAGCCAAAGCTACTGCCATGAAACTGTGCTGCCAGAGAGACACAGCACAGCCAAAGGGTGTGAGAGAAATACTGTCAAGTCTGAGAAATACAAGGTAGAAGTTGAATCTTTCAAACCTGCTCAAGAATGCCAAATCAAGAACAGCTCCTGTTTTTCCTTCCCACTGGATTTTCTTCAAGCTGAATCACAGAACAAGGCTGTGAGAGTCAATCCACACAGAGTCTATTCCTTTCCAAAATTCCAAATTCCTTTCCACTTTTGCCCCTTTATCCTTTCCTACCCTCCCCTTGTCCTCAGGCCTCTACTGTAATCATGGACTTCCAAGAGAAGCTCCTGCACTGAGAGCTCCCCTTGGAGATTCTACCTAGCATTGAGCAATGTCAAGACAAGCTCTTGCTCTGGAAGGCAAACTAGGCAGATATGGATTACACTGGGTAATTTAACCTGGCAATTTTATGTTGAGTTTAGATCTAGGAGTAAGGAAGCTCTTTCTTTCTGAGGAAAAAGTAAGGGCTTCATTAGAGTTCACATGCATACAGCCATATACACCTGCACAGCTGGTCTTCCTTCGCCTCATCAATGGAAAGCACGCATCTCCTTTGGCACAGGCTGCTGGAGCTCTTGGGGTCCCCCAGGTCACTGCCAGCTGAGTGGGGACAGGTACAGAGAGCACTCCTCTCTCCTCATGTTCCTGTCAGGAAATGTCACATCCCTGTGCCTGCAGAAGGCAGCTCAAGCCCTTGGAGACAGCTGGGTGAGGCAGGCCCATGCTCGGCCCCAGCAGACCAGGTCCACTGAACATGCCATGGCTACTATAAAGGCAGCAGAGTTGAGCACTTCAATGGAGGGCCTGTGTTATATCTCAACTGGATTAAACTACCAGGAAACACCAGGGCAGAATGCAAGGAAATATGTGTTTTGTGAGTGAATCACGTGCCTCATTGCAAAAAGGGAATAAAAGGGTCAAATGAGAGAGCTGGGATAAATGTAGTTCCCTTATAGCTCCTCTGGGAAGGATACCTTCATCTGTAATCTGACTGCTTCTGAAAGCCAGAAATAGATTTTCCTTTCCAATTCCTGCCATTTATTACAGCTGATTATTAAAAGCAATGTGCACAGCTGATTTACAAGATGGCAGGTTCCCAGCACTTCTCATTTTCACTTCAGTGAGGAAGTGTTTCTCTTGTGACAGACAATAGTGACAGGGATGCAGAGTAACCCCAGATGCTTTGTGCTCACATGTTTTATCCCAACTTAAATATTAGAATCCAAAAACTTTTTAAAATTCATTTTTAAGTAATTGGCCAAATGGATAGAGCCAAAAAGCAGCAGGCGCATCTCTTCTCTCACTTCAAGAATCTGACATCTCCAGTCAAAATAATCAAAGCAGCTGCAGTTTGATCCTTCATCTTCCCTTTCAAGTTGTTTTTTTCCCTTGGCTTTTCCTTCACTCACTGAAAAAGGATGACTTGCAGTTCAATAACACAAGCATATTTGCACAACAAAACTCGAACCATGGGGTGCATCCTTGCTTTCCATACCTGTCAAATGCAGATTTGTTCAAAATACTGAAAATAAATCATCAGTGTTCAAACAGGACTCTGTATTTTAGATGTAAACAACAAATCACCTTGAAAATATCTATCTTATCTGATAAGATATCCAAAATGATATTAAAGGGCAATCTTGCTAACATGTATTTAACTCACGTATTTACAAACCAACAGGCAAGAGGAAGTCTCACTTCTAAGAATAATTTAATTATAAGTTCTTATTTTAATGTAAGTTATGACAGGCAACCACTTGAATAAACTAAAAATTAATATAACAATTACAGTATGCTTAAATCACCCATATCTGGCCAGAGAGAATATTAAGGAAAGTAAAGATGGAGATAGTAAAAAAATAAAATGGGAGAAACTCTTGAATTCTCTGCAACAATATTAATCAGAATTTTCTGCATCATTGTACTGCTTGACACTGAATAATTTTTTAAAACAGGTACTGTTTGCAGGTCTTGCTAACAATAAGATCAGATTTAAATATCACCCTCTAGCTATTTAGCAAGGAGAAGAAGGTATTTTAAAAAATAACTCCAAGAAGTAATATTTCAGTGATAAATATCTCATCTTAAGCTAGAGAATACCATTTGAAACTTATACGCTAAGATTTCATATCAGATTCAATAAAAGTATTTGCTTGCTTGCTTACTTGTTCATAGAGTAGAATTGTTTCAATCAAGTAAGTAAAACTAAAACTAGGTAGCTGTGAAAGTTACAGGACTAAAGCCCACTGGCGACATTTCCATGACCAAAATGAAAGGAGAAGGGTAAATGGTTATCTATACTTTCACAAAGGATAAATGTCTGTTTAATCTTTGATGTTTTGTGGCAGCCTAAAATGCATCTCAGTATACACATTTTACCTCAGGACTGATCATTTTAGGAGTATAAAATAGAGTGTTTATCGTATTTAATGTGGGAATACAACCCAGCTGGTTATGAAATCCTGGAGGAAAATGTGAAAGCAGGATTGGAGGTTAACATAGAGAGGAAGTGTTCAGAGCCTTCTGCAAGGTCCAGAGGTGAATGTTAGGGGAAGTTTTTTGCTCTAGGATATGCACAGGCTTTACACGGAACATAGGCAAAAAGATGGCAGGAACACATCCAGAACATATCCAGAACATAAGCAGAAAAGCATTAGTGGGACCTCTCTGAATCTTCATTTTAAAGTAATTCTTCTAATACTCTGAATTATGCAGAATCTAGATGCTCTTCATAGTTCAAGCTGTTTTGCACTTAAAATATTCCTAACCTGGGAACACAGAGTATCCTTCTCCCAGGTATTACAGGATTACTTTGAGTTCCTAGTTACTTTTTTTAAGTTTTATACAACCAGTGACTAGTTTATGTAACTAATATTAAATTTTCCAAAGAAAACACTTTAGAATTGGCATCTAATGTCAGTCTAATTTTGTATCAAAGCACTCTAATGCTACCTATAGTTAGAATTCCTTGGCATCTTGCACGTAATTTTATAAAACAAGTTGCAATTATGATGAAAAAAAGAGATTATTTTTAAAGCTTCCTTCCTTTTTTTTATGCTTATATATATAGCCAAAACTGTAGATACTTGTGACTTTTTTATTCTTTCTTCCTAGTTTTTGGGAGCTTGGGTTATGGAGAAAGAAAGGGATTCAGATCTTTGCCAAGGACTCAAGAGCTGTCTGGAGGTTTGTTTTCACTGCAGATGACAAATACTTCTCTGCATAATAATACACATCAGCCAGGTGTCTGCTCCAGCAGAAATCAGGTTAGCTCCTGAACTGGCTGGAAAATAGTCCCCTCGGCACAGGAAGCAGAAAGCACAAGGCTTTGTTGTCCAGACAAGTTTTTCTCCAAGGCACTGTGCCACATCACGTGTGTCACTGAACTGGGGCACCTGTGCAAGGTGAGACACTCACTACCTGCACTGAAGTCCTTACTCCAACTGATTCCTGCTTCCAAAAACCACATGACAGTCCACTACCAGCTCTGATCACAGGATAGCTGTTCTCTGACAAAACCTTTGCATTTTTGCACAGGTTAATACTTTGGTACAACAGTTCTCCCTGCATACAAACCAGCCATTTTACAACAGGAGGCTGTACAGCTGTAGAATATAAATGGCGAATTCAAGTCACCTGTGATAGTTATTTAATACATGGAGCCACATAACCAAAGGTATATTCATTTATACATAGGGATGTGTATATGGATATATATAATGCATACATATACGTGTATAAGCCCACACAGATATAATTGCATGTGCATGTCTTCCTTTAACAATTCCTTTATGCTCCTGTTTACAGATTCACAGGATGTTTGGAGCTGAAAAGGACTCATGAGGATCTTAAGTAAATAGCCCGTTATTAGCATCATGCTCTGGCCAACTGAACTGATCTCAGAGGTCCAGAACCACAGATTTTATATTCAAACATCACACACATTGTAGCTGCCTTAACAATGGCTCATGCCCTAAAATACTACCTTCTTTACATTTGAATCATTATTCCCTTTTAAGTAGAAAATTAATATGTTAACCATTAAAATAACCATAGCACCTAATAACCATGGCAGCTGCTGATAAAAATGAAGTTCTGGATTACAGTGTCTTGGATTACATTACTGTTTTGGATGTTGGAAAAAGTAAATCAGACCCCATAAACCTTAAGAAAGTTAATGAACCAGGTCATATGTGTCTTAAGTGGAAATCACTTTGCTTACAGCAACCAGCAGCATCTTCCTCAATCTGATATCAGCGAAACTGCTCACCATTGTACCAGCCTGAGCAGCCTGCAAAGAGATACCTTAATTCCTCCTTTTCCCTGCCACACTCACTCCCCACAGTCACAGAGAACATCCCCAAGGCCACTTCTCATCCTCTTGTATGGCTCCTGTGACACTCAGCAGCTTCTGCTGACCCCCACATGCACATCTGGCTGAACATCCAGACCCATCAGTCACCAGCCCTGAGCCACAGGGAGGATTGGCCTGAGCTGGCCTGAGCCAAGCGATCTGCAGCTTGGTTCAGCAGCCACAGGTGGGATACAGGCCCATGAGGGTTCAGGAATCTCTGCTGTGACTTGTGCAGTACCAGCCTGCAGCAGAAGCTTACAGCTAACCAGCTGGGTATGCCAGGGACCTGTGGGACAAGGAGCAGAAAAACATCCAGGTGAGGATGTTTGCACCTGGCTTATGACACCTACTTTAGTTAAAATACTCCTTTCACACTGCTCTTAATAAAGAAGTTATTTAGCTTTACACAAAGTACCACTGGCACGGCTGCCCTTTATGTAGTAATTTAACCATACAGAACAAAAGGGATTTCCTCCTCACCAAGGGAGCAGGCTCATATGAAAGCAGCAGGTGAAAGAGTAGGCAGAAGAGCTGTGGTTGTCATCAGAACCTCAAAATGCTGTCTCAGTATGAGTCCATTCCTTGGAGACAATTTATCTGTCTTCCTTATTATGTGAAGAAAGCCAGGATACTAAAGTGTCTACAGACAGGTCTCTAAATGTAGGCTGTGTTAATATC